>NC_135332.1:103193642-103499431 GCF_023851605.1 Tamandua tetradactyla | reverse complement strand
AAGAAACAGGCTCTAGTAGCTCAGGCTCCTTTCCATTGGTTCTCACAAAGTGTGCTTTGCTGGATGGAGCCGGCTGGCACTTCAGCTGAACCCAGGTAACTTTCTCCTTGGCTTCATTTTTTCTGATCATTTTCCTTCACACACTTCAGGAAGCTAACTCGGCAATTAGAGCACTTTTTATGTTCAATACACATATTAATTCTCTTGGCAAGAATCTTGCCCTTCACTTGTTTGTTTACAATGATCCTAACATCTTGGGTGACATTACAGACTCTTCCAGTTTTGCCATGGTAACACTTGTGGGGCATTCCTTTTTGAACAGTGCCCATTCCCTTAGTGTCTGCATCACCTTTCTTGTACATTTACATGTACGTGGTCAAAGGAACAACTCCATGTTTTCTAAAAGACCTGGATAACATATTGTGGGTGCCTTTTTTCCCTTTGTGTCTGTTTTTTTGACCAATTACTGAAAGATGGCGGTTTCAGCTGAAAGGAAGCTCCTGTCGATAGTTTAAAAGAGGATTCTACTTGTTATATGTCTGTTCCCAAAATGTCTTTCTGCTAACTCAATTTACTGGGAGAAATTTCTTTTCTGGGTCACAAAATGAGCTAGCATTTTCTTTTCTCTGGCAGAAATAACATTCTAGGATTATTTAATGTCATTCACTTGGGGCTTTAAGAATTAGTCTAGATAAGAAGATCCTTTTTTATTGCAGGGCAAGATGCACTCTGCAGATGTTAGGAAAACATGACAGAGAAAACTACTACAGCCATTACTGGAAGTGTTTGGATTTTTCATTTTGTTTCATCTAGGGCAACTCAACCAATTATAGGGGAGCACTTACTCTACCTCACCTAAGAGTATACAAGAAAATGCATTGTGGGAGAGAAACTTGGAAATCCAAAGACCTTCAACTAGAAAAGAGAAACTCACCAAGAGGTTCTTCTTCATTTGAAATTTCTAGCTGAAGGGAAATGCTGAAAGACTTTGCAAGGAGTGAAAAGAATATCAAGTATCAAAGAGACTAGAAAATTGGTTTCAGTCTTGGCTTCCTATCAACAAGGGGTATGAATTTGGGGGAATTGCATGATCTTTCTGCACTTCATCATCCAGATCTCTTCTGTCAGGAAAAGTAGTGAAGAACATCTGAAATGGATAAAAGAGAGTACTGGGTGTCCTTTAGACGGAATGCTGACCATTATCTAATGGACCTTACAAGGAGAGTCTGATTATTTGGAGCTGCGAGGCTTTGACTGTTTTTGATTGATCTAGTTTGCAATTTCTAGAGATAGAAATGAAACATCATTAGTTTACGCATTTATTGAGCCCCACTCTATGCTGAGATCCTACTAGATCCTGAAAATACAAAAGTAGATGATAAAGGTTTTCAATCAGTCCCTAGCTTGGAAGAAGAGACATTTACATTCACTGACATCAAGACTTCCTTCACCCATGCATCAGCCCCCCTCCTCACACTCACCCAGGAAGAGGGAATAAATCAAAGAAGGAATACTATGTAAAAAGGCATGGTGGGTATGAAAAGAATCTTGGATATCTGTCGTTAGTAATACGTTTCGTGTGGTTAGAGTTTTCAGTTAACCTTGAGGAGTGGATTTAATGAGACTAGATAAGATCCAGCCAGCTTTTTAAGGCCCTTGTATTCCATCCTAAGGAAAGTGGACTTTATAAACCGTATGCAGAAGGAAATCCATACAGAGTGTTAATCAGGGGAGAGACATGACGTCCTCTGCCACATTGAGATGGAAGATGAGCAATGAGCAGTGGCTGATAAGATTGGAGAGTTCTGCTTTCATCCACATGAGAGTTGAGAGATTTTTGAACCATGGAAACAGTTGTGGAGAAGAAAAGGAAGGCAGGAATTGAAAGACATGTTTCTGAAACAGAGTTATCAAGGTTTTAATTAAAAAGAAACATTGGAGTTGTGAGAAAGTAATGCAGGTTGATTCTAAGCTTTCTACATTGGGCGAATGGTGTTTTCATTAGTTGTGATAAGGAACATAAGAAAACTGAGGTGGTAATGGCAGTGTAGTCAGGAGTAGTTTCAACTGTGATTTGAGAAGCAACTGAATAATGACTATGAAGATAATTTACCTTTGTATAATTATTTACAATTTTGAGGAAATTTCATATATATTAACTCTTTTATTCCTTTTACAATTAAGTTGAATTTTTTTCTCATGACAGGCTGTGGGAATTGAATCCAGGTCTCTGGCATGGCAGGCAAGAATTGTGCCACTGAGCCACCGTTGCACTGCCCTGAGTTGATTGTTTAAAGCAGTTTTATCGATATGTTCACATATCTTACAATCCATCCAAAGGGCACAATCAGTGGCTTTCAGTGTAATCACAGAGTTGTGCGTTCACCACCACAATCGATTTTAGAACATTTTCCTTACTCCCAAAAAGGAAAATCCCATAATACTCAGCAGTCACCTCTCAATCCATCTTTCCTTCCCCAGCCCTACATAACCACTACTCTAATTCTGTTTCTTTATATATATATTTTATATAAGTGGAATCATACAATACGTAGTATCTTGTGTCTGATTTCTTTCACTTAGCATAATATTTTTAAAATTATTATTTTTTGTTAATTAGAGAAGTTATAGGTTTATAGAAAAGTTACAGCATTCCCATATACTCCCCTATTGTTGACACTTTGCATTAGCGTGTCACAATTGAGGAAAGAATACTAAAATATTACTGATAACTATGGTCCATAGGTTACATTAGGCATATTTTCCCCATATACCCCCTATTATTAACACCTTGTAACAGTGTCATACATTAGTTATAATTCATAAAGTAACATTCTTTTATCTGTACATCTACTACTAACCACAGTCCATCGGCTGCAACAGAGTTCTCTCATTATACAGTCCCATGTTTTATATTCTAACTTTCCTTCTTGTAACATACAAGGACCCAAAACTTTCCCTTTCAACCCATTCACAAATATAATTCAGCACTGTTAACTACGCTCACAACAATGTGCTACCGTTACCATTATCCATTTCCAAACACTTATAATCAACCTTATCTATCTCCAAACATTTACAATCAACCTAAACAGAAATTCTGTACCAGCTCCCCATTCTGCCCCCTGATAACCTATATTCTAGATTCTAATTCTATGAGTTTGCTTATTATAATTAGTTCTTATCGGTGAAAGCATACAATATTTGCGCTATCGTGTCTGGCTTATTTCACTCAAAATAACGTCTTCAAGGTTTATCCATGTTGTTTCATGCATCAGCTTGATTCCTTCTTACAGATGAACAATATTCCATCATACAGATATATATATATGTATGTATATATATATGTATATATATATACATATATATATATATACCACATTTTGTTTATCCATTCATCTGTTGATGAACACCTGAGTTGCTATTGTCTTTTGGCAATTGTGAATATATGGGTATGAACACTGGTGAGCAAATGTCTGTTTGAATCCTCGCTTTCAGTTTTCCTGGGTATATACCTAGTAGCGGGATTTCCAGTTCACATGGCAATTCTATACTTAGCTTCCTGAGGAATCGCTCAACTGTCTTCCACAGCAGCTGCATCATTACATTTCTACCAGCGGTGAATCACTATTTCTCCACATCCTTTCCAACACTTGTAGTTTTCTGTTGTTTTAATAGTGGCCATTCTAGGAGGTGTGAAATAATACCTCATTGTGGTTTTGATTTGCATTTCCCAATAGCTAAGCGATGATGAGGACCTTTTTGTGTATTTTATAGCCATTTGTATATCTTCTTTGGAAAAATGTCTATTTAAGTCTTTTCCCCATTTTTATATTGGGTTGTTTGTCTTTTTATTGTTGAGTTGTAGGATTTCTTTATATATTCTGGATATTAAATCTTAACAGATATGTGTTTCCAAATACTTTCTCCCATTCAGTAGGTTGCTTTTCCAAATTCTTGACAAAGTTCTTTGAAGCACAAAAGTTTTTAATTTTAAGGAAGTCTCCTTTATCTATTTTTCTTTCACTGCTTGAGCTTTGGGTGTAAAGTCTAAAAAATCTTTACCTACCCACAAAATCTTGAAGATCCTTCCCTACATTTTCTTCTAGGAGTTTTATGGTCCTGGTTCTTATATTTAGGTCTTTCATCCATTTTGAGTTAATTTTCGTATATGGGTGAAATAGGGGTCCTCTTTCACTCTTTTACATATGAATATCCAGTTTTCCCAGCACTATTTGTTGAAGAGACTATTCTTTCCCCGTTGAGTAAACTTGGCAGCCTTGTCAGAAATAAACTGGCCATAAAGGTAAGAATCTAGCTCTGAACTTTCAATTCAATTCAATTGGTCAATATATCTATTTTTCTGCCAGTACCATGCTGCTTTGACCACTGTAGCTTTGTAATATGCTTTAAAATCAGGAAGTGTGAGTCCTCCAACTTCGTTCTTTTTTTTTCAAGAAGTTTTTGGCTATTCAGGGTCCCTTATCTTTCCAAATAAATTTGATATTTGGCTTTCCCATTTCTAAAAAGTAGGCCATTGGAATTTTGAATGGGAATTGTGATGAATCTGTAAATCAATTTGGTTAGAATTGACATCTTAATGATATTTAGTCTTCCAATATATGAACATGGAATGTCCTTCCCATTTATTTATGTCTTCGATTACTTTTAGTAATGTTTTATAGTTTCTGTGTACAAACTCTTTACATCCTCGCTTAAATTTATTCCTAGATATTTCATTCTTCTAGTTGACATTTTAAGTGGATTTTTTTCTTAATTTTCTCTTTAGCTTGCTCATTACTAGCATATAGAAATACTATCGATTTTTGCATGTTGATTTTATATCCCACCACTTTGCTGAGCTTGTTTAATAGATGTAGGAGCTTTGTTATAGATGTTTTGGGAATGTCTGCATATAGGATCATGTTGTCTGCAAATACTGAAAGTTTTACTTCTCCCTTTCCAATCTGGATGCCTTTAATTTTTCTTTCTTGCCTAACTGCTATAGCTAGAACTTCTATCACAATGCTGAAAAACAGTGGTAACAGTGGTCATTCCTGTCTTGCTCCAGATCTTAGGGGGAAAATTTTCAGTCTTTCACCATTGCATGTGAAGTTAGCTGTGGGTTTTTCATATATGTTCTTTATCATGTCAAAGAATTTTCCTTCAATTCCTATCTTTCAAAGTGATTTTATCAAGAAAGGATGCTGAATTTTCTCAAATGCCTTTTTTTGTATCAGTCAAGATGATCACATGGTTCTCATCTTCATTTTATTAATGTGGTGTATTACATTAATTGATTTTCTTGTGTTGAACCACTCTTACACATGGGCTAAACCCACATGATCATGGTGTATCATTTTTTTAATGCGCTGTTGGATTAAATTTACAAGTATTTTGTTCAAGATTTTTGCATCTATATTCAATAGAGAAATTGGTTCATAATTTCATTTTCTTGTAGTATTTTTATCTGGCTTTGGTATTAGGGTGATTTGGCTTCATAGGATGAAGTATGTAGTGTTACCTCTTCAAATTTTTGTAGAATTGAGCAGAGTTGCCATTAATTCTTGGAATGATTGATGGAATTCACTTGTGAAGCTGTCTGGTCATTGTCTTGTCTTTGTTGGGAGATATCTGATGACTGATTCTGTTTCTTTACTTGTATTTGTCTGTTCAGGTCTTCTATTTCTTCTAGAATCATTGCAGTTGTTTGTGTGTTCCTAGTAAATTGTCCATTTCATCAAAGCTGTCTAATTTTTGGTATATGGTATATGGAGGTTATCATAATATCCTCTTATTATCCTTTTTTATTCCTGTGGGGTCAGTAGTAATGCCCCCCTCTCATTTCTGATTTTATTTATTTGCATCTTCTCCTTTCTTTTTTATTGGTCAATCAAGCTAAGGATTTGTCAATTTTACCGGTATTTTCAAAGAACCAACTTTTGGTTGGGTTAATTCTATTGCTTTTTTTTTTTTTTTTTTTTTTTAAATTCTCAATTTCATTTATTTTGGATCTAATCTTTGTTATCTCTTTTCTTCTGCTTGTTTTGGGATTAGTTTGTAATTCTTTTTCTAGTTCCTCCAGGTTTGTAGTTAGGTTTTTGATTTTAGTTCTTTCTTTCATTTTAACATAGGAGTTTAGGGCTATTAATTTCCCTCTCAGCACTGCCTTTACTACATCCTATAAGGTCTTTTTTTTTTTCTCCTTTTACTTTGTATTTCTGTATTTGGGAAATACATCCCATAAGTTTTGATATACTATATTCTTGTTTTCATTTCTCTCAAAATATTTACTGATGACTCTTACAATTTCTTCTTTGATCCACTGATTTTTAAGAGTGTGTTTAATTTCCATATGTTTGTGAATTTTCGAGTTTTATGCTTGCCATTGATTTCCACTTTCATTCCATTATAGTCAGAGAAAGTGCTTTCTGTATAATTTCAATCTTTTAAAGTTTATTGAGACTTGTCTTGTGACCCAGTATGTGATCTATCCTTGGGAATGTTTCATGTCACTTGAAAGAATGTAGATCCTGCTGTTTTGAAGTGCAGTGTTCTGTATATGTTAGGTCTAGTTCATTTATCATATTATTCAGGTTCTCTGTTTTCTTATTGATCCTCTTTCTAGATGTTTTGTCTATTGATGAAAGTGGTGTATTGGAGTCTCCAACTATTATTGTAGATATGTATAATTCTCCCTTCAGTTTAGCCACTGTTTGCCTCAAGTAATTTTGGGGCACAAGGTTAGGTGCATAAATATTTATGGTTTTGTCTTTTCTTGGAGGAATGCCCCTTTTATTAATATATAGTGTTCTTCTTTATCTTTTATAATAGTTTTGCATTTAAAGTCTATTTTGTCCAATATTGTTCCAGCTCTTTTTTGGTTTCTGTTTGCATGGAATATCTTTTTCCAACCTTTCACTTTCAAATTATTTGTGTCTTTGGGTCTAAGGTGAGTCTTTGTAGACTTTGGATAATAGTTTTTTTTATGGGCAGGCAGCAGGAATCATACCGGGTCTCCCCTTTGGCAAGCTGAAAGAGCAGCTCAGAACTGGGACCCAGTGATTCCAATTTGACAAGCAAAAACTGTGATTGGTGCTTGGCTGTGCTCTCCACCCCTCAACCGTTCTTGGGGGAGAGGATTTCCTCTCCATCCTCAGCAGCCAGCCAGAAACCAAACCCTGAGGCAAGATGCTTTGAAAATGGGGGATGAGTCCCAATAGCTGCTGCGGCGTGAACTACTCACAGTGTTTTATTGTAGTTTATCACCTTCTTCCTCCTGCTAGTCCCTGGATGATGTATAGCATTTTTCGGGTCTCTGAAACCCCAGACTATTTGTTTCTGGCAGTTCCTGCTTGTCTACTAGCTGTTTTGGAGGAAGAGTAGGTGCTGGAGCTCCCTACTCCACCATCTTCTCCAGAAGTTCTGAGTTGACTATTTTATAGTATCACACGTTAGCCTTTCACATAGAAGAGATTTCTACTTTCATAATGCATGAATGTGCATGGAACAATATGTGTGTGTGGTTCTTTTTATAGTAAGGGCCCACAAGGTTGTCCTCTGATTTACACTCTGAGATTCTGTCCCTCAGACTTTCACTGTGAAAGTTGGTCATGCCATGATTTGTAAAGCCTGCTTCTCTTTGTCATCACTGCATCACCAATGGCATTCTGAGTTTGGTTACACTATTTCCAAGGTTGTGAACTCCTTAAGGATAAAAACTAATCCTATTCATCTTGGTATACTACATAGTACTTAATCAATAAGTGTTGCCTGGATGGATGGATGAATGAACAAATGAGCACATTTAAGACAGGAAAGTATAGGCAGAGAAGTGAGGTGACAGTACGAATGGATCAACATGAAGAATCATTGGATTTAAATAGTTGTATTCTCATTGTGTCCTGGAAGGTAGTTCATTGATGATTCAGGCCTTTGAACATGCATGAACTAGGACATAGAGTATACAGTATGAACTAAGACATCAAGTATACAAAACACTGCCATCTCAGAGGATTTTCTCACCTTTTTCCTGTGACCACAGCTCCTCTGGAGGACCTGTTGATTAATTCCCTCACATCTTAACTGTAACTCCTGAGGAAGTGAACAAAATATTATCACCCTTACCTCTTTGGGCTGAGGAGACTGATGGATAACTAGTCCAGAATACATGTAATGTCTAAAATCAGATGCTATTGGTGTCAAATACCTAGATTACCTAATTGTTATCAGCAAGTCCTATTTGCACATGAGTCTCAAAGGGATGTGGCCAAATTGCTAGGGCACTGAATATGCTTGAAATACGTCACTGATAGACTATTCCTGTATTGTTTTATATGCTTTGAGAAATCTCACAAATGTGCAAATCATAAAGACATTCCTGAATATGATTACAATAATAATAACATGATCATTACTGAAATTCATAATGATAATAATTCACTCAAATAAAACAGAATGATCCAAGAATATGTTTTAGGTCACATACTCTAAATGTCACTTTCTTATAATAATTACAACAGTAATAATTGCATAATTTCCATGCTTATTACGTGCCTAGATAGAGTCAATTTTGCTATAATGTGAAATATGTGTCCTTAAAAACCACTGTGCTGTGCAAAGTCAGACACAGCCATCAGAGGGCTCAAGGGAAGATGGGCTCAGGGGCACAGCATTAAAAGATGTCATCAGTGACAAAAATTAAACAACAAAACAAAACAGAAAGGGCCCTTATAAAAACAGAAGTGGTGTTTTACTTGTTAGATGATTAAAGAATATATCACTACTTCAATAAAAATGGCACTTTAACCTGAAAAAGACCGGATGTTTACTTATGGAAGTGGATGTCAAAAAGATTGTAGTGGGTGAGTTATGGGGTGTGAAAGGAGGGCCGTCTGAAATCTGATCTGATTTGTAGTACCAGATGAGGATGGGCGTGGTTCAAAACACACGGTGAACTGAGGTAGGAATTAGATGTTTGTGATGTGTGCATGCATGTGCTTTGTGTATTCCTACATCACTCAGTTCAGCTGGGTGAAGTTTTCTGCATTCACCCAGTGTTTCCTGCAGACAAATTTGCATGGCAGCAAATAGGAAATCTGCATTATGCTAAAATAGTTCCCAAATATATTAATTGTGCTGGAACAAATTCTAGCAGAGCTGTTCTAAGTTAGGTGCTTAGTATGCACAAAGATATTGCGGATTTTTATTTTTTTTTTTTATTTTTGGGTGCATGATCTGGGAATCGAACCCAGGTCTCCCGCATGAAAAGCGAGCATTCTAACCACTGAACCACCAGTGTGCCAAAGCCATTGTGTTATACTGCCTTTTCCACATATTATGTTAAGGATAATAACACATTTAAGAAAGACAAAGTGTTTATGCCAGGCTTTGAAGTTGGATTTATTTTGGAGAGGGCCACTTTAAATAATTCTAAATGTGTGGTAATCATTGTGTCTCATCTACATCTCTTATGCTATAGTTTTAGTCTATGTTTCTGTTATCTCCTATTGACAACAATATCAAGCTCTAATGTTACATGTTACTGACCCTTAAGTAATTGGAACTAGAGAATCAGTCTTTGTTTAATGCTTAGTATGTACTCAGCACCACGTTAGATTTTCTCTTCTAACATTGCTAATTATACTAAAAGTAATTTTCAGTGATGCCTAATCAATGGGGTTCCATAATAACATAAATATGTTGTGCTCCATTAGCATTAGAAATGTTTATTGCTTTGTGTGTTTCATTAGTGCCCCTGGTTCCTCCTCATTACACAAGCTCTTTATGGAATAGAAATATTTAACATAAAACATCTTGAATGTTTTCTGTTCTTGAGGAGTGGCATTTTAGCTTGATAAGTAGGCACTTAACAATTCATGTGCCATTGTGAGTTGGTTGTGAATGTGAATGGATGAATAACTAATGACACTTTGAAAGGGCTTTTTGGTGAGACTGTGATTAAAATCTGACTCAAAGATGACAGAATGGGTTGGGAATGAGTACCAGCTTGAGAGCTAGTTAGACCTGAGCTCAGATCTCGACACCTCCATCTATTAGGCTGTGTGATTGTGGGCAAAATGCTTAATTCTCTGAGTGTAAATTTCTTCATTTAAAAAAATATTTTTTGCCATATGATTATGAATTAATGATCTAAGGCATGTTACACACATGATACATAATAGGTGATGGATAAATCACCAGCCAGTGAACAAGGACTATGCAACCCTCAAATCCTGGGTGGTTAATATGAGCAGGGCAAGCATGAGGTTGAAGGAAAACATCTCTCTGGGAGCACTGAAATGCTGGAGAGGTGGGGAAACCAAGGCAGCAAAGTTAGAGCACAGGCTAAAACAAACGGGACCAGACGACAGAGAGGAGAAAGGTCAGATGTGGAGCAAACACAGGTGGATTGCGGTGTGACTGCAGAGTGGGGCTGGTGCAGGAGCAAATCTCTTCAACATCGGACTCCGGCCGCTGATTCCCTTTTCCATATCTAAGCAGAGTTTCCAAGGGGGCAAGTGTCAGTTCTTGTGCCTCTCTTTTTCCCAAGCTAGCTTCCTTCACCCTTCCTCTTCGGACCCTTCTGCTCCCAGCTCCACACTGGTCCGGTGGATCTCCCAGGAAGAATGCACTAGGTAGGGTTGGAGTGTGCATTTAAGTTGTAGTTTGGTTCCTAACAGCATGCCTAAGACCACATTACTTCTGGGTGGAGATGGAGTACATCTACTGGGCTCACCAACTTGAAAGCAGTAGGGTTTGGTGTTGGGGTCATGGGTTCTGGAGTGGGACAGGCCTCAGGTCACACTGCCTCTGTCTGTGGCTGAGAGTAAATCTTAGCTTTTGTTTTCTCATCTGAAATAGGATAATAATTGAGCAAGTTTATTCCATGGTGTTTAAGGGACTAGTAAATGGAAAAAACAGCATATTTAAATAGTATTTCTATGTTCAGTTTATTGATTTTTTTAAAAGTCTCAAAACAATTTCACAGGGTAAGATAACATAAAGAATAGATGATATGCGTAAATGTCTTTTATGAGTTAAAGGAAATAATTTATAGGAAATCTTTAATACTGTATCTGGTCTGCATACATTAAATGTTTGTTTCAATTTTCTGTGCTGTATAGTAAGTCCCTCCAGAGCTTAGTGTTTTAAAACACTGATTTACTATTTCTCATGATTCTGTGGGACAGAATTGAGGCAGGACTGTCACATGTAGGCTTTCTGCCCCACACAGTGTCAGCTGGGCTCATTCACTTGGCTGCAACCAGCTTGTGGTTAGGTTTGGGCTGGAGGACCCCAGAGGGCTTCCTTCCCACGTCTGAGTCTCTGTGCTCCTGCCTCTGTCCTCTAGCATTTCCTGCAGTCAATGTGGGCTTCTCACAGCATAGCTATCTCAAGGAAGTAGGATTTCTTGGATGATGACTGGTTTCAAAGAACGAAAGAGGAATCTGCCAGCCCTCTTAAAGGCTAAACTCATAACTGGCACAGTGTCACGTCTGCCACAGTCTACAGGACCAAGCAAGTCAGAAGGCAGCCTTGACTCAAGGGGAGGGGATACAGGTCTTTCTCCGTTTTGGAGCTTCCTTTGTGAAGAGCAGCAGTATGTGCCAATGGGGAAGCCAGGAATTAAAGTAGTCATCTTTGGGGACCACCACAGTGCTCAGATTATTACGTTCCTGTGAACTGGCGGCTCCTACAGCCAACAGCACCTAGCACAGCACAGCAAGGTGTACCAGCTGCTGTGGGAACTGAAGTCAAGGTGTGGCTGGTGGGCCATTCAAACTGGGCCATGATGTCTTCTTTTAAGTCAAAAAGGGTTCAATTAATTATATATACATAAATTTATATTTATTTCTGTGATGAGTTCTAGGAAATTCTTGGTCATTAACTAAACATTCTGTCATCTGTCAATCATTCTATTTTCTCCTTTTGGGATTTTGGTTAAACATTATTTGGTCTTCTCATTCTACATGCTATATCCCTTAACGTCTCTTTTTCATATTTTTTCATCTTCTTGCCTCTCTGTGCCTTATTCTAAACAGTTTCTTCAGGTCTATTAGCTAATGAACTAACTCTCCAGCTGTTTTTAAATGTGTCATTTGTCAATTCATTTTTAGTATTGTGGTTTAATCAATGATGCCCTCATTTATGCATATCAGCTATTCTTTATTTTATCTTACCTTGAGAAATTATTTTGAGACTTTTAAAAAAAAATCACTAAACAAAGAAATGCTATTTAAATATGCTGTTTTTTCCATTTATTAGTCCATTTAAGACCATGGAAAAAGAAAATAAACTTGCTCAAAAGGTGAACCCATGCTAGCTTCTATATTGGGGTTATGGTTTGTTTTTCCTTCTGAATTTCTTACTTACCTCCCTTCCTCCTCCCTTCTGTGGGCAAAGGAGCACTTCCTTACCTTTTGAGACCCAGCTTAAACGTTTCTTCCTTTATGAAGTCCTTGTAGACACACCTGACACCAGGTAAACATGACCCACTCCCTTTTTTTTGTGCCCCCCACTACCATGCTCTGAAAACTTCCACCTTAGCAGCCATAGCTTTTATTGCATTAATATATTCCTAAGAGCTCACCAAGGCACTGTGCAGGTGGTGGGAAACACGTAGGGCAGAGAGAAACTACATGGGTGATGCTAAGAGGAATAAAATGCTGTCTATTAGAGGAGAAGGTCATAAAATAGACACCTAAAATATAGTCTTAATTCCAGGCATTCAGGAGCAAAGTATTATAGAAGCACTAGAAAGAACCATTTTATCCATGTAGGTAGGGGGTTTCGTTTGGTAGAAGACTAGGAAGATTCCCTAGATAGGGACTGGCTTGTTATAAAGTAGATTTAGGACTATTAATGTCCTAAAGGATCTCAAGCATGTGGACTTCGGGGTGCTGCAGTGGGTGTCTGGTCCCAGGCATGATCAGTGTGGGCTCAGGGAAGTGTCTCCTGTGGGCTATGTCTGCTGTGGGCCATGTCTCCCGTGGGCCATGTCTCCCGGGGCCATGTCTCCCGCGGGCCATGTCTCCTGAGGTTGTTGGGTGGAGAAGGGCTTTCTTACTGTGTGTGGGAGGCTAGAAGGACTTCAGTTAGGGTCAGGGCTTCTAAGGCATTTACAAGGTAGAGATAATTACACTCTTTTTGGTTGGGTTTGCCTCAAATTCCTTATAAGCCAAAGGGGCGCTTTTTAGTTTGAAGAAAAATGCAAAACAACTTTTGAGCAAATACAAATTGTCCTTGAACTCACATTTACCTGATGAGCTAGCGTAACAGTCGGTATTTGCTAGATTACGCTGCCATAACTAACGCTCCCCCCCCCGCCCCCAAATCTCAGCGACTTATCAAGCAAAGGTTTACTTCTCACAGTATGTATTGACTTCCGATTGGCTGTGACTCTGATTTATATGGGTCTTATTGATTCTGGGATCCAGAATGAATGATCTTAGACTGGGTAATCTGGGGTGCAGAGGGGTAAAAATGATGGTGGAACAACGTGGTCACTCTTAAAGCTTCTGTTGGGAAGTGGCACATGCCACCTCTGACTCACATTTAATTGGTCAGAGTATGGCACATTGCCAAGCAGGGAAGTCTAAGCTCCCAGGGAGGGGCAACAGATGATGGGAACTAGATTGCAATTTACCACAGCTCTACAGAATACTAAAGCTAAAAGCTGATGGTTCTAAAGGCAAAAGAGCAAGAGTAGGACAAACAAAAGGTTTATAAATGCATTTCAGAGCGGATGAAATGCAAAATTAATCTGTTGAGGAAGGAAATTTGAAAGAAGGATTCAGAACTTCTTGCCTCATAAACACAGCCTGACATCTTCAGAAATCAAAATGTAAAAAATAAGGAAAATGCTGATGCCCTTACTGACAGAACAGAAAACAGGCTAACAAACCAAACAATCAGAGAAGTATTTTACTTTGGACATAAGCCCATTTTTTGTGCACCTGGATTGCATTTGGCAGGTCACAGCAGGTACTGAGAGATGAAAACAGATCCGTAACGGGCACTTCCATGATTTGGCATCCTTGCTGATAACTGTAGTGCTATTTTGTATAAAATCCTACTCATTTTTTTGATTTGCCTGAATTGCTGTCTTTTCCAAGAAAGCTGTCCTTGGTTACTCCCTTCAGAATGAATGGCATCTTCCTTATACCAAATGACACTTACAACTCTATTTAAATGAGTTCCCAATGCCTTTTGTGATACCTCATGATTTACCCTTCTCCCCAAGAGGACTGCAAACTCCTTAATGGCAAAAACAGCAGTTTTATTCATTTTTGGGGTCTCTCACAGAGTCTAGAGCAGAGTAGTGCCCTTCAAGAACACAACAATTTACTGTAGGTGAAGTTCATACATAAATCCACAATCTGGAGAGCCGCCTTTTGACACACGTAGCAGAGATGGCTTCTGACATGTGAACACCAACTCTATCTTTGAGGTGTCCCCAGACTCGTAAGATGTACACAAGAAGAAGGTCATCACTGTTTATGACCAACTGCTCTAGAGCCCAAGCTCACCAAGACAACAAGAGAGACTTGGTTAGGAAGGCAATGGGTAAGAAAGGAATGAAGGAGAGAGTTATATAGGGACGAATTGTTGTGAAGCAATCTTACTACCACTTTCTTCCTTTGATACTTACATTGGTTTGCCCCTTTTACGAACTTATATCTATATTCTTTTACTATTAAAGAGTAACAAATTATATAGGCCTTAATTTTCATTTATTTTTCTATCAGTGTGGGTTGACCTCTTGTTAGTTATGCAAACACTACAGATTAAAATTATATCGTAAGATATTTGGAGTACTTGTGTTCATAATATAGAGCATGGATATTTTTAGATTTTCTGGTATTGAATTTAGATGTGCTGTTCTATTTTGTAAATCAAATAATTGGCCTATATTTTTGATCTGTATGTTTAGATTTTATGGTGACAGACACCTTATAATAACTAGAAATAGAAATTCCATCTTAAGTGATAATATAGTGCAGGGACATGAGAAGAGAAGGTCTTAAGGTGCTGTTAATTAGCAGAAATCCAAAGCACACAGTCTCAAAGCAATTAAGGCTTTAATTGAATATTTGGATCCACAGTGGAACGGCTCTTACGTTTCTGAAAAGGGTACCCTGGGCTTGCAGAGAGGAGTTACATTATAAAAATCATGTTGAAAATATTTAGAAAGGACAAATATGGGTCAAAAGTCTAGTAGCTAATTGCATATATGCATGGCTATACACTGTTGACTACATGCAATGATGTCTATTAACTTCAAAATTCAACGTTTCAGCTTATCTTCTGTAAATAAGGCACACCATTTTTGGAAAACTGTAAGAAAACATAAAGTTTATTGCTATTTGATTTTGCTATCTTCTAGTTCGGCAAACATTTCTATAATTCCAGTGACACTAAAAATGCCATTCATGACCACACAAAAGCTACAATATAGCATCGATGTACCTTTCTGGGCAGAGGGGAATAAACGTTGCTGAGGAGCTCAGGGTGGCAAAATTATTTTACTGTTGAGGTCCTGCCCTGGGTATGGGCATTCATTAATGGATGAACAGATTTCTAAAAATAAATCTTAATACAAATTTCAAGATGGAAAAATTCTTCCAAGAAAGGAAAAACAAATGAAATCATCTTTTTAGGAGAACTTCAGTGGAAAGTGACTAATATTTTGTGTAGCACTTATTATCATTGTTATTTAAACAGCTATTGTTTTAGAATAGGTATCTGCTTTTGCCAACCCCAGTCTAAGTAAAGCACGGAGGGGACAGGGTGCTCACTGGAGAACACCCAGAAGGCAGGGGGTAAGGAATGCATTTCATCTCTCTCAGACTGAGTGGTTTAGTCTCCTGAATGGGGTGGCCAGCTTTCCAGTCTCTGTGTCAAGGGGAAAGGGAAATTACAGGACTGCTTAAAATCCACAGATAATCCTCAAAACTAAAGTTGGCGAACACTTTTCACCTGTTTTGCTAAACCTTCAAGTAAGTGGCAGATTTGTTTGAGTTCCCTTTTCAGTCCCCTACTTATTTCCAGAGACAGTTCTAGTAGCCTTTCAAGTGTCTGAACAGTGAGGATAGGAGCACAAATTAAAAATCCCCAGATAATCTGCAACCTTGTATGAGCAATTCAGCATTCTAAGCATGGTATATGATTCAGGAACAGATTATTGAAATTGTCAAGACACATTCGCTGTGTGTGCAGAGCATATGAAAAATAAATTGTACTTAAGGCTCAAATGTGTGCTGATTATGCACATTAATCTCCCAAAGTGAAGTCTATCTTCTCCAGGGTTATTGGCTACTCTAAGGTGTTGGAGTAGGAATCTGAAGTCATTACGGCTGGACTGAGAAGCACGTTTGAGAGAGACTGTCTCAGCTTCTTTGGATCAGGGAAGTTCCTGTATGTTATGCAATGTATGCATTTCATTATTTACACGATTTCATTGGCGGTTGGTAGCTGTGTACACAGCAAGCTGCGCCCGTAGCAGCACCCCACACTCTGAAACTAAAAACAAACACCTTTTCTTTACTGCCTTTCACTACCTTTGCCTTTGAAATAATATTTTCCATGGAAAAACTCCCTACACTAGATCTACTTCTCTAGATTGAAACACATTTTTTCTTAAATGCTTTTAGGAATGACAAGTTTCTTGTAGTTTTCCTTACTCCAGTTTCCACTGTGCTCTATGAAGAGTTAGAAAATACATAGTAACAGAAATGTCGGGCAGGAAGCCCTCTTTTCATTTTGTCACAGGTTCTGTCTTTCCCACTTTTCTCCTACCCATGACAACGCATCTCCCTCATCCTCCACCCCCCCTTTCTCACTGATATTTCCTGGAGTAGGGTCAAAATAAATGAATATAGAAACCCCTGGCCCCAGCAGACAGCAGGTGCTCAATAGATGCTCCTTTCCTGCCCTACTCTGCCAGCCAGGGCGTCTTGAGGTCTGACCTTAGGTGGCTCTCGGGGTTCTGGAAGATGGGCGCCCGAGGGGAGGCAGAGGCCGGTGTGTGTGTGTGGGGGGGGACGTGGGGGGCCGCGGGGTAAAGCCGACCCAGCAGGAGGGGTCCCCCTTTTCCAGGGTGCGGCCCGGTTGCCCTAGGGCCATTTCCTGTAGTCCACCCCAGCCGCTGCCGCCAAGCGCGGAGGGCGGATCCTCGCGTGCCGGACACGCCCCGGCTGGATTTATAGTTCACCCCGCGCTAGCTGCCCGAGGGCTGCGGCTTCTGTGTCGCAGCGCCACGGACCAGCGACTTGGTCCCCGCGGCCCCGCGCCGCAAAACTCCGCGCCGCCTGCACGCGAGCTGGCGCTCGCACTCACACTGCCCTGCACTCACGCGCGCGCACACTCGTTCGCGCGCTCACACTCACACGCGCCCACAGGCACACACGCGCTCACACTCGCTCACCCTTACATTCCGGTGCGCTCGCCCGCAAGTTTTCCCGCGCGCCCAGCCGAGCCGGAGGCGCCGCCGGCGACGGCGCCGAGGGGACCCGCGGCCTTCCGATGGCTGACCTGAGCTTCATCGAAGATACCGTCGCCTTCCCCGAGAAGGAGGAGGATGAGGAGGAAGAAGAGGAGGGCGTAGAGTGGGGCTACGAGGAAGGTAACCGGCCCTGGGCCGCAGGCTGTGCGCCGCGGCTTTCCCCTCGCCCCGCGCCGGGCTCTGCGCTCTGCTCGCGTTGCGCTCGGAGCACCATCGCGTCCTCTCTTTGCCACCGGGGTCTCGGTCGCTTTCTCACTCCGCTGGCGCGTTTGGGCGTCTAAGGCGCTTCAGGGAGGGCTTACCCGCCGCTGTCCGCGTTCTCCCGTCGCCCGCGTTTGCACGGGGGAGCTCGGGTGCGGGAGCCTGCGGCTGGCCGGGTCTCGGTGCCGAGCGGCGAGCGTTCCAGTCCTGGCGCAGCTTTGCTTCCCGACTGAGGCAGAGCGCGGGCGTCTAAGTAGCCAAGGAAAGCGGTTGCGTTTTACTCAACGCCCTGAGAATACAGGGCCAGTGAAACTTTGAATTTCTGATTTGCTGCGAGGACTCTTTGAGGAGAAACTGTTTCAGCCGCCACTGTTTTCGTGAAGGAGATTAACAACACTCAGTTCTTTCTAAAAGGAGATTAGCAACACTCTTTTCTTTCTAAAACGTGACCCACATTTCACACTGGCTTGGCGAGAAGGGGTTGACTTATTGAAAAAAAAATTAGTTTCCTGAATTTCTCTCTGAAGATGTAGGGCATCTAATATTCTACCCGTTAGTGCTGAGGTTGACTACATATATTGAAATGAATATAGAAATAATCGTTTTAATTATACAAATTATGCAGAGTATGTAGGTATATATTTATTGCCATATGCACATTTTGAAATAAATTTGGGTTTATAGGAAAGTGTTTATTCACCAACATCAGCGTTATGAGTTTTAGGCATTTTATGGCCAGAGTTATAGGTATTTCCCAAGGGCTGAACATAGTTGAACTAATGAGCGGAGGACTTTTAATGATATTATTCTTTTTTAATTTCTTAAACGTGACCTGAATTTCCTTGGTCATAAATCATTGCTTTTATATGGATAAATAAAAATCTTAATATTTTGTTCGTCCAGGAGTTTGCATGTGGTATTTGATAATATGAATATTAAGAAATACATATTGTGACATTTAATAAGAAGAATACTATGAAATCTATATGAATATGTGGATGCAAAAATTCACGCTCCATATTTCACCTGCATGGAGCTGACAGTCCTAACCCTCTTTTTAATGCCATTAACTGGATCATAATAAATCTATCTAGGTAGGCAGATTTTACTTGACACTTTTCTCATTTTCACAGGTTAAATTGTATGGTAACATTTTATTTTAACAGGTTCTTCATTTACTTAAATGTGTCCCTAGGTGTTGAGTGGGGCTTGGTGTTTCCAGATGCTAATGGAGAATACCAGTCTCCTATTAACCTGAACTCAAGAGAAGCCAGATACGACCCCTCGCTGCTGGAGGTTCGACTCTCTCCAAATTACGTGGTGTGCCGAGACTGTGAAGTCACCAACGATGGACACACCATTCAGGTTATCCTGAAATCAAAATCAGGTATTTTAGGAGATGCTCTTGTGTGCTGTTGTAACCTAGAAGTCACCGGAAGGTGACTGCACTTGCCTGATCTGGCATGTAGTATCTCAAAAGGAAAACTGACATAGCTCTGTTTTGAGGATACCTTTAAAACTTATACAGATGCAGTTTTAAAAGTCTTTTCTGAAATATTTTTGAAAGGGTGCAAGGATGACATTAAGATGTCAGTTTGGATGTTCTGCTTTGACTATTACTAGAACAACCTTAGTTTGGTTAAGTTATGTTTTATGGAATCTGAGGAAAGATATATCCAGGAGTACCAGTCTGCAAGTATGTGTGTTTTCTAATTATTATTAGCATAATTTATTTAGATAATTATAATTTTCTGTTTTCTACTTACTTTGTAAAAACAAAAGATTAGGATTTAGCGATGTAATTTGGTTTCCAAGGTAAACCTGTCACAGAAAATTTTCTACTATATTAGTAAGAAAAAAGTTTTAACTAAAAATCAGAAACATTCACTAAGCTCAGCAAAAGATTTAAATGTCAGAGCTCTTTTTTAATAAACTTCCCTCCCTGTCCTCACCCCCAATCTGAGATGGATTTGTAATATTTTGTGGAAGAGGTGTGAGGCAATTATTAAAGAAATCTGTTTTAGGCTTAAATGTAGAAGAGAGGAAAACAGAATTTGCTAACATTAATATCATACTTTTCGTGGTGAATAATAACTATCTTTCTCTCTTGGAAAGAATGTGAAATTAAAGTATGTTGAAAAATTAGGAGAGTGTGATAAATAAAGACCAACTGGTATCCAAATTAATTTTGAGTGGATGCATTTGATATTTCAAACCATAACATCTTTAGATTTATTGCTAGGCAGGGCAGATTTTGATTTCCACGTAGGGACTTTTTTATTCATTGTGAATGTTTATGAGCATTAATTTAGAATCCATGAGCCTCGTCTAAGATTGGTGTCATCTTCCCTCCTCTTCTGAGTTTGGTCAAGCGATAGGCATGGCCCAAAGTAGGTTCTGGGTTATATATACTCAATTAGGCAAAGAGGCATCTAGCTTCAGGTATAACTTTGAACTTAAATCAGATAAATATATATTTGGTTTATCTATGATGGGATTTATGTGTTATATTTTAAAAGTATATAGTAAAATTATTGACTACTAATTGTTCTGGTATGTAAGAAACATTGCAAGGTAATACATGCTCATTGATATGTTGACATGCTTTTGTACTTCTGAAAATAAATGTTTATATGTCCATATAACAAAAGTGCATATCACCTCAGGCACTGTGGTAAGTGCTAGATATGTACAGATGGATAAGTCGGTGCTTGAGGATTTATGGTTCTGTGAGAAAACAATTCTTAAAGTACTAGTGTAAATGTGGTTAGTGTTACAGGGACATAGAGGAATAACCATGTACAAATATTGTCAGTTAAAACAGTGCATGTCCAATCCTGCCCTAAGCCCAAATTACCTTACCAAATTGAATTTAACACTTTCTTCTGTCGCCTTCTCAAACATTCACAATTTTTCTTGGTCCCCTATCTCACTACAAATTAGAGACGATCAGACACCTACCTTTGAAACCTTCCGACCTTCTAACCATGAAATGTGTTGTGCCTCACCTCGCTTTTTCCTGCCCTTTTGTTCTCCTCCATCCTCCCCCTGTGAGCATTGGGGAAGAAATGTCTTTGTTTCTGTCAGGGTCTAATTTAGTTACCCATCATCCAGGTTTTTTCCACTCTCCTTCCTCAGAGCCCCTGCTCCCTCATTGGCCCCTCTCTCTTCTGCCACTGAGGTAACTTCTTCATTGCTTCCTTCCTTCTGACATTTCTTGAAACTTAATAATGTAGCAAAAAAAATCCTGTCTTGACCAGTTTTTTTTTTTTTTGTGGCATTGACGCTTTTCAAAGGAATAGTCTGCAAACTCTAAACACCTTCGTTCATTTGTATGATTAAAATGTTATCCTTATCAGTGGGTCGCTGGACCAGGTAAGTCCTGAAACCCAGAGGGGCCAACCTCTCCAGAACATCAACTGGTTCCATCCCAATATCCCATATCATCGACAGCCCTTTCCAACATGAAAAAGTTAGAATGGGCATAGCCCAAATACCCCTAAAGAGTGAGAGAAAGATCAAAGGTGATGGTGGAGTTATACAGAGAAGGTAGGGTTTACCAAACGAGTATGATTGCTGGATCATTATATTGATATTTCTTTTAGTCTCCAGTGTGTTAGAGCAGCTAGAAGTAAAAACCTAAAATTGTGGAATTGTAACTCATACCAAACTCTGAAATCTGTTCTACAGCTAATTGTTGCAATGTGCTTTGAAATTTGTTGCTTTTTTGTATGTATGTTATTTTTCACAAAAAAGAGAAAAAAACATAATGTACTAAGTGTTAACAAATAAGAGATAAAAAGATAGATTATAAAAAATTATCCTTATCAATTGAGAATATAAACAATTTAAAAATTGTGTAGTACTGTATTTACCCATGTCTATGCTTATACTCACTCTCTCCCCACCTGCAACTTCTGTTGCCTAATGACAATCACTTCCAACTCTTTTGGCTGTTTGTCCTGCTGTCACCTGTGTATGTCTAAAGAACGTCTTTGTGTTATCATTTCTTGATCTTCAAGACATCCATGGACTTCATACTGTGGGAGAAGAGAAGGCTAGTTCTCACATTAACCCCCCTCCCCCCATTTCTGGTTTTGCTCCCCCGTTGTCTCCATATGATTTAAATTAATACTTGGTGTTTTTTATTATTATGACTATGTAAATATTATTTCTGGCTGAGACTATATTCATTTTCCTTTAATGAACACCACCCCCTCTCCCAGAGTTAATAATTGCTGCATTTTTTTGTTTGTTTAACTTTTTATTGCTCTGTCATGAATTAATTTTCAGACTCTCTGCCAGAGGGCACGTTTTCTCTCAGGACATTCACGTGCATCAAGTGGTCATTCTTTCCTCCTTCTCATCCTTCTTTCTTTCCCTTGGAGGCCTCTCTTCCATTCTTCTGCCCTGGGCGGAATTGCTTTCTGGGTTGACCCACCTTGTAACTGTCTCCTTGGGGCTCCCTTTCCCCTATGCCTGGGGGTCCTTTGCTTGTCTGCCATGTTGAATCCCATGTTTCCTGGATGCCAATGGCACCCTTTTTCTTGCACTCTCACTCCAGGGAATTTCTTGGTTTATTCCTTCATGCTTGTTGTTCAGCCTCCAGTAACTTCCTGAGAAAAAGAGTACATGGGGAATAAGTGTTTTGAGACCTTGTGTGTCTGTAAGTGCCTTTGTTACCTCACACTTGAGAATAGCTTGGTGGGATATACACGTCCAGGTTGGAAGGGTTTTTTTTTTCAGAAATTGGATGTCATTGCTGCATTGCCTTTTCGTTTCTAATGTTGCCATTGAAATATCTAATACCGTTTTGCTTTGCAACCCCTGCCTCTTTTCCCCTGTCTGGAAGCTTTTAGAATTTTCACTTTATTCTTTTTTTTTTTTTTTTTTTTAAATTTTGGTTCTTTTTTCACTTTCTGCCTGGGTATTTGATAGGCTCTTTCGATCAGGGTAGTCATGTCTTTTATTTCTCATAAATTTTTTTGTATTATATAACTGATAAATTTTCTGTTTTCCCTCTTTCTTCTTTTTCAGTTATTCCTAATTTCTCTTTGTCTTGTGATATCATACAGTATTTGTCCTTTTGTTTCAGTCTTAATTCATTCAACACGATGTCTTTAAGGTTTATCTATATTGTATATAGCATGTATCAGAATTTCATTCCTTTTTATGACTGAATAGATTCCATTGTATGTATTATGTGCTACATTTTGTTTATCCATCCTTCTGCTGATAGACACTTGGGATGCTTCTACTTTTTGGGAGGTCTGAATAATGGTCCTAATAAACATCAGTGTGTAGCTTTCATGTTTTTAATTGCAAAAACATTCTGCTCTATACTATAAATTTTTAAATTTAAAAGTTCAACATCCAGGATTTGTTAAATGAATGCAGTGTATTTCTTCATTGCTTTTCTGTATTGTTCTTTTTTCCATTTCCTGCTTTGTTTCTACTAATTCTGAGTTCTTTCTTTTGATTTATTTGGTCTCTCATATATTGAAGGCTGTCCTGCGATGTCTGGTGACCTTTGGTAGTTTATTTATATTTAGGAATGGGCATTGAAAGGTAATTTGAAGTTCTGAGCACACAAGCAGGGATTGATGTCTGGCAACTTCACAGTAATGTGATCAGGCAAGGAGCTGGCCAATTTGTTGGAGTCGTGTTTATTAATTTCTCTAGAATTTGCCAAACTCTTGTGTATTTTTTGGGGGGGTGGGGTAGGCTGGAGTGAGGATGGGGGGCTGACACCTGCTTGCCAGTATTCTGATGACTAACCATAGGGAGAGAGTTTCACCATTTGGTATGCCCACTTTCACTTCACCTTTTGCCAAGGTGGCTAAAAAGCTCCATGCTGAGATAATGGGATGAGAAGGTTTAAGTGCTCATTTTAAGGGCTTTAACTCAGTTCTCTCATTTAGTTCTTCACTCTGTACCTTCCAGTTTAGAATTATCTCATGCCTGTGAGTCCTGCATCTTCCCTGGGTTCTGTGGTGGAAGTGAGAACTGCCTCTTGCTGCTTTCCTCTTTCTGTATTTATGGAGCTTTCCACTTTCTCTGTTTCGCTAAATCAGGCACTACCCTGCAACCTGTTTTCTAGCTCTCTGAAATATTTTTGGCATCTCTCTTCTGCTGTTATCTCCACTTCTGTTTGTTTTGCCCTTGTAAATTTGTGCCTTCAGGAGAGATAGACGTTTGAGTGTGATTCTCCTTGTTTAACTGGAAATGTCCCTTGAATACAGGATACTGTATTTTTAAATAAGAAAATTCGTAGAATAAGTACAATTTTTTGAAATTAAAGCTGACTTCTGTATCTTTTACCCCCATTAAAACCTTAAGAATCATGCAGGCTTATCAGCAACCTGGCTATTTAGTTTTCTTTTTCTTTTCTTTTCTTTTGCTCCTCTTGTATGAAAAAATAACGACTTGCCAAAAAGCATTGCGATGATTGTGTTATGATTTAAATGCTAAAATTTATCAAATTCATGCTTATAACACGAGCCTAATGATATAGTTACTATATAATCTTATCTGGAGATATTGCCTTAATTTACATTTACTGTGTCATGAGCATGTAGGTCCCTATCCCCAAACCCCCAAGCTCTGCTGTAACTTCTCAAAAAAAGTCACAGATGATCTTCTCATCCCCCAAGCATCCAATAGATGCTTTAAAATTCTGCTGCATTTGAGGTGAAATTTTTGGAAATTCTATCTCCCTTTGGTCTCTGTGACACACCATCTCCTGGCTTTTGTTTTTAGCTCTGATGCTTTTTCTCTGCCAGCTCTGCTCTCCTTAAATAAACTTTTCCTCCTCGAGTCACTTCTCATCCTACACAACATCCACCCCAGGAGCAACACACCCACACTGAATGTATGCTATTTTGTTCACTGTTTTGCTTTCCAAGAAGACAGCAAATGAGTTTAGGAAAGTGGCTGAGAACTGAACCTCTGGAGGGGGGCCAGTCTGGCCTTCTCTCCTGACCCTCTGACAGGTGGCTGGGAAGCCTCAATCTGAACAACTCAAAGGCAGGAAATTCATTCCTCGATGTGGAAATCCAGTTTGCTTTTGAGCAGTTTCAAATGTCAAGAAGTTCCTTGATCTTCCCCTTTGTTTCTGTTTTAGGATTCTAGACCTACCCAGCTTGCTTTAGAATATTGACTGCCATCGTCATTTCAAGTAATTGTCATTTTTCTTTTCAGACACATATTCTGAACTGTTCTTCACACGATAGTCCTTTATCATCAACACTTATGGATTGACCATTTGCAATGGGCGTTATACACTCCCTTGAATCTGAAAGCCATGCAGGTATTATGAAGGAGAGACGCCTGGAGAACGAAAGATTTATCAATAGTCACTGACCCTCTCTTTCATCTACAGGGTTGGGAAGCAGTAGTGACTGGTGGGGAATGTGGAAAACTGGCAAACTGGATAGAGCATGCCTAGTTTGCCAGATGTTTAATGTATCAAGAGAAGGTGGAGATGTGGACCTGTGAATCAAATACACATATTCATTGGTTCCATTGGACCTGCAGAATGCAGTTGGCCATCTCTGTTATACCTTATGTATGATGCTGCATGCTTTGGATAAGGTTAATGGAAATCGTGTCCAAAGGCTACCCTCATGAAGGGTGCAAGGGTAGTGGTGAAAGAGAGGTATAGAGGGAGAGATTTTTTTTTTTGGCTAAAATTATTAAAGAAGGGTTTGTGGAGGAAATAATATTTGAGGAAGAGTGAACTGCATTTGGATATGGGGAGACTGGCAGAGGTGGGAAAGGGGACATTGTATACAATGACATGGAGTTGGGAAAGTCTAGAGATTGTATGAGGAAAGGGGTACACTTCAGTTCATCTAGAAAAAAGGTTCACTCATGACAAAGGGGGTTAATGGAAAATAAAATAAAGAAGGTATCTTGGCACTTATTCACAAAGGACCTTGATCTGAGTCTAAATATTTTTTTCCTGTAAGGTAAAGTAATAATTAATGCACTGCTTTAGGAAAATTAACCTGGAAGCACTGAGTAAGATGGGATCTGGGAGAGATAGGAAGCAGTTGGAGGTTATTGCAAAAGACAGGATGAAATTAGGAAAGAGTACAGCTGTGGTCTTGGTAGTGTCAGTGGAAAGGAAGGGACGACATAAGATATATTTCTGAGGTTAAGTCCACATTAGGTGCTTGATTGAATAGAAAAGAGGAGAGAATTGTTGGCATGTCTGCCAGGGAGCGAGCCCAGTGCCTGGACCACATTTTCAATCTTGTCTTCATCCTTCTCCCTCTGCTCTGGGTATATTTCTGCTTGGCAGAATCCCGCCTGATGTGACATCAAGGCAAGCAAGCATCACCTTCAAGATGTGCCCCAGTCAGGGAGACTGTTGGGCCTATTAACTCCTTGAGGATGGAAAGTTTCTTTAAGGCTTCCAAGTACATCGTTTGATTTCTTTGTAGAATGAATGAATCATTGTACCACAGGAATCTTAACAGTTTTCATGTGCACAGATAAATGAAAATGAGCATGGTTACAGTGGTATATAAAACAGCTTAGGTTTGGAAAGATAATTATATATTTCTAGGCAGAGTGGTTTGATACTTAAGTACTGATAAAGAGTGTAAACTGGTATGACAGAATGTCATTCTGTTTGCCTATTTGGCTTCCAGACTGTCAGTATGTGAGAAATTGCTAATCAGGATAAGCCATTTGTGCCTTTCACTGGAGCTTATTATAGAAACTTTAATTAGAAAATTTTACTTCTGGGTCTTTTATAATTCTCACTGTTAATTTTAGATTAGATTTTTCTTATTAAATACTATTTCCCCAAAGATGACATCTTTTTGCAATGTTTCTTGCCAACCTTGCTAATTTAAGATGAAAATATAAAAATATCTGAAAATTAAGATGATGCACTTTATTTTTTATTTGTATGAAATGTCAGAGTTGAATTTCTTTATAATCATATTTATTATTAGCTAATGTTGGGGAGCTTGAATTACCTGGTCTGTTGCTTTAATCCTCTGCTTTACTTTGCTTATGTAGTTGCAGCTTAATTTGCTGGCGTTTCCAACTGTTGATGTCCTCTCTATTCCTAAGAGCTGAAAACATTTATTCTTTAATATGAAATGAAACAGGTTAAAAATCACAAACAGTATAAAAAGCCTTGGCTTTTAAGGCATCAAATGTTAAAAACCACTAATTAATAGTATTTTCAGAATGTTTTATGAATACATTAAAAATGTATTCCTTAAATAATCTGTGCTTATAGAATGTTTAAACTTATTATGAATGAGCTATTCGGATCATTTTGGATCCCTGGGGAGACATTTTAATGGCCGTGTCCTTTTTGCAGCTATGTTAGTGTGCAACCTGCCAGAATGTGATATACCAGAACTTCTAAGGAAGTGAAAGTGTCCAAATCAAGGTACCAGTGAGAGGTTACTTTCATTCAAGAAAGGCCGATGGGTCTGGAACACCTCTGTCAGTTGGGAAGTCACGTGGCTGGCATCTGCTGGTCCCTTGCTCTTGGGCTCTGTTACTTTCATCCCCTGTTCCTTTGGGGGTTCCTCACTTTGCTTTTCCAGGGCTGGCTTTCATCTCTTGGCTTCCCTTGGCTCTCCCCAGGTTCTGGCTTGCTTAACATCTCATGGCAACGTCTGCTGGGCTCCAAGCATCTCCACATATCCTTGTCTGTTCTCCACCTGTCCACAGCTGTGCCAGCTCTGCTGTGAAGTTTCTGTCGGCTCTGAGATTTCTCACTCTCTCTAAAATGTTTCCTCTTGTAAAAGATTCCAGGATGGCGGGCCATAGTGGCTCAGCAGGCAGAATTCTCGCCTGCCATGCCAGAGACCTGGGTTCGGTTCCTGGTACCTGCCCATGCGAAAAAAAAAAAAAAGATTCCAGTAAACTAATCAAGACCTATCTGGAATGGGTGAAGTCGCATCTCCATCTAATCAAAGGTCACACCACAATTGGGTGTGCCATATCTCCATGGGGATAATCTGGATGCTCATGCCTCGAGTCTGCTTTAGGTAACCTCGCATTTATTTTTTGGAATACACTCAAGCTGTGCTTTTCTCTGTTTCCTCTGCTTGGAATGCACTTTTCCCACTTCTTCCCTTAGCTTGCTCTTTGAGACTCAGCTCTTATTGTGTCCAGGAATTTTTCCCTGACCTTCAGTTCCCCTCCTTGTTTCCAGTTTGACCTTTTCTGTATGTTCTCATAATACGTTGTACACCCTCCCTTCCTGCTCCAAATTCATCCTAAATAGATACTAAATTTAGATATGAGAATTCCTTGCCCACATAGAGGCTGTATCCTTCCTACTTTCTATCTTCAGTTGTTATGGCACATAGTAGATCTCAAAACTTGTTGAACCAACAAACCTTAAAAAGCAGCCTTTGAATAATCTCATAAATTCGTTTTCAGCAATGGATTTTAGAAAGATTAGCCAGATTTAGGTAAATGTATATACATTAAGTTTTTATGGGGTTCCCAACTTTTGCAGAAACTTCCGTAGGAGAGCTCCCTTTCATGTCTCATAAGCATTATGGCCATGCCTAGTAAAAAGCAGGAAAGAGAATAGAGGCGGTAGCAATGCTATCAGTTCATTTTATATTCTTTTCACAAGTTTGCTGTTTCAAGGAAATGCAGCATGTCATCAGTCTGAATTTCATGTTGGTCCGTTATAACTTTATTGAACATTATCACATCCACATAACAAGAAATAAACCTGCCAAGTAGTGACCAAATATCACTAAGCAAAGTTTGATATTCATAAATTTAAAAAGGACATACCCATTTGTAAACTGATTTCCTTATAAAGTATAAGCTTTAAAAGGAGCATCCTTAAGAGGATGTTGCCAGGTAGATAGAACAGAGCTACTATTTTTTTTTGTCTATAAACAATCATTCTTGGGTGCTGAACAGGTAATGCTTCTCCCTGGCATCTTATAAAACTCAGTGTCCAGTATTTTGCCATTTTTTTATGGCTTGGTTCAACCACATGATTTTAGTGGTTTCACCTTTGGATTATTCATCTGCAGCAAAAGAAAAAGGCACCCTGAGCCTGGTTCTGAACTGTGTAGGCATAATATGCCTCCTCTTTGTTGACCCTTCCTAGAGAACCACCTGAGGGCAAACTGTATCCATTCTTCTTGTGTTCATATTAAGTAACCTAACAGAAAGTGAAATCCATGAGGCCAGTGACTTTTGTCCATTTTGTAAAAATCAGTGTATCTCAAGCACTTAAAACAGTGCCTGGTTCAGGGTAGGTGCTCAGAAAAATATTTATTGAAAGAATGAGTAGATGGACCCCTGTGGACCCTGAATGTCTCCCTCTCAAAACATGGATCTGTGCGGTTTTTCCAGGGGTGTTTAAAATATAAGCCTATCCGTAAGTTTTCAATTTAAAGTTTTATTCCTGTTAAAGAAATATTGAATATCAGTCAGGCGGGAGATATATTTTGGAGCATGGATCTCTTTTCGGTTCTCTGAAATTATCATCAAGACCTGCTCTATTATCCGTTTCCATAAGTAATTACTGGTGACTGCTCTGTGTATGTGTGTGTTGTGAGTATATACTATGAAGGGGTTTTGGAGAAAGATTTTTTAAGAATTCTCTTTTTTGTTTCACATGTGCTTCATTTCACTCTGTTTTTCATACTTTTTTCTAAAGAATGTGGAGCTTCTATCTCCTCCAAGATCATCTGACCACCTTCTTTTAAAAGTAGGCTTTTGCAAAATCCACCCAAATCCTGGGGTCAGCTACTACTACAGGTGGTGAGGGGTGTACTCTCCCATTCTAAAGGTGCAGATTGGGGTGTGATGTGAGACTTAGCAGAAACTTGTTCCTCTGTTTTTTTTTCTTTTTTGGTTTGGAAAGTGGATGGGGCATAAAGTGGGTAGATTCAAAGTATACTTCCTGGCTTTTCTTAAGACCTAGTTTGAGCAAGCAAACAAAAGGAATGAATTATGAGGCTGTTCAGAACTCTGGTTGAAACAAAACCTTTCATACTTCTTACATTCTTAAATCCACAGAATGGATTGTTGTTCAAGAGAAAGATATAATGAGTCTGCACAAAAGTTCTCACATCTGTAATCCTCTTTTTTTTTTTCCTAAAACGAATTGAGGTGAAATTTCCATAGCATCAGCATAACCATTCTAAAGTGAACAATTCGGTCTACTTCCAAGCAGATCCCAGAAGGAAACCCTGTACTTCTTAGGCAGCTGCTCTCCATTTCTGCCTTCTCCTACTGCCTGGGAACCAGCAATCTGCTTTCTGTCTCTATGGATTTTTCCATTCTGGATATTTTATACAAATGGAATCACATCATATGTGTTCTTTTATGTCAGGCTTCTTTCACTTTGCATAATGTTTTTGAGGTTCATTCATATGATATATCAACACTTCATTCCTGTTTATGGTTGAGTTGTATTCCATTGTATGGACATACTACAGATTATCCATTCATCTGCTAATGGACACTTGGGTTGTTTCCATCTTTTGGCTATTGTGAATGATGCTGCTGTGAATGCTGGTGTAGAAGTATTTGTTGGCATCCCTGTTTTAGGTGCTTTTGGGTATATACGCAGGTCAGTAAAGCTTTTTTGTTTCATCTATTTTCTTTTTTACTTTTTTATTTTGAAATACAACATGTATACAAAGAAAGGAAAGAAAAAGCAATAATTTTCAAAGTGCACTTCAACAGGTAGTTACATACCAGATTTAAGAGTTTATTGTGGGTTATTATTCCACTATTGCAGATTTTCCCATCTACCTGATCCAAAATACTGGAGATTAAAAGAAATATCATTATAGTGATTCAGCAGTCATACTCATTTCTTCAATCATAAGTTTCCTATTAAAACTCCTCCTTCTCCTTTCTTTTAAAAGATGCTTTTATTGTACAGTCTATACATGGTATACAATTAGTGGTGCATAATGTCGTCACAGAATGGTGTATTCATCATCATGATCCTTTTTAGAACATTTGCATTCTAGAAACTCTAGAAAAAGAAATAAAAAGAAAAAACTCATACATCCCATACCCCTTACTCCTCCCTCTCACTGACTACTAGCATTTCAATCTATCCAAATATTTTTACCTTTCATCCCCCCCATTGTTTATTTTTTCCCCTATTTTTTTACTCATCTGTCCATACCCTGGATAAAAGGAGAATCAGACACAGGGTTTTCACACTCATGTGGTCAGATTGTAAAAGGTATATCCTGACCCAATCATCTTCAAGAATCAAAGCTACAGGAACACAGCTCAACAGTTTCAGGTACTTCCCTGCAGCCACCCCAATACACCATAAACTAAAAGGGATATCTATATAATGCATAAGAATAAGCTCCAGAGCTCGACTCTGTTTGAAATCTCTCAGCCACTGAATCTTTATTTTGTCTCATTTCTCCCTACCCCCTTTTGGCCAAGGATGCTTTTTCATTTTCGTGATGCTGTATCCCAGCTCCTCCTAGGAGAACTGTCCCTTGTTGCCAAGGAGATTTGGGAGTCAAGTCCCCCAGAGGAGGGAGGTAGAGAGTTCACCTGCCAAGTTGGCTTAGAGAGAGAAGCCACATCTGAGTACAAAGGAGGTTCTCTGGAGGTGATGCTTAAGGCTCATTTTACGTAGGCTTAGCTTGTCCTTTGCAGGAATAGGTTTCATAGGGGCAAACCCCAAGATGGAAGGCTCAGCCTATTGATTTGGTCGTCTCCACTGCTTGCAAGAATATCAGGAATTCCCCAAATGGGGAAGTTGAATATTTCCTCCTTTCTCCGCAGTCCTGGAAGGGGATTTTTGCAAATACTTTTTTATTCTCTGCTCAAATTACTCTGAGATATACTCACACTAACCTGAACAAGCCAACAAGATCTCACGCTGTATTCAAGATTCCATGTACTTATGGTGTTCAAATAAACTGACCATACAAGTTAAATTAGGTACGCTACCCAGAATACAGATTTTGCATCAAATAAACCCTTTGGTCTCACACACAAGTTGAAGTTTTAAAATAAGGAAGATATCATCCTTTACCTTGGATTCTGATTTACTTTAGTCCTGTCCAGATCAGCTTCATTCATATCTCTAGTTGAAGTCTGATCTCTTTTTTCAATCTTTTCAGCAGTTGCTGTATGGCATAATGCTGACTTTCATAGCTTCAGAGCTCTAACTTTCATTTCAGGTGTCATATAAATACCCAAAAAAAAAGTTACCGGGAATGAGCAGGTTATATACAAACAGCTCAGTATCCTAGAATTTAGAAATAACAGTTACAACTCCTGAACATATGTGACTGCTGTAAGAGTTTAAAACCAAAGACCCTTTACAATAGGCCCCAACCTGATAACCCATGCTCTTGACTTCAATTTTCTGAGTTTGTACATCATAGTTTGTTCACGAGTGAGGCCTGATAGTATTTGTCTTTTTGTTTCTGCCATTTCATTTACTGTACTTAAGGTTCGTTCACCTAGTTGCATGCCTCACAACTTTACTCCTTCTTGTTGCTGCTCAGAAGTACATTGTGTGTTTACGCCATAGTTTCCCCTTCATTCCCTCAGTCTTTGTACCCTTAGGCTACCTCCGTCCATTCATGTCCCCATTCTCAGTTCCTCCAGTTACACCTAGCAATGGGGTTGCAGGATCATATGGCACCCCCACCCCTAGCCTCCTGTGGAACCACCACACTGCCCTCCAGAGGGGCTGCACCTCTCAGTTTCCCTACCAGCAGTGCATAGGTACATCTTTTTCTCTAGCAGTTGTTTCTCTGTGTTTTATGCACACACCATACAACCCAACCTAATAGACATGCCTTTGCTACCATAATCTATATGAAGATATTTTCTGTTTTTTCCACAAAGAATCCGTACCCCTCCCCCATGCCCCTCACCTGTTGACATTTACTTTTGGCATAATGCCTTTGTTACATTTAGTGTAAGCATATTACAATGTTACTATTGACTATAGACCCTGGCTTGCATGGATTGTACTTTTTGCTGCATACCAACATCCATTTTTAACACCTTGCTGTGTTGACATTCATTTGTTCTCCCTCAAGGAATATGTTTTTATACTTGTACATTTGATCGTCATCACCAAAAGCCCAATCTCTACCCTATTTCTATCTCCTAATAACCTGTGTTTTTAACTTAACTCTCAAAAGTTCACTCATTAATGTTAGTTCATTTTAGTGGGACCATACAGTATTTGTCCTTTTGTTTCTGCTTCATTTTACTCAGCATAATGTCCTCAAGGATTATCCATGTTGTTACATGCTTCATAACTTCATTCTGTCTTACAGTTGCATAATATTCCATTGTATATTTATACGACAGCTTGTTTAGCCACTCATCCATTGATGGACATTTGGGCTGTTTTAATCTCTTGGCAGTCCTAAAGAATGCTGCTATGAACATCGGTATGCAAATGTTCATTTGTGTCCTTGCCTTCAGTTCCTCTGAATATATACCTAGTAATGGGGTTGCTAGATCATATGGTAATTCTATACTTAGCTTCCTGAGGAACCACCAAACTGACTTTCAGAGAGGTTGTACCATTTTACATTCCCACCAAGACTGGATAAGTGTGCTTCTTTCACTACATCCTTTCCTGCACTTGTTGTTTTCTGCTTTTTTGATAATGGCCATTCTAGTAGGTATTAGATGATATCTCATTGTGGGTTTGATTTGTATTTCCCTAATAGCCAGTGAAGTTGAACATCTTTTCATGTGCGTTTTAGCTATTTCTATTTCGTCTTCTGAAAAGTGTCTTACTCTACTTTGTTAGCAGCTGGAATGCAATATACCAGAAGTGGAATGGTTTTTCAAAAGAGGAATTCAATAAGTTGCAAGTTAACACTTTTTAGGCCATGGAGATGTCCTAATTAAACAAGTTTATAGAAATGTCCAATCTAAGGCATCCAGGAAAAGATACTTTAATTCAAGAAAGCTGATGAAGTCCAGGGTTTCTCTTTCAAGTGGAAAGGCACATGGCGAACACAGTCAGGGTTTCTTTCTCATCTGGAAAGGCATGTGGTGAATATGGTGCCATCTGCTAGCTTCCTCTCCAGCTCCCCAGGAGGCATTTTCCTTCTTCATTTCCAAAAGTTACTGAATGGCAAAATCTCTGCTTCGTGGTTCTGCGGCATTCTCTGCTCTCTCAGAATCTTGTGGCTTTCTGTCTTATTCCCTAGCCTTTTCCAAAGTGCTTCTTCTTTTCAAGAATTCCAGTGCAACCAATCAAGGTTAATACCTATATTGATTGAGTCACATCTTCATGGGGATAATCTAATTAAAGTTTCCAACATACAGTACTGAATAGGGATTAGAAGAAATCATTGCTCCCCCAAGGTTGATTAGGATTAAAGCATGGCTTTTCTAGGGTACATAAACCTTTTCAAACTGGCACATGTCTATTCATGTCTTTTGCCCATTTTTTGATTGGGTTGTTTGCCTTTTTTAATTGTTGAGTTGAAGAATCTCTTTATATATTCTGGTTACTAAACCTTTATCTGATATGTGGTTTTCAAATATTGTCTCCAATTGTATAGGCTGCCTTTTTACTTTCCTGACAAAGTTCTTTGATGCACAAAAGTGTTTAATTTTGAGGAGATCCCATTTATCTATTTCTTTTTACAATACTTGTGCTTTGGGTGTAAGGTCTAGGAAGCTGCCTCTTATGACAAGATTTATGATATTTCCCTTCATTTTCTTCTAAAAGTTTTATGGTCCTGGCTCTAATGTTTTGGTCTTTGATTCATTTTGAGTTAATTTTTGTATAGGATGTGAGATATAGATCTTCTTTCATTCTTTTGAATGTGGATATCCAGTTCTCCAAACATGGTTTATTAAAGAGGCTGCTCTGTCCCAGGTGGGTTGGCTTGACTGCTTTATCAGAGATCAGTTGTCCATAGATCAGAGGGTCTATTTCTGAATGCTCAATTCAATTCCATTGGTCATTATTCTAGTTTGCAAGCTGCCAGAATGCAATATACCAGAAATGGAATGGCTTTTAAAAAGGGGAATTTAATAAGTTACAAGTTTACAGTTTTAAAGTTGTGAAAATGTCCAAATTAAAGCAAGCCTATAAAAATGTCCCATCTAAGACATCTAGGGAAAGATCCTAGATGTTTAGCTAGATCAAGAAGGCCAATGATATTCAGGATCTCTCTCAGCTGGAAAGGCACATGGCAAGCTCTGCTAGCTTTCTCTTCAATGGCTTCCCCATGGCTCTCTCCATTCTCTTGGCTCTGATAATTCTGGTAGCTGTCATGGCTCTAAAGCTTTCTCCAAAATGGTCACCTCTGGGTTTCAAGACTTATCTGATCTAGATAAGGTACTCTCCAGAAGTTATAGGTTTCAGGAAAGTAAACTTTGCATGAAGCTTTTGTAGTGTCTCAGTTAGAGCCCTAGGTGTTCTTTAGAGTTAACAGGAATGTTGTTGGTTAGGGTTTGGCAAACCACAGCAATTAGCAATATCTAGCTGAAGGTTGCATTTAACAGTAGCCTCCACAATAACCTCTTGACTCTATCTGAATTCTTTTAGCCACTGATATCTTGTTTTGTTATAGCTCTTTTCCGCCTTTTGGTCCAGAAGCCATTGTCGATCCCACAGTGCCTGGACCAGGTGACTTTCACCCCTGAATATTATGTAGGGAGGGAGTCAGAAGTGAGGGTAATGATTTTCCTTGCAGAGTTGGGCTTAAAGAGTGAAAGAGGCCACATCTAAGCTACAAAAGATGCTTCCTGGACCCAACTCTTAGGCCTAATTACAAGTAGTCTTAGTTTCTCCACTCCAAAAATAAGTTTCGTAAGGGCAAGCCTCAAAACCAAGTGCTTGGCCTATTTTCTTGGGAGAAATAATGTGAGAGAGAGTACCAGGGGTTTCCCAGATGGGAAAGTTTAATAGTCCCATATTTTTTTCTCTAGTCTTCAAGGGGTTCTACAAATACATTTTTTTTTTCACATGGGCTCTAGTAAGCAGCCCCACCTTGAATGGGTGGAGACACATCTCCATGGAAAAAAATCTAATCAAAAGTTAGCACCCATAATTGGGTGGGTCAAATTTCCATGAAAACAATCAGAAAGGTCCCACCCAGCAATACTGAATGAAGATTGAAGGACAGGGATTTTCTGAGGTACATAATATCTTCAAACTGGCACATTCAATATATCTATGTTTATGTCAGTACCATTGCATTTTGATCACTGTAGCTTTGTAATATGCTTTAAAGTCAGGTAGTGTGAGACCTCTTACTTCATTATTCTTTCTAAAGATATTTTTAGCTATTCAGAGCACACTCCCATTCTGAATAAGTTTGGTTATTGCTTTTTACATTTCTGCAAAGTAAGTTGTTGGGATTTTGATTGGTATTGCAATGAATCTATACATCAATTAGGGTAGAATTGTCATCTTAAGTACATTTAGTCTTCCATTCTATGAACATGGTATACCCTTCAATTTTTTCAGGTCTTCCATATTTATTTTAGCATTTTCTGTGTATAGGTCTTTTGTATCCTTAGTTAAATTTATTCCTAAATATTTGATTCCTTTGTTTGCTGCTGTGAATGGATTTTTTTCTTCATTTCCTCTTCAGATTGCTCATCACTGGTGTATAGAAACACTGCTGAGTTTTGGGTGTTGATCTTGTATGTGTCACTTTGCTGTACTCATTTACCAGCTCTAGTAGCTATGCTGTAGCTTTTTTGGGATTTTCAACATAGAGTAGCATATCATCTGCAAACAGTGAGAGATTTATTTCTTCCTTTCCAATTTGGATGCCTTTTATTTCTTGTGTTATTGCCCTGATTAGAACTTCCAGTACAATGTTGAATAACCATGGTAGCATTGGGCATCCTTGTCTTGTTCTTGATCTTAGAGGGAAAGCTTTCAGTCATTCCCCCATTGAGGATGATGTTAGCTATGGTTTTTTTTGTATATTCCCTTTATTATATTGAGGAAATTCCTTTCTTTTTCTATCTTTTGAAGGGTTTTCATGAAGAAAGTATGTTGAATTTTATCAATTGCCTTTTCTGCGGCAATCGAGATGATCATGTGGTTTTTCCATTTTGATTTATTGATATGGTGCATTACATTACTTGATTTTCTTGTGTTGAACCAGCCTTACATACTTGAAATAAATCCCACCTGGTCATAATGTATAATTATTTTAATGTACTGCTGGATTCGATTTGCGAATATTTTGTTCAGGACTTTTGCACCTATATACATTAAAGAGATTGGTCTGTAAGTTTCATTTCTTTTAGTAGCTTTGTTGGCTCTAGTATTAAGGTGATGTTGGCTTCATAAAATGAGTTAGGTATCTTTCCCTCCTTTTCAGTTGTTTTGAATAGTTTGAGCAGGATTGGTACTGATCCTTTCTTGAATTCTTGGTATAATTCACATGTGAAGCCATCTGGTCCTGGATTTTTCTTTTTTTGGGAGCTTCTTGATGATGATTCAATCTCTTTATTTGTGATTGGTTTGTTGAGGTCATCTATTTCTTCTCAAGTCAATGTTGGTTGTACATGCCTTTCTAGGAAGTTGTCCATTTAATCTGTGTTGTCTAGTTTATTAGCACATAGTTGCTCATAGTATCCTCTCATTACCTTCTTTATTTCTGCAGGGTCAATGTTTATGTCTCCTCCTACATTTCTGATTTTGTTTGCATCATCTTTTTTGATGTTGTTTTTCAACCTAGCTAAGGATCCATTGATTTTGCTGGTTTTCTCAAAGAACCAACTTCTGGATTTGTTGATTTTCTTGATTGCTTTCATATTCTCAATTTATTTATTTCTTCTCTAATCTTTGTTATTTCTTTCCTTTTTGTTTGCTTTGGGGTTAGTTTGCTGTTCTTTTCCTAGTTCTTCCAAGTGAACAGTTAATTCCTCAATTTTTGCTCTTTCTTCTTCTTTTTTCATGAAATATCTTTCCCCAACTTTCACTTTCAACCTATTTTTGTCTTTGGGTCTAAAGTGAGTCTCTCATAGACAACATATAGAGGGGCACATGTTTTAATACATTCCACCAGTCTGTGTCTTTTGATTGGGGAGTTTAATCCATTAACATTTAATGCCATTACTATGAAGGCAATACTTTCTTCTGCCATTTTGTCTTTTGGATTTTATATGTCTTTTCTAATTTTTTCTCTTTTAACTTTTACTGATAGTCTTCATTTCTACACTCTTCTTCAGACCTCTCTCTCCTGTGTTTTCCTATCTGCCTGTAGTGCTCCCTTTAGTATTTCTTATAGAGCAGGTCTCTTAGTCACAAATTCTTTCAGTGACTCTTTGAAAATATTTTAGTCTCTCTCTGTCCTAATTTGCTAGCTGTCAGAATGCAATATAGCAGAAATAGAATGGCTTTTAAAAAGGGGAATTTAATAAGTTGCAAGTTTACAGTTCTATGACCAAGAAAAATGTCCCTATTAAAACAAGTCTATAGAAATCTCTAATCTAAGGCATCCAGGGAAAGAGACCTTGGTTCAAGAAGACCAATGAAGTTCAGGGTTTCTCTCTCAAGTGAAACAACACATGGCAAACACAGTCAGGGAGTCTCTCTCATCTGGAAAGGCACATGGCGAACTCAGTATCATCTGCTAGCTTTCTCTCCAGGCTTCTCATTTCATGAAGCTCCCCGGGAGGTGTTTTCCTTCTTCATCTCCAAAGGTCACTGGCTGGTGGACTCTCTGCTTCTGTGGCTGTATCGTTCTCTGCTCTTTCAGAATCTCTCGCACTCTCCAAAATATTTACTCTTTTCTAGGGTTCCAGTAAACTAATCAAGACCCACCTGAATGGGTGGAGACACGGCTCCACCTAATCCAACTTAACAACTACTCTTGATTGAGTCACATCTCCAGGGAGATGATCTAATTCAGTTTCAAGGGTACAGAACTGAATAGGGATTAGAAGAAATGGCTGCCTTTGCAAAATGGGATTAGGATTAAAACATGGTTTTTCTAGGGTACATACATCCTTTCAAACCAGCACACCCTCTCATTTTTGATGGATAGTTTTGCTGGTTATAGAATTCTTGGTTGGCAGTTTTTCTCTTTTAGAATCTTAAATATATCATACCACTGTCTTCTCACCTCCATGGTATCTTCTGAGAAATCCACACATAGTCGTATTGAGCTTCCCTTGTATGTGATGATTGCTTTTCTCTTTCTGCTTTCAAAATTCTCTCTTTATCTTTGACATCTGACAATCTGTTGAGTAGGTATCTTGAGTATGTCTATTTGGATCTATTCTGTTTGGGGCATGCAGCCCTTCTTGGATATGTAATTTTATGTATTTCAGAAGAGATGGGAAATTTTCAGTGATTACTTCCTCCATTAGTCTTTATGCTCTTTTTCCCTTCTCTTCTCATTCTGAGACATCCACAACACATACATTCATGTACTTTCTATTGTCATTCAGATCCCTGAGACCTTGGTCATATTTTTCCATTCATTTCCCTGTATTTTCTTTTGTGTGCTGGATTTCAGATGTCCTGTCCTCTAGTTCACTAATCCTTTCTTCTGCCTCTTCAAATCTATTGTTGTAGATTTCCATTTTTTTTTAGTCTCTTCTATCATGCCTTCCATTCTGTAAGTTAATGTATTTGTTTTTTCAAACTTCTGAGCTCTTTATGTTTGGCCAATGTCTTCTTTATATCCTACAACTCTTTGATTTGATTTTTGATGACATTTTCATGTCTGTTTGAACATCCTGCATCTCATTTGAATTGTTGGTCTGTTCCTTTGACTGGGCCATAACTTCAGTTTTTGTAGCATGACTTGTTATTTTCTGCTGGAGTCTAAACATTTGATTTACTTAATTAGTTTATTCTCAAGGTTATTTTCACTGTTTTACATAACGTTTTCTTGCTGGATGGCTTTTTTCTCTATCTGTTCTTTGACATTGAGTTCAACTTATTCTAGACTTCAGCATAGGTTCTGTCTAACTGGTCAGAATTTTTCAGTTGTTTTTCATTTCCTGTCCTGCATATATGGAGCTTTTTTTTCATGAGGAGGGTATTATACACCTCAGTTAGGTTTTCCCAGACCAGACAGGCCCACCTCTCAGGAGGAGAGAGTAGCCAGTGTCAACATAAGGGTGAGACCTAGCAGGTTGTCAGACCTGCCTATGAAGCCTCTAGGCTATATTTTTTCTATTCTGCCTGGCATGTGGTGCTTGTCTGACCGCAGCCTCCCACCAGCATTAAGTGATGCAGTGCCTTTAATTTCAGCATACTTTACCTGCCAGGGGCATGGTTGAGACAGAGGCTGCAGTAATAGCTGGGCTTTTTTTTCTCACTTTTGTTTTCATCCCCTGGGGCCTGAATTACCTGAATGAGGGCCTCCACTTGAGCTGGACCTTGCCTCCCTTACTCTTGGGTAAGATATGCCCCTTAGGGAATTAACCACTTTTACTAACTTTATCTCTCAGACATGCCTTAGTTCCACCTTTGTCTGAGCAGTACTGGAGCCTGAGAGTGCTTGCAGTTTTATCTAATGAGCTGTTAAGAGGTTAAAAAAAAGCAGGGTATACATGAGTGGTTCAGTGGTAGAATTCTTGCCTGCCATGCAGAAGATCTGGGTTCAATTTCCAGCCCATCCTTGCACTTCTCAAACAAACAAACAAGCAAGCAAACAAACACAAAACCAAACAAATGGTGCTGCAGTAAGGGGATACTTGCACGGAAAAAGAACGAAATGTGACCCACATCATATAGTATACAAAAAAAAAAGCAAAAAAGCCTTTTCAGAACTGGACCCCTGCTCCCCACATTGGCCAATCAAGAGCCTGAGTTGGTATGTAGCTCTGTGTATCCCCAGGCTCTGTGTGCCCCTTTTTCTTGGGGTTTGGCCCTTTTCCAGTATTTTGTAATGTCAAAAAGTCTCTGTGTTTTTTTTTCTCCGTCAGCCCAACCTCCTCTCTGCAGGGGTAAACTCTTGGTTCCTTTAGTGCTTATTCCAGGCTTATCTGTGTTGGGTGCCTGTTTTCAGTAGTGAGAATTTGTTAATTAATTATCTAGTTGGAGCTTGGTTGACCTAAACCCTTGCTACTAGTAATATCTGTTTCCTTTCCCCTTGGGAAACCTGTCTGTAATGCCTGTCGGGAAGAGGCACTGGCCACTGTGGCTTGGGGAACTGACAGTCCTGCTTGGAGTCTCAGCCAGTTCACCTGGTCCATACTGGTGTAGGCTGTGTGTCCAGTCAGTGATGTGGCCCCAGCAATTGTTCTGTACCATTCCTGCTATTTACTAGCTGTTCTGGAGGATGAATTAAATTCTACTCCTCACCATGCTACCATCTTACCCACCTTTTGTTCCAAGTATTTTAAACAGTGTTTTTGGTTTTCCTGGGAAATCAGATGATATGGAATATTCAAAGAAGAGGCTGTAGTTTAGAAATCCATACTTAGAGGAGTCATTTATTTTTTATGCTCACAGATACTGAAATTTGGTTTTCCCCATCTCTTTCTCAGCAGTGGGATGTGCGTCAGCAGATTCAAGTTCAAGGCTCCTTACTGGAGCTGGGTGAGTGGGGCAGGCCACCTGTAAACCCCTCTTGCACTTTTCTTGTCTGTCATTGGGGTGCAACCCTGACCCCTTGGTTTGTCATGAGCCTTACAAAAGACCGAGCTTGAAGAAGAACATTAAAAATTATGTGAGGTAGCATTATCCTAAAGGTCATGTACCTTGCCTCCCTTTTCCCCTTTCATGCAAGGTTTATCCACTCGAAAAATAAAAATCTCTTTTTACTATTAATGCCTTTTTTCTTCTTTTTTGAGTGTCAGAAATTTTAGAACCAAATTCTTAGGGCACTTTCAGCAGGGGCTTCCTGACATGGATTTAATTTGGTAGCCTCATTTCTTGATCTGTTTTCTGCTCCATTTCTCAATCTATTTTCTGCCTCTGCCTTTGTTTTCCCTTTGCTCTTCTTTCTAATTTATGCTGTCTTGCTGCATTGTATGCACCTTGATGGAAGAGGCCTTAAATCCTTTTTGGAACAAGTTATTATATGAAGAACTAATCAACCAAATAAGTATTGTCACAACCATTTGCTTTCTTTGCCTTTCAGTTTTAGAGTAAGGATGGACAGCAACAGTTTGGGCCCTGTCCCCATAAAGGACGTTGAAGTGGGAATGTTATTCTGTTTCAAAGTACTCACTGCAGGAGCCAGGGGAACTAATTTTTTCAGCTCTTGATTGGACACAGCCTATAATTGCCTTCTGATATTTAGAATTGGCGGTTTCTAGAAGAAAAGTGCCCTGAATTAAGAAACCATTTTGTGTTGGAATGGGCTACTTGTTTGTAATAAACTTCATTTTAAGCTTTTACTGAAGATATCAGGGAGTGTCATGATATCTTTTATAGTTTCATGACAGATTGTTGCATAAATGTGGTTTTCATCCTCCTTTATTGTGCCCCTGTTTGGGACAGAATTCTGGACCACATCCAGAAAAATAAGAATCAAGATAGGGTCATGTCAGACTAATGTAAATGTTTGAGTATTGTTAATATTTTATTTCAGTGTTAGTTTGTTTGCATTGCATGTAATGCTGTACAGCCGTCTGCTATTTAAGTGTGATTTCACTGTTGGAAAGTCAGATCGACTTTAATAGTAAATTTTGTTAGCCCACCCCTCTTCTCTAAAATGAATGCCAACTAGGACAAATGGATGATATGTGATCCTGGCTTTATTTATTGATGGATACAGTAAATTAATGGTCAGTCTGAGTTCTTAGCACTTCATCATTGCTAAATTTAATTCTCAGGGAGGGTGTATAGCTACTGGGTTTGTTTTCCTTGTCAACTCCTATATCTAAAATACACAGAAAGTTAAAATCTATAGATTATTACCAAGTATTTTAGAGTTTTGAAACTACTACTTTATCTGAATGACCAGTACAAGACTTGTGGCCAAACCTAATGGTTTAAATTCACCTTGCAGTTGTGATTTAGTTATCTTTATGGCTGTTGGTACTCATGAGAGCTTTTGGCAAAAATTGTCTCCAATATTTATAATGCTTTGCTAATAAATATGTTCAACATATAATTAAATAGAATATATTTTCTTTTTCAGTTCTATCAGGAGGACCATTGCCTCAAGGACATGAATTTGAACTCTATGAAGTTAGATTTCATTGGGGTAGAGAAAACCAGCGTGGTTCTGAGCACACTGTTAATTTCAAAGCTTTTCCCATGGAGGTAAGAATAAAGAATTATCTGGTAAAACTCTCATTGTTTACATCAACTGTTCAGTGATTTACTGAAAATTGTTTAGTTTAAAAGTAGAGGGATAGCTCCTGAGTTTTAGTGATTTGTATTAAAATTAAAAAGTGCTTCATGAAATGTGAACTTAGAGCAGCAAATGAAGCTTCACACCTACCTTAATGAGCTTGGAATATACAAGGCCTTGGATGAGCAATTGTTTGTAAAGGTAGCCGGTACTCTTAAGTTTCACCCCTGTATTAAGGCTGTTATAAAAATTCACCTGCCTGTGCAAATTCAATGGGTCATTTTGGAAGATGCTATGAATAACTGATGAGCTGAAAACAAATAACATTTGGTGAAACTTCAACAGTAATTAAAAGTCTTCTTCAGCCCTGTTTAGTTAAAAGTAGTAGGTTGGTTTTATTCATCCCAAGCCATTAGAGAGAGTTTTTAGAGTAAATTCTTTTGCCTGAAGGATTCACTTCTCCATTTATCTTCTCAGTCAATTTCCGGTCTTTCTTCAACATCCAATTGAAATATCATTTCCTCTATGGGGTTTTTCCTGAGTTCCTTCTATGGGCAGAATTAATTTCTCCTTCCTTTCTGTTTGTACTTGACACGTTGTGGCTATGGCATGGAACACATGTATTGTAACATTTAGTGTCCATTGTATTTTTCTGCACTTGACTGTGAGCTCCTTGAGAACAGACTTCTTATAATTTACCTTCAAAAAATCGTTCTTTTAGTGGGAACATATATATTTATATACTGCAAAATTTTCCATTTTAATCACTTTCATGTGTACGTTTCAGTGGAGTGAATTACATTCACAGTGTTGTGCTACTATCAGCGCTATCCATTACTGTTCTAGTTTACTTGCTGCTAGAATGCAATATACCAGAAATAGGATGGCTTTTTAAAAGGGGAATTTAGTAAGTTGCAAGTTAACATTGGAAATTGGCCATGGAAATGTCCCAATTAAAGCAAGTCTCTTTGGACATTTCCAATCTAAGGCATCCAGGGAAAGATACTTTGATTCAAGAAGGCTGATGAAGTTCAGGGTTCCTCTCTCAAGTGGAAAGGCATATGGTGAACACAGTCAGTGTTTTTCTTTCTGTTGGAAGGGCACATGGCGAACATGGCATCATCTGCTATCTTCCTCTCCAGCTCCCTGGGAGGTGTTTTCCTTCTTCATCTCCAAAAGTCACTGGCTGGTGGACTCTCTGCTTCGTGATTCTGCGGTGTTCTCTGTTATGGCTTTCTCGTGGCTCTGTAATTCTTCTCTGCTCTCTCTGAATCTCCCTTTTATAGGATTCCAATAAAGTAATCAAGACCCAATGGTGGAGACACGTCTCCACTTAATTCAGCTTAATAACCAGTCTTTATTGAGTCACATCTCCAAGGAGAGAATCTAATTAAAGTTTCAAACATACAGTACTGAATAGGCATTAGAAGAAATGGCTGCTTTACAAAAATGGGATTAGGATTAAAGCATGGTTTTCCTAGGGTACATATATCCTTTCAAACCAGCACAATTACCAAAACTCTTTCATTACTCCAAAGAGAAACTCGGAACCCATTAAAAAATTACTACCCATCCCCACCCATCTTTTGGCTACAGTGTGCTGTGCACACTGGTATGCAAATATCTGTTTTGAGTCCCTGTTCTTAGTTCTTTTCAGTATTTACCTAGAAGTAGAATTTCTGGGTTATATGATAATTCTGTGTTTGACTTTTTTTCCTGAGGAATTGCCAAACTGTCTTCAACTGCGACAGCACCGTTCACCTTCCCACCAACAATGTGGGGGGGTTCCTGTTTCTCTAAATCTGTACCAACACTTATTATTTTTCATTTTTTTTTAATAGTAGCCATCCTGGTAGGTGTGAAGTGATACCTCCTTGTGGTTTTTTTGTTTATTTCCCTAATGACTAATGATATTGAGTATCTTTTTTGTAGATGCTTTTTGGTCATTTTTATATTTTCCTTGTCTATTCAAATCCTTTGCCCTTTTCTTTTGATGAGGTCACATTTCATGTGAGTATCCATTATTGCAGTACCATTTGTTGAATTTTATGTTTGTTTTGCTTCTTTGTTTTTGGGAGGTGCATGGACTGGGAATTGAACCTGCCTTTGCCCTTTTTTAAATTAGTTTTTTTTGTCTTTTTGTTGTTGAGCTTCTCATATCCTTTTATCCCATTATCTAGCATGCTGCTTAGAACATTATAGACAAATCTTCAATGCTTGTGAAATTGAGGTGACAGCCCTCTTGGTCTAAGCCTTGTTTCTATTTCTGTCTATAAGTAATTGAAATTGGCAGTTTTTCCCAAGAAATAGCTCTTCAGTGAGATGTAAGAGCACAGTGCAGGTTGGGAGGTATGTTTCAGGGGCTTCTGGAATGCGATCTTCTTTCTGGGTCATTTCCAACTGTTCATATGCTTAATTAAGCATAGAATTGCTCTTGGCCAAATGCCATGTTCAGTTCTGCCTCAATTACTGAAATCGCTATCATATAATTTTATATAAATGGCATGCTTTTTTTTGCAAGCAGACAGAAAATATATTAAGAACACATGTAAGAGAACATGTGGGCACTCTGGCAAAGACAGGTGAGAAAGGGGAGAGGCAATAGGCGTTGTAGGACCATTTGCTTTTATAGATTAGCTTTATTTACTTTCCCTTCCCTTTTCTTGTTTGGGTTTTTCTTCCCCTCCCTTCTCTCCAGGGTGGTGCCCAGTGGTAATGGTGCATTTGGGTGGGTCAGTTAGTTTCCCTTCTCGGTGGATGACTCTCTCAGTTGGGGGTTTTTTGGCTCCAGATGGGTTGGCTACTGCTGGGTGTTTCCTGTAAGTGGGTAGCCCCTGGGCAGGGTGTTTGTGAGGGCAGGGGCCTTCTTAACCTCGATTAACTGTCCTTGCTCGAGGGCTCCATCATGATTTTTTCTCTCCTCAGTGTCTGTTCTAGCCTGCCTCAACTTCCCCCTTATCAAGATCTTGCCCCTTAATCTTAAGGGATACCGAGGGACAAGGGTCTGTCTTCTATAGCTGCTTCTGGCTTGTCAGGGGGTGTAGGTCCTGCCTGATGGGGCATAAAACTTTCTGGCTATCTCATTTACATTGAGAGGGAGGAGTCTGGGGGGCAATTAGAACAGCTGAGAATCCTTGCATCAGCATTAGTTTAGTGTGAAAGGTTTCTAGTCTGGAAGAAATAAACTTGGTGGGAAGCTTAAAGTTGCCAGGGCCTATCAATAGCAAGACAATACAAGTGAGCAAGCCTAGGAGAGGCATTAGCCAGGTGAGACCAAGGAAGAGAGAAGGAATGACCATCCTTCAGGTCCAAGAGTGAATCTGGGCTGGGCAGCTTGTCCCTGCCTAACTGGGGAATAAGAGGGTGCAGGTGGCAATTTAAGAGGTGCAAGAATGAGACTTAGAAGGGGTAGAGTGATCAAGCTGTGGCTTTAGCTGCCGTGTCAGCCTGGTTATTTCCTTGAGAGATGTTGGTAATATTTTTTGATGGCCAGGACAATGAATCACAGTTATTTCTCTATTGGTATGAGCATGGCATTTAAGAAATTGAGTATTTTTTGGTGGTGGTTAATTGAGAGAAAGCTTCACTCTTTTTACACTGCTGTGCGAGCATGCAGGTCTAGAAAGACAGAGCTTTTTCCCTTTTCTTGGTTCTTCAGCTCAGGGGAGGGCAATTGTTTTCTGAGCCAACATCCCTGAGGGTAGGGTTTTGGCTTTGCTCTAGTTTGGCTTGTTTAATTGAGAGCCCCTATTCCTTAAGTGACTATTAAGAATTTCCCAGGTTGAGAAGTTTAATAGTTTTACTTTTTCTTTCGCCTTTCAAGGGACTTTGCAAATACTGGACAGGTTAAATTAGGTAGTGTGCTATAGAAAATTTACAGCTTTTAAATGGTTACTCTAAGGAGTAATGCTGACTTTTAGAGCTTGAGATCTTTAATTTTGAGTTTTCAGTGCCGCACAGGTACTTAAAGTTCTAGGGGATTACTAGTTTATACAAAGAGGTTTTCACTTCTAGCTTTAAGGTACTGGAGGCTAAAAGAAATATCAATATAATGATTCAGCAGTTATGCTCATCTGTTAAACTCTACCTTCTTTGTATGACTCTATTATTTTTTGATCTTTCCCCCACTCTGTGGGGGTGTTTGGGCTATGCCCATTTTAACTTCTTCATGTTGGAAGGGGCTGTCAATAATATGGGATGGGAGATGGAACTAGTTGAAATTCTGGAGAGACTGGTCCTGGTCCAGGGACCCATCTGAATGTTGTATGTTTCTGGAATGTTACCCTAGTGCGCAGAACCTTTGTAGGAGCTTACATAAGCCCCTAGGTGTTCTTTAGGATTGGCTTAAATGGTTTTGGTAGGGTTTGTCAAGTTATGATACATAGCAATGATGTCTATATAATGTGTAAGAATAACTTCCAGGATAACCTCTGAACTCTGTTTGAAATCTCTCAGCCACTGACACTTTATTTTGTCTCATTGCTCTCTTCCTCCTTTTGGTCAAGAAGGTTTTCTCAATCCTTTGATGCCAGGTCCTGGCTCATCCCAAGATTTCTGTCCCACGTTGCAGGGATATTTATACCCCAGAGTCATGTCCCACGTCATGGGGGGGGGGGGCAGTGGGTTCACTTGCTGTGTCGGCTTAGAGAGAGAGGCCACATCTGAGTAGCAAAAGAGGTTCTCTGGGGGTGCCTCTTAAGCCTAAATTTTTTTTGTTTGCATGGGCAGACTCCAGGAATCAAAACTGGGTCTCTGGCATGCAGGCGAAAATTCTGCCACTGAGCCACCATTGCCCACCCTCTTAGGCCTAATTTTAAGTAGGCTTAGCCTATCTTTTGCAGGAATAAGTTTCAGAGGGGTGAACCCCAAGACCTGGGGCTTGGCCTATAGATTTGGTTGTCCCCATTGCTTGCGAGAGTATCAGAAATTCTCCAAATGGGGAAGTTGAATCGTTCCCCCTTTCTCCCCATCCTCCTAACGGGACCCTGCATATTCTTCTTTATTCACTGTCCAAATCACTCTGGGATTTATCGGAACATCGCACTAACCCGGACAAACCAACAAAATCTCATGCCATATTCAAGATTCCGGTACTTAGGGTGTTCAACTAAACTGACCAAGCAAGTTAAATTAGGAAATGCACTACCCAAAATATATATTTTGCACCAAATAAACACATCTCCCTTTAGTCTCACCCAGAAGTTGAAGTTTTAAGATATGGACGATATCATCCTTTACCTAGTCTTCTGATATACCTCTGTCCTATACAGTTCAGCTCCATTCATATTTCTACTCAATGCCTGATCACTTTTTCCACTTTCTAAACAGTTCCTGCATGGGGTACTCACATAAATACCTGAAGTTTCTGGGAAAGACTGAAAGACCACCATTTAAGAGGCGAGTAGAGGAAGGATTACCTAAGAAGGAGGCAAGGAAGAGAACAGTCAAAGAAGAACAAGGAGAGGGTATTGTCAAGGAAATGAAGGCAGCCATCTGTTTCAAAGAAGAAGAAGGGGTCATCAGTATAAAAACACAAGAGAAACCTGGTCTTGACAAGCATTAGAAGTGCTCACCCTATTGAGCCAGTATTAATTCAGAAGACAAGGATATTGACTGGGCAAGGAAGCAGTACAGATTACAGTAGGGTAGAAGGTAGTGAGGGCAGTAAGTGTAGATGGTTTCTCAAAGGCCCTGGTGGGGAAGGTTGGGTCTTCAAAGTTGATCCTTCTGAGAGTATTTCTCTCAGCACCTTATAGACATCCTCACATTATACCCTTTTAAAGGAATTCTAGCCTTGTCTCACTGTCACCCCCTGGCTACTGCCTCCCTGGATCCCACCAGAGAAGAAAACTGTCCACTCCGTAATGCATCAGAGAGGAGAGAGGACCTGAAGCAAACAATCCCCAACAATGAAAAACTAGCACAGGGGCTGGATTGTTGGGTGGAAGGCAAGGTAAGGGGATGGGAAAAGAACTAGAATGTCAGAGACTCAGCTCTGCTCTCCTTTGGGTTGAAAGGCTATTTCGGTATTTAGTTTCAGTCAGTCCTCAAAGGTATGCTTTAGGGGTCAAACATTTCAGGGAGAGATGGGAAAATCTAGCACCTTCTGGATGGGAATGGAGTAGCTTTGCGTATGGCACACAGAATTTTCAACCTTGCGAAAGTTTAATTATATTAAGTGATTCAGTGATTTGTTCTCTTTACTCTGAATTTCCAGACCAAAAGTTTTGATAGTGTTTTTGCTGCTGTAGTCCATTAAGCACAAGTGATGGTTTGTTTTGAGTGAAGTTTAAATTCTCATAGTGAGGCTTTGTTTTTGCAGAAATAGATGAGTGTGTGAGTGTGTGTGTGTGTTGTATGTGTGTGTTTAGTGTAATGGAATTATGGACTTATAATTTTTGTAAAGGAGGTGTTCTAGTTTGTTAGCGGCCGGAATGCAATATACCAAAAACAGAATGGCTTTTAAAAAAGGGAATTTAATCAGATGCTATTTTACAGTTCCAAGGCCGAGAAAGTGTCCCAATTAAAACAAGTCTATAGAAATGCCCAATTTAAGGCATCTGGGGAGAGATACCTTGGTTCGAGAAGGCCAACGACGTTCAATGTTTCTCTCTCAGCTGGAAGGGCACATGGTGAACATGGCAGTGTCTGCTGGCTTTCACGTGGTTCTACCAGAAGAACTCTCTCCAAAATGTTTTCTCTTTTAAAGGATCCCAGTAAGCAACTCCACCTTCAGTGGGTGGAGACACACCTCCATGGAAATCATCTAATCAAAAGTTACCACCCACAATTGGGTGGGTCACATCTTCATGGAAACAATCAAAATGCTCCCACCCATCAATATTGAATGAGGATTAAAGAGCATGGCTTTTCTGGGTTCCTCCACAGATTCAGACCAGCACAGGAGGTGACAAGCAATATTTATATTCTGTTATTCCATACTACTCCTGATCTAAACCTAGAGAAAATACTCATATCATCGTCTACTTGATTAATGCTGCATCCTGATGAGTGTATAAATGTTGAAGTGTATAAAATTATGGGGAAAGATCTGTAGCCTGGGGGGTTTTGTGGAGGCTGTGACTACTGAGCTTGGTTTAAGGAGGGAGAGTCCTGGGAATGGTGAAAAAGAGGAGTGAGGGCCTCCATGTGAAAGAAACATCCAGAAGCAGGACTGAACTTGGCTGTTGCATATTAAAGTGGAAACTCGCCCAGTGGCTCCCTCATTACCTAGAGCCTCTGTCCATCCAAGGGCATGGCCATCAGGACAGCGCAGAGGGAGGGGACCAGGTACCCTTTAGTGTACACATTTTTTTAAAGGGAGCGTTGTTTCAAAGTAGCCTAATTTTGTGGTCTGTGTAATACTTGATAAATTATGATTAAGCCTTACCTGTGAACGCTACTTTTACAGTTCGATGTGAGAGTGCTTCCTAGGCATTTCAATTTCATGTTAAGTCAGTGAAATTCGGAGAATGAAAGAAGAGATGGGGAGATCAATATCGTAGCTAAGTTTTAATTTTTTCAAATAAGAGCATTGCTGATTTTCTGTTGCAATCATCATTTCATAAAGAAAGACTTTTTAAAACCCAAATCCTGAAAAAATTTGATCTCAGAATTAAGTTTGAATGGATTTAACTTTATTTAGAAACTTACCACATAGTTTCTGTTTTTTCCCTTTCTCTATGAAGTGGGTGATAGTTTTTTTTTCAGGGGTAGGAACTACTTGGGAGCCACATTTGGAAGATATCATCTGTGGTGGGCTGACATTGTTACACTTTGGCTTGCAAGTTTATGATTTTATAGCAAATTGCCAAGAAAGAGACACAGCCATATTGCAGGTCAGGCCCTTATCTTTATTTATTTTGTAGTTAAATAATTGCTCTCTGTACTCTGAAAGGGCTCACTAATAACTGAGCCACATTCCCATTGTTTATGGAAAGTTGGATACATTGGACAAATAGAAAAAAAAAGTGTCTCATTGTGAAGAGCAAGATTCTTTAATTGTAAAGAGTCCAAGAGTTTGGTTGCAAAATAGGCCAACAAAACTATTAAGAAGAGATTATATTAAGTATTATCTTAATTATAATAATATATTATTTATATATATTAATATGTATGTTGAATATGCTGTACCATTAATATATCCCATAATATAGTCCCAATCCTGAATATGACATATACCACAAAAGAATTGTGCCAAGTCTCCAGATAGCTTATATTTCATTTCTTTTCAGGCAAATGATAACAAAGTATCGCCTTTGGTAAAAATGGCCTGGTTTTTAGAGTTGCTTCCTCCCAAGAACTGACGGAAAGACTTTTATTTTTATTCATTTGTTTTACTCTCAGGAGATCCCGGGAAGAGTTTGCGTGGCTAATAGTGAAGTGATGATCTTTGCAAGGTTATTTTACTTCCATTAACATCACAACTAGAACTTCAGTCTTGTGAATGTCTTCTAAAGGTAGAGACTTCCGTTGACTTTCCCAGGAGATGTCGCAGGATGAATTCAGTAAGCCAGAACATGGTGAGGTTTGGACATTTAAGATGTATGAGGAAAAAAAAATAGATTTAAGGGAACTTTAGAGATCACTTAGTCCCTAACTCTCATTTAGCATAGGACAAATCTGAGGCTCCAAAAAACTAAGAGTCATGAGGTGACATATAGGAAATGATAACGTGTGGCTGGGATGAAGAAGAGTGTATTTTGGTTAATTAAATATTTCTCTTATAAAGAGTTGTTTTATAGCCCTGAATCACAAATCAGGGTAGAAGTATGCTACAGGGTGTTCTAAACTTTTGGAGAAACCTGGGAAATCTACCTGGAATATTAATCTCATTCTAAGTTGAGACGAGTCTCAGTTTTTTATACTAAGCCATAAATGGGCACTTTGTAAGGAGAAATCAGAGTTTGGATAAATTTTTAAAACCAAATACAAATTGTCAAATACATCTAGTTCTTGAAGTGGGTTACTTCAGACCATATCCCAGATCCATCTCTTTCTTGTCTTTCCTGTTTCTTGGGGCACTTCCACAAAAAAGGTTGAAAGTATCAACATACAGAAATCGTTCTGGTTAGCTACTGATGCCCATTAAATGGAGCTAAAACATAGTGTATTAAACAACCAAATTATTTAGCCCGTGATTCTCAGGGAACTGGGAAAGTTTTGACATGGTGGCTCATCTCTGATCTGCTTGGTTTCCGTGTAGGTGGTCGGTGGAGGACCCACCCCTGAGGCGGCTTCTTTTCACATGCCTGGTTCCTCAGTGCTCCCACCCCCAGCTCCGTGTGGTGACTGATCCTCCAGGGCCTCTCTACATGGCCCACTTGGTGGTTTCAAGGCAGTTGCTTTTTACATGTGAGGCTGATTACAAATGGAATCAGCTGTGGATGTAGCTGACATGGTCATGATTTAATTCTATGAAATGTCCTCATCGCAACAGACAGACCAGCACTTGCCCAACCAGACAAACAGGTACCACCACCTAGCCAGGTTGACACATGAACCTGACCATGACAATCTTTAATTTGCTATACACATTTTCAGGAAAGTAAAATGCATCCTCTTCAGTTCCACAGTGCCACCGAAATTTGTTATTGTTGTTCCTAAAGGTTATTTAACAGTCATTAGGAATGTCAGTTTCACTGCACTAGAGAAATGTTAGAAATTTTTGTTGACACCAGTTTCATCGATAAAATCCCACATTCAGTCCCCACCCTCCTCCTTTAAACTTTGCTCCCCTTTTGCTTCTGTTTTCTTAAGTACATGTATTAGGAGTGATTTGGGACACTTCTGAAGTTGTAATAGTCTTTCGTCCTGTGATTGTGAGTGTGTAATGCTTGCGAGCACCCAGAGGTTTGCCTAGGGGGATTGTGGTGACGCCATGGCCGGGGCCCTTGCCTTACCTGCCGTGAAGCTTTGGGAAGGTTATGGAGTGTGGTCTGGTGAAGGTGAAAGGGGGAGGATTTCGGGGATCACTTAGTCCCACCCACTTTTCCAAGGTGCACATTGAGGTCTGTAGAGGTGACGCTGTGACTCAGGGTCCCGTTACAAGGAGATGGCAGGGGCATGTATGAACCTTGAAAATGACTTCTGATCCAAGATGTCCTTTCTAGAAAAGTCCTTGGTCATCACTGCAGCTGCTTTACAGAGGTGACAGACGTATTCTCTGGATGTGACTGGGCATTCTGTGGAATATACTGTGGGGGTATCTTCCTCTATGGGCAGTTAAAACCAGGGCAGGCATGGGGAGGGTTGGAGGGTAACTGGTAATCCACATTTCAGAAATTTTGTGTTTCTTAAAGAAACTTGATATATCTTGTAACTATATTAATCATGTTACTCTTTCAAAGCCATTTCTATGGAATCAACTCTCTTTGCAATTTTATTTGTCACTGTATTAAAATTTTGAATTGAGGTTGCTGGGGAGTAAGAAAAGAAAGCTTACCATTAGCGTAATTAAGACTGATAACAAAGGGAATATTTTGAAATTTGAACATTCAGCTTCGCTGGGACTTCACCTTTGCTAGTATGATTAATTTAACCAGAAGAACATCTTGTCTCTGAGTATAATAATTATGATTATTATTATTTGGTTAGTCTGGAATCTTCCACAGCGCTAGCAAATGGAGCCTCATAGATAAACAACTGAAGAAATTAGAACCTTGTTTTAAGGCCTCTGAGTGGTCATAATTGCAGAAACTCCCTTTCATATTTTGGTAAAAAAAAAAATGAAAACAAATTTTATGTTTCCTGAAATCTGATGAGCCCTTGCATCTCTATTTCATAAAAATCATGGCTCCTGCTTTGATTCAGCATGTTTACTCTTTTCATTTAGTATTTAGTGCAGAAACCTCACAGTTTATGAATAAAAAATAAATTATAATGTTGAACAAACAGAAATGTTCTTTTAGCTGTTCCACATGATGTAGCAATTTTCCTTTCCCACTCAGAAGTGCATAAAGCCACCTTGACCTTTGGATAAAGTCAGTTTGAACCTACCTTTGATTTTATGTGATATTTAAAGTATTTATTTTGTGTAATTTTCTAAGTATTTATTTCGGTGGATTATTCTTTGACATTGTCTGAAGATATGTAAAAGGTTGTTTTGGCAAACTAAGTTTGAAAAGAGAATTTATGTTATAGCTGATTTTATGATATAAGGCGAATTAAAAATTAGTTCCTGTGTTACTTTGAAACCGTTTAAACCAGAAAAGCCATTTTCCTTCTATCCTAATCTAATCTTGTGAGGCCGGACCTGATATTTGGGATGGAACCTTTGATTAGATTGTTTCCGTGGAGATCAACCTACTCACTTGTGGGTATGACTTTTTAATTAGATTACTAAAATGGAGGTGTGACACACCCAGTTGTGGGTGCAACCTTTTGATTAGATGGAGATGTGAATCTGTGCATTCAAGGTGTGGGTCTTGATTTGTTTACTGGAGTCCTTTAAAAGGAGAGACATCTTGGAGAAAGCACAGTTGCTTCAGAGCTAGAATAGATGCAGACATTGGGAGATGCTTGCAGTGCTGACAGAGAAAGCTTAGAGCAGATGTTTGGAGAAGCGGAGGAAAATGCTGGAAGGATTCACAGGACCTACAAGAGACTTTCAAAACCAGAAGCTCGGAAAGAAGCCCAGTAGACGTTGTCATGTGCCTTTCCATGAGATGCTAAGCTAAGAGATAAAACTCAGAATTTTGCCCAGGAGCAGCTAAGTGAGACCCACAGATGCTTATAGAGGAAGCTGCTGGAATGAGAAGCTGGAAGCAGTGGAACCGGGAGCAAGGACCAGCAGATGCCTGTTATGCACCTTCCTATGTGACAGATACTGGCCTTTCTTGAGTCAAGATACGGATGCCTCAGTTTGGACATTTTTATGGCCTTAGAACTGTAACTTGTAACTTAATGAAACAAAATTCTCTTTATAAAAGCCAACCTATTTCTAGTGTATTGCCTTTCTGACAGCATTAACAAAGTCAGTTCCTATAAATGAATATGTTATGTAATGAATGTATGGGTTGTTACAGACTTACGTTAGTTTAAAAATATTTTCACTGGGTTCTAACAGGTATGATTCTATAGTTAAATTACACTATCTTCCCTCAGTATGCCTTTAGATTATAGACTGATTTGATTATAGATACTGTTGGTAACCAGGTTGTCAAACATAAATAACTCATAACCATCCATCCATCTGTTCATCTGTCTGTCTGTCGTCCATCAACAAGTATTTCATGGGAGCTTACTCTTAGAGGCCCTGGGATAAGTGCTTATTCTAGTTTGCTAGCTGCCGGAGCGGAATATGCCACAAATGGAATGGCTTTTAAGAAGGAGGAATTTAAAAAGTTTCAAGTTTACAGTTCTAAGGCCATGAAAATGTCCCAATTAAAGCAAGTCTATAGAAATGTCCAATCTAAGGCACCCAGGGAAAGCTACCTTGCTTCAGGAAGGCTGATGGAAGTTTAGAGTTTCTCTCTCAAGTGGAAAGATATGTGGCAAACGTGATCAGGTTTCTCTCTCGGCTGGAAGGGCACATGGCAAACATGGTCAGGGTTCTCTCTTGGCTGGAAGGGCATAGGGTGAACATGGTGTCATCTGCTAGCTTCCTTTCCAGCTACCTGGGAAGCATTTTCCTTCTTCATCTACAACAGTTACTGGCTGGCGGACTCACTGCTTTGTGGTTCCGCAGCGTTCTCTGTTGTGGCTCTGTCATTTTTCTCTGCTCTCTCTAAATGAATCTCCTGCTTTCTCCAAAAATATTTCCTTTTGTATAGGATTCCAGTAAAGTAATCAAGACCCACCTGGAATAGGTGGAGACACGCCTCCACCTAATCCAATCAAATGATCACTCTTGATTGAGTCACATCTCCAGGGAGATGATCTAATTCAAGTTTCAAGCATACAGTACTAACATGGATTAGAAGAAATGGCTGCCTTTACAAAATGGGATTAGGATTAAAACATGGCTTTTCTAGGGTACATATGTCCTTTCAAACCAGCACAGTGCTGGAGATACAGCCATGAGTGCAACTGCCAATTCCTAGAGTTTTATTGGGGGTTGGGATGGGAGTTTAAATGCTGTATATTCCATTTGCCTGCTTCCCACCTTTTTCCTAAATTGGAGAGCTTTTAGAAGAGGAAAGTGACTGTTTTTGTAACACTGAAATGGCCTAGCTCACTCTAAACTGTCTGTGCACTGTGCAAATTCGAGCCATAAGAAGCTAATCAGAGGAAGATTTTGAAGAAGTTTATTAGAATGCACATGTGTTATCTGAAATATGTAAATGATTGTCAACCAGACAGTACTACTGATCAGCTTCTGATGACACTACCCTAGATAGAACCCTGTACATGGTAGTTGTGGGTAACTTAACTTCAATGATTGAACAAGGCTAGGATCAGTGAGACCCTGGGTAGGAACATTTTGATGATGGGCAAGAGTTAAGAAAGGCCTAGGTTCTGGGAAGCCACTGGAGAACACGGGACCAGAGGGGCTGCCCGAGGGAGAACTGTGAAAACAGTGCCTGACAGGTCCAAATGGAGCTTGGGTTCCAGAGTCAGGAAAACTTGGATTTAAATAGAGCCCTGTGCCCTTGAGCAGGCTGGACAACCTCTTCCAGTCTTGGTGCTCTTATCTGTAAAACAGGCTAGCAGTTAGCTCAGAGATTGGCAAAGACTGAACACTTTTGTGTGTACTTCTTGTTATTAGGAAAAGAAGGGGGAGAACATCAAAGAAATGCTTGTGGTTGCAATGATAAATACTCCCGACAGTATCTCGAATGGGAAACAAAAAGCTTTCATGTTACTGCAAATAAGAAATGCAGAGTGTGAATAGAGAGAAAAGTTTGAAGGTTTTTTTTCCCCCCTTTAAAAGCCTCCCTCCTTTACCTTAGTTGAATATATTGGTCTCTGCAAGTCAAGCCACTGAGACATCTGGACACATCTTTTTATTATGACGTCCTATGCATGGATATGCCATAGTATTTATATCAGAAAATGAAGTAAATATTGCCTGCGGAAAGGTGTTGGGTAACAGTGTTCTAAAACTTATCATTGAATTGAAGGGTATCAAGAGATTTTTAATTCTGTAAGATCTTATAAAGATGTATAATTTACTATTGTGGGATTTTTTGGTATTTAAGAATAGGAGCTTGAAATGGTACACGATGTTAGTAATATGGTTGTGTCCTTGCTATTCTTTGCCACATTTGAATGCAGTTTTTCTTTTAGCTCCTTTGGGCTCCGCACAACAAAAAGTCATTAAGGAATCCTAGAATGATGAATCACATGGAAAGCTGGACTTTTCTGTGACATGGTTTTCTAGGGGGCAGCTGGCTCTGATGAGGTAAATTATTAGTCCATAAGAGCTACACTCTGATTCTGGTTACCTCAGTTCCTTCATTGGTCCTTAAGGTTAATGAAAATGTAACTACCTCTAGAAAGCTTAGAGAGAGGCCATAAAATTAATAGTGTGCTTTTGGTAGTACTGTGTGCTGAATTTCTTATATGGTGGTGGAAAACATTATTAAACAAAATCTAGTATTTTCTTAAAGTGCTAACTTAATGCATTTTAAGGGCATAATTAGGTGTGTTGGAGGAAATGTAATTTAAGGGACTATAATTTTTTAAAAGCTTTGAAATGAATAGGCAAAAATATTCTGATTTTAGATCATTGACTGTAAAAATTAAGTATAGAAGAAAGACATTTAAAACCTAACAGATGGAAGGTGGATCTTTATATCAATGAAATGTCTTTATCTGGGGGACCCAAAAACAAGTAATTCCTTTAAACTCAGCTTAGTGAATCACTTTGAAATCTGAAAGGGATAGTTTATTCAGTGGGATCATTTTATTTGCTTTCAAAGTTAATGCCTTTCCCATGACTGTTCCTTGGGCACTGTAAATTGGTGAATTTTCTGAGGAAACCCAATCAAGAAAACCCTTCACCCTAGCCTAGAGTTGAACAAATTAGAGTCCTCTGATGGAAAATGAAAACATCACCTCCAATGTGGGTGGAAGCCAAGTTGGAGACATAGTTTAGTGTGAGGGGAAGGGGTCTGCCTAGAATTAGGTAAACTTACCCTTCACTTATAAACAGTGTGGAGGTGTGGGGAGGAGTGGTAAAGGCTCTGGAAGGATTTATTAGCATGTTCCCTTAAGGGTAGCTCAAATTTCATGAAAGGGGGAGAAAACAGAGGGAGGAGTTAATCGAAGGGGTAGAGAGGTCAGCCAACCTTGTTCAGGGAAAATCCCTCTGTATAAGAACCAGGAACAGTGAAGAGGCATTTCCTGACAATAATACTTAACTCCTAAGAGTGCTCCCACATTGCATTTTAAAATTCCATGGTATTGGATACTTGCAAGAGACCCCAACCACATCTGGGAATCAGTCTGTTTCCTTTTATTGGAGGGTTTGTTCATTTTAACCATGGGGGACTACATGCCCCTTTTTGCTTGTTGCTTCTCTGCTGTACTTAAATGTGCTGTCACACATTTTCCTACTTTCTAGAAGGAGTTGGGACATTAGGTGAGCAGGAATTTTGAAGTGTGCATAGAGTTTAGTTGTGTATGTGTTTGTGTGTTTGTTTTTTTACCTGATTTTGTTGGGTGGCTTTTTTTTTTTGCCTGAGTCACCCTCTAAGCCTGGGACTGTCACTGTTTGAACCACGGAGGTAACTGGGGGTGATTTATGGATGGTGACCCTGGTCCAGGGTTTAAGTCATTAATCCTATACTCAATTTGGGCTGCACAGCCCTGGAAAAAATTTTGCAGTAAGTTAGAAAGCAAATAGCACTTATCCAATCCACCTTGTGATGGAGAAGAAATATTACAGATTTTTATCATCGGACATTGTTCCTAATTAACTTATCAGCCCTTGATGTACTTTACTTCACTATCTCCTTAATCTTGCTGTTTTCTAACTGACCTAGAGCCTGACCATATTAAAGGCTCTAGCCTGACTATATTAAAGGCCCATCTATAATATGGGCAGGAACTGGAGTCAGCATGCTAAAATAAAAGTTCTGCCATTAGCCATGGCTTGTTACCTTTCCCTCAGCTGAGCTCCAGTGAGCAGCTTCCTCTGTAGCTATTTTTCTCCCAGAGGCTATTTTTCCTACAAGGAAGTGAGATGGAAGATATGACTGAATTCTGAGTCTGTTAGGGAGGCAAGATGGTCGAGCAGTGTACCATTCAGTTAACAAATGTTTAAATTCTGTATTTAAAGCCAAACCCTGTGAGAAGAATAAAATGTATGAAAACAGCGTTTGTCCTACGGTCTGGTTGGGAGAGATGGAGTGAAGGCAGACATAAGCGATAAAAATATTATGGGTTAAATGACAGTGTAACTCAGTTCAACACAGATTTCTGATGCAACCCCTGCAAATGTGATGCTGTGGTTGGTGCTGAGGATATGACAGTGACTAAGAAAACATCTGGGTCTTGAAGAAGTTCACGTTCTCCATACAGTGACAGACTATGAAAAATGGCTGTTATGTGTGACAGAAAGCTTTGGAGAATGAAATGTAAAGGAGAACCCAGTTCACAGAATCATGGATTTCTGCTGGGTTTGGAGAAGACCGTAGAAAGGAACGAATAAATACTTGAACTGGCACCTTTGTGAATGAGTAGGACTCTTTGGCTAAACCCGGCTGGGAGGCCATTCCCAGATGGGAGAGTAGCAGTAGCTGAGGCAGGAGATGTCAAGCCCCCCAGGGCAGATGGTGTCAAGGGTGTAGTGGGCAGGGGGGTAGAATGGGAATGAAAATAAAAAAGCCTCAAGGAAAGAAGAGGTGATGTGAGCCACAGTAAAGGACAAATGGATAGGGTATGGTGGATTGAATTATGTACCCTGATTTAGACATGTTCTGATCTTAATCTGCATTTCCATGGTTTGAACCCATAGTAAATAGAATCTCTTGAAGACGTTATTTTTAGTTAAAGTGTGGCTGGCCCAACTGAATGAGGGTAGGACTTTGTCCAGATGCTTTGATGCTTTAGAAAGAGAACCTGGGAGTCACAGTCAGGAGAAAGGAGAGGACATCACCATGTGGTAGGAGGCAAAAATAAAAGCCAGGGAACTCTGAGGATTGCTGGCAGTGAGCACCAGAATGGGAGAGAGTAAGCTGTATCAATATCTTGATTTTAGACATCTAAGACATCTAGCCTCAAAACTGTGAGCCAATAAATTCCCGTTGTTTATGCCAGCCCACTGTGTGGTATTCATGCTAGCAGCTATTCAAGACATAGGGTTTGATGACTGCTAGGTGTGGGGGTGAAAAGCCCAATATGATGCTGAGATATGGAGCCTGAGTAATTGGAATAATGATAGTATAATTAATAGGAAAAAGAGGCAGCCAGAGAGTAAGGAACCATGGGGGGAGGAGAAGAAGCTGATAAATTTGGATTAATAAACAATGCTATTTTAACAAGTGTCACTTCACCCTACTCCGCTCCCTCTTACTTTGAACACCCAAACACTCTCATATTAGATGAACAACAGCACTTGGAATCCCAGTGCCTTGAAAAATTGTAAGAGGCCCTTTGCTATGAATATGAGAGAGAGAAATGGTCGAGCCATTCTAAGTCATCTATAATCCAAGCCTTAATTAGAACAGTGATTTTGCACAACAGATTGCTACTGTCAGCTGCAGTGCCTGCACTCTTTCACTCTCTGCCGTGCCCTCCCCACTGCCCGTGTTATTTTTCACGTACATGTCCACATCATGTTGGTGCACCCAGTGGCTTTCGTAATTTTCTGTGCTTTTATACATTAAAAAAACGCCAAGAGTAAGGAGAAAGAATATTGACCATGAAAGCAACAAATAGAGATGCATCAAATTACATGGACATTTACATATATCTAAATCGTTAACAGAGATGACGTTGGTATGAAAACCAGATTTTTACGAACAGCACAGGAGTTTTATTTTACCTGGATCAGGATTTATTTTCCTGGCATTACTGACCTAGGGTGAGCTGAAAGCCTCTGGAGAATTAGACTTTTTGCTTCTAGTTAAATTTAAGTCCTCTATTTTTTAATGTTTTTTGGTGGGGGTTGAGTCTTTATAGGAAGCATTATAGTGGATTGTTAGAAACATTTAGATCATCTCTTTTACTGAATAAATATCAAGTGGGACAAAGAATGGAAGCTCTTCACAGTCAGGTTTTCATTGAGAAGCACTTTTTTGTCATGTTTGATGCATAAATGGTATTTTACAAAGATTAGTGGGGTATCTGTGCTTATATTCCATAGGTATGAATCTTTTATTCATTTGCTAGCTATTTATCGAGTAGGTTCCAGTTACTGTTTTACGTAGTGGAAACCCATCAGGGACAAAATATGCAAATATCACTTTCCGTATAGAACTTTCATTCTAGTGAAATATAATCAGCTTAATTGCTCCGAAGAGGTGATGACATTTAGGAACCCATTGCTAAAAAACAGGCATGATGTTCTGATGACTTGAACTGGAATGAAGGTCTTGCCAAAGGAAAAGAAGGGAGAATTAGAAGAAACGTGTGGAGAAAGAAGAGTGTCTAGACCTTACTGTATGCTTTGATGGGCTGTTTGGAGATCAGGGGAAGAGAGAATTCTATGATTCCTCTAAGACTTAAGCCTTGGCCCTTGGAGAAATAGTGGAACCCTTAAGGATGTCACAAGGGGGGACTGTTACGTTTGAAAATTGGGCTGTATAATTTTATCCAATCTGAACTTGAAAGCTGTCATCAAAATCCAAATGGCATTGCTCAAGAAGAGATTGGAAATATGGATCTATAACTCAAATAAGAGAGGTCTAAGACCACAATTTACTGCAGCAGTTGATATCATTTACTTATTTCTCTATTTAAACCTGGCTCTAGGTAAATGAGTTCTAATGTAAGAACACAAGGTATCTTTCTTTATCCAATGTCATGGGGTAATAGTTGAGATTTTAATTGTGTTCTGTCACCAGAGTTTATGGATACCACAGGAACATTTAATCTTCCTGGGGTAAACTTAATCACGTGGTATTTTACTGTGGGGACACTATATCCCTGATCTTAGGTAATGCTATTTTATGCTCTTAAGTTTACATATTATGATCATAGCTACAATAGTAACATATGTTGTCCTTATCCACATCAATAAGTAATCCATTTTTGGACCTCATTAAGCAACTCACCTCAATAATAAACTAGTAGTAATAAAATCCACTGTTTGCTTATTAGGAAATACTGATGTGCATAAAATAGATTTGGGAGTAGATTTATACTCTAAAAATTACCTTTGCTGATGATACATTTTATGATCATTGATAACTTGTTTATGTTATCCATATCCTTATTTCTCAGAGTATTATAAAATGATAATATAGAAAATGTCTCTTAAAATACTTTTGTGAAAAGCTGTAAATCAGCACATAAAGCTCAATTCACTTGTTTACTCTTAGGCATTTTCTTTTCAAGAAATATTAACAAATTTTTGTCTATCTGACGCCAGAATTTGGATTGTGATAAAACTTTTTCTTTTGTTTATGAAATTATTTATGCTCTGTGTGTATTTAAAATGCCAGAGTGGGTAACTAATAAAGTGCTCTCAGCATCCTACGTCTCTTTTGTAGTAGGAGTGTGCTGATTTCAGCTACATAGTGGAAGATTCAACTAAAAGAAATTTGAACAGTAAGGAAATTTCCTCCTGCATTACAGAACTCCAAAAGCAAGGCAATTCCATGGCTGGTTAATCCTCACACATTAGTGGTTAAAAGTTATAAAAGGAGGGACTATATTCTCATGCATTTTTAAATTTTAAAAAAAAATAGCTTATTGCAGTTTAATTTACTTACTGTAAAATTCACTCATTTAGGGTGTTTAAGAGAATGGTTTCTAGTGTACTTATAGAATATAATCATCACCATGACCTAATTTTAGAATACTTTCATCATTCTCCCCCAGAAAACCCACACCTATTTACAGTCCCCTCTGTCCCCAGCCCTAGGCCAACACTAATCTGTTTCTGTCTCTATAGATTTATCTATTATAGACATTTGATATAAATGGAATTGTTATAATATATGGTCTCTTGCGATTACTTTCTTTCACTTAGCATAAAGTTTTCAAGGTTCATTCATTCATATTGTAAGATGTATCAGCACTTTATTCTTTTTCATTGCCTAGGAGTATGCCATTGTATGGATATGCCACATTGTGTTTATCCATTCATCAGTTATTAGACATTTGGTTTATTTCCACTGTGGGGCTATTGTGAACAACGCTGCCATGAACATTTGTATCTAGATTTTTTGGTAGACATGTGTTCATTTCTCTGGAGTAGACACCTAAGAGTGGGGTTGCTGGGTCATATGATAACTCTGTGTTTAACATTTTGAGGAATTGCTAAACTGCTTTCCAAAGAGGCAGCACTATTTCACATTCTCACAGCAGTCTTGGAGGGTTCCAGTTTCTCCATATTTGTGCCAACACTTTTCCTTTTCATTGTAGCCATTCTAATAGGTGGAAAGTGCTATCTCATTGTGGTTTGATTTGCATTTCCCTAGTGGCTAATTATGTTCAGCATATTTTCATGCGCTTCTTGGACAGTCTTATATCTTTCTACTCAGATTCTTTGCCCATTTTACGATTCCGTGATGTTAGTTTTCCATGATATATTTACTCTGCTGCTCACAGTCATTTGGGTTGCTTTCAGGCCTGGTATGTCAGAGCTTCTGTCACTCTTCTGGCCTTTGGGGGAGTATATCCCTAGAAATGAAGCCTGGCTTAGAGAACAGGCATAGATCAGCTCTGGTGGGTGGAGTGCCAAACAGTTAACCAAAGCAGTTTCACCAGTCCACATTCATACCAGCTTTATGGGTCTCTTCAAGAAATAGGAAACATTTTCCCAGAAGTACTCCTTCTCCTTGCTCTACAACAGGATTCTCTTTAAGTTTCAGTGGCCAGACTTTCTGTGCACGCAGATTCCTAAAACAGCCATTTCATGAGAAATGGCAGGGTTGCGATTGTCTGAGGTTAGTTGGGACTCACCCTATGGACAGTCAATGTCCTGTTAGGGTGGAGGAAGGGGGGATGTAGATGTTGGGTGGCAGCCGGCAGTGCCTGCTGAAAGAGGGAACATCTAGTTAAACCAATTAGATGCCATTCTGAAAAAATGTCATTTTCCTCCACAAGCTATCTCTTCTGAAATTATTTTGAAAGTTACTAAACAAAGTGAGCACTTGGTAAGTTGTTTCTATAATAATGATATATTTCTCATTTTAACTTGCATTTTCTAATATATTTCTTCCTAATATTGAGTATCTGCCTTTGTACAATATGAATGCTCCCCACTTTTATGATCATCACAATGTTTTATTGAAAATATTCTATGAAGTAGTCACTATAAAGTTATCAATTTCCCATAGAAACAAGGTTTTTATTAAGTTTTATTTTTGTTAAAGGCTTACTGAAAATTAATTAAAAATATCTAAGTACTGTACTGTTCAAAAGCAAAGATTAAACAACTGTATACCTCTCTAAGAATTTTAAATGATAAAATTATATTCCAAGTTATTGAATTGTGAAGCAGGGACGGTCTCTCCTTGCTTATTGAAGGGGCTCCTGTCAATAAGAGGACAGCTGTGCTCATTTATATATTTCTTCTGTCTAAAACAAATATGCTATCTATAATAAAAACTTTTAAAAAATAATTTTGTTTCTGTCATTTAATTTATATAGGTTTTTTGAGAATGATTTGGATGGCCAAGGTGATATATGCATTAGTTAGACAACCTGACCATGCTGACCAAGGAAATGAGAAATGCTATAAAGGACAAACCCAGTAGTCCTGGAGGGCCAAACTCAGTGTAAGAAAGACCTGACATGAGTGAAGTCCTCAATTCCTAATTGCTGCTTCCACATCTGTCCTTTGAATGTTTAAAATGCTTTGCCATTGATGGTTATTCATTCTGGATTATGTACAAAATGTAATCCTCTTTTTTAGACATATATGCTGTATGGAATTGAAGTGCATTGTCTTATAAATGTAGGTAAAATTTCCTATCTGAATTGTTGGGCATTTTTTGGTTCATGTCCATCAATGCATGGTCCTTTCTCTAGTTGGCCTTTTTTTTTAAAACCCAGGTTGTTTTGGTACACCTCAATCTAAGAGAGTGATACTTTACTTAGTCACAACATTGAAAAAAGACCTCAGATTCTGCATTGTAGATCAGTAGTTGGTTAAAATACAGTTTTCTAGACTGTCTTTCAATAGAATTTGATCGATCGTGTTTTGGTTCCCTTTAACACTGTTACTGTGTTAGCTGGAGAGCCTTACACACATCTCAGGGAGGTGTCCTCCCCTTTAATTAGCACAGGAAGTGAAGTGTTGTACAGTGAGTACATTAAAGAATGGTTCTTTGTACGGTTCTCTTGAGCAACAAGAGAGTTGGATTAGTTTGTTATGATTTTAAAGTAAATTACAAAACTTAAATAAGGAAGTGCCTTGTGGGAAAGCACAGGTGTAGATATTTAGGGCGTCTTTGTCTTTAAGATTTTAGCTTCATCCAGTTGTAGAGGGGGCAAACCTGTCCATTCCATGGGGAAATTCTGTAACAGATGTCTCTGTGAATGCATTTATTTATTTTGCCTATCAAAGGTCTCTGTTCCCACAATATTTTGAAAATACAGACTGTTTATATTATTGGAAAGTTTTATGTCCTTTGGATTATTTTACAGCCAGGAAATTGATTCAATATGCATTTCATGGTATTCTCCAGGGAATTTTGGGAACAGCTTTAACACCTAAGACCATCTATGAGCAAGGCACATGCCATCTCTTATTTAATCACTAAAATATCCCTTTAAGGTAGATGTTATTATGTCTGATTTTCAAAGGAATAGTCAAGTCAAAGATGTGAAATAAATTGCATAAGATTATATAACATTGGCTGAGACTCTGACCAAGGACCATTCTTTTCCATTTTTAATATTTGCCTTCTTATATTTCTAGTTAAATAGGTCAGATTTTTGCTGTAGATAATTATAATTCAAAAGGTGTAACCCTCTGAATATGTTGTGTTAACTGACAAATATCCTTACAGGTATTAGAGAGAAATAAAACTGAGGTTTTGGTAACATTTTAAATAAATGTGTATTATTGTAAATGATAATATTTGAAATGTGGATTTTTATTGATTTTTAAAGGTATTGTTCCTGAACATTAGGTTATTAGACAGTGTATTCAGTATATAAAATTGAGATGTGAAAACTGATGAGTGATATTTCACAGAAAAATGTCGTACTGATCTTTAAATCCAGTAAAAATTGCTTTGTATGTAAAGACTTTATTTACTGTAATTGTTATTGCCAAGATGCCTAAAACGGTCAGTATATAATAAGCCAAAGTTGCCACAGTTACAGAGCTTGAAGGAACATGTTCTTTTGATGCCTTTTGTGTTTGGGAGTTTGGACTGTCCCCTGTGGGCAGCAGTGGCTTTCTGAGGTGCTCTCAGGGGGAAGGGATGACATGATCTGACTTGCATTGTACAACTGTGAGATGGAGGACGAGTTTCAAAGCCAACTTTGGAGGAATGGAGACTAGTTAAGAGACCTAAGGAGTAATTTTAGTGATAGATTATAGAGATCTAAACTAAGGAGTTGTGATGGGAATAACTATGTGGATGGGTTTGGGAGATTTTAAAAAGTGGCAGGGCATGGTGTGTTTGTAATGGAAGAGGCTGATGGGAGAGGTCTCTGGTTTGGGTTCCATGAACAGCGCTGGGAAGCAAAGTAGGAGATACAGGTCTGAGAGGTGATGGAGGGACTTCAGCTAGGAAATTCTAACTTTAGAATATCTAACCAGAGATAGTCCAGTGAGTGATTTATCAAAGTGATTTATCAAAGACTCAGGACAGATTTAAGGTTAAAGATGTTGAGTTTTCGAATCCTTGGCACATGGATGTGTCAACTTGACTAGGTTAGGGTGTCCTGTTGTTTGGTGAATACTGGCTTAGTTGTTACTGTGAAGGTATTCTGTAGATGAGATTAGCATCTACATTCAGTTGGTAAAAGAGATCAACCTAAGGTGCATTCTTAAATGATGGTGAGAAGGAGCTAATGGAGTCTCGTCGAAGGCTCAGCAGAGAGTAAGTTATAGATCAGAATCCCTTGAGTGAACAGGGAAAGAATGGAGCAGGTGTTACTCTTAGAATGACAAGAGAAGGGAGAGGATGGTCAGGAAGTCATGGTAGGAAGTGGAGACATTTCCTTTGGGGATTTTGTTTTCTCTGGGAGGCAGGAGACCTTGGTGTTGGAAGGTGTGTGTTTTAACTTCCTAGGCTGCTCAGGCAAATACTATGATATGGGTGGGATTAAACAATGGGAATTTATTGGCTCATGGTTTTGAGATGAGGAAAAATTCCAACTCAGGGCATCAGCAAGTTGATTTTTTTCTTCCTGAAAACTGTGGCATCCTAGGGCTGGCTGCCAGTGATCCTTGGTTCTTAGTTGTTCACACGGCAAGGCATCTAGCAGCATCTCCTGGTCTCTCCCTTCTCTTCCAGGTTCCATGATGTTCAGCTTCTGGTTGCTCCCTCTAGCTTTCTCTCTCTCTGTCTGAATTTCATTCTCTTATAAAGGACTCCAGCAGTAGGATTAAGACCCACCTGATTGAGGTGGGTCCATATAACCAAAGTAACCTCAACAAAAGGTCCTACTTACAATGGGTTTACACCGACAGGAATAGATTAAGTTTAAGAACATGTTTTTCTGGGATACATACAGCTTCAAACCACCACAGCGTATGTGAGGGGTTCTAAAACCATGGCGTTTGTGGCTGGATTTAGTGTTCTCCAGCTGGCGCTATGTTGCTTAGTTTTGGAATGTAAAGGCTTTTAGACAGGGCATCGATTCTTGCATTTTTCACAGTTCTTCTCTTTCCCCCCTTACAACCCACTCCTTCCCCACACTTATTAACCTGTTTCCTCAAGGCATTTGAATTTTTGACCCCAGTGGATGTCAGCTGGCTTTCTATAATGGAAGGCATTATTAGTTGAATTTTAACTTTAAGAAAGAAAACAGTGGAGTACAGGCAACATAATGAGAACGTAACGGAGCTGGAGACAAAGGAGAAAGCCTCGGGTTTCATGAAGACAGGGCTCTTTACAGCAGAGCCCTGCCTGCCTGCCTGGTGTCTCTACCCTCTCCTTTCCATTCTGATTAGCTCTAGACACCACCTACTTACTCTGTATTTTCCAGGAGCTTCCCACAGAATATTGTTTTGACTTTTGCAGTAGGTTGCATCATGTGCCCCCCACAAACTCATGCTCACAATCTTAATCCATGTCCTCATTGGTGTGAACTCATTGTAAATACGGTCTTTTAAAGATATTATTTTTTAGTTGAGGTGTAATTAGCCGAGGCAGGATGGGTCTTAATTCATATTACTGGAGGCCTTATAAAGAGAACCCAGAAGTCACAGAAGCCAGAAAAGGAGAAGACATTGCCGTGCGACAGGAGGCAGGGACACATGTCAAGGAGACCCAGGATTGCCAGCCACCAGCCCGAGAAGGCCACAGATTCCTGGAGAAAGCAAGCCTCGCCGATATCGTGATTTTGCATTTCCTCTAGCCTCAAAAGCATGAGGCAATAAATGCTTGTTGTTTAAGCCAACCCATTGTGTTGTATTTATGATAGCAGCTGGCAAACTAAGACCCTTGAGATGACCTTCCGAGATAGATATCATGATCACTCTTTTTCAGCAGCGACTCAGAGTTTAGGTAATTTCCCCAGAAGCCCATGGTGAGCACAAACATTCATTCATTCCCAGATGTACACCTCGACACCTGAGGCTTTGGCATCTGCCCTGCCTAACTGTTGGAGGGTTGCCCAACTACCCTCCAGTCCTTTTTCCTGGTATTTTTCATCTCTATAAAGAACTTGTCATTTCTGCATGCTTTGTGTGAATGTTCACACTGTGATTTCTGCACTGATTGCCTTCTTCCATCCCACCCCCCATTTTGGAATAGAGATGACATGAGGGATGAAACCAAAGGACCTGGGCACCATGTCTGGTTCTGGCTCTTGTGACCCTGACAGGTGATCTCACCTTCTGTATCTCTGTGTTCTTCTTGTTTAAGTGGGGATGTTGACAATAGTATAGAATCTACCATTGTGAAGGGGTTCTGAGGACTGAGCAAGGTATCATTTGTAACCCCTTAGAACAGTGCCTGGTGGAAAAGATAACATAGGTGCCTGGTAAATAAAAATACCCTCAGCATTCTCTTTCAACTACATTGCACACTTATCTTTTTTGTTCAAGTTTTCTTCTATCAGACTAACAGACTAAATAAATTTTTATTTATTCACACCCTGAATTCTTTCATTAAAGATCTGAGGTTTTGTTTTTCCAGGGTCAAAAGCAGTGAACTCTAAAACCCTAGATGCTTTCACTGCTCAATAACTATTTTGGTGAATGCTCGCTTTTTCAGAATTCTGTTGTCAAGTGGGATAAGGGGCATTGATGTTGAAAGAGCATAGTTCACTGAGGCATTACAGAGTTAACAGAGTCAATCCACAAATGGCTTATATTCTATGATAACACCCAGATCTTTTGACAGTCTCTCTAATTTGCCTTTTTGTTTTACAGAACAAGAATTGAAGTATAGAGACTTAAATTATAGCAATTTAATTGCCACCATAACCCACAATTCAGAATTTTTATTTTGTTTTAAAGAAAATAAGAAAGGATATTTCCTGGAAAACCAAGAAACCATTGTCAGTTTTTAATTGCTTCTGGTCTTAAATACTAAATATTTCAAAATGATGCAATTTTCCTTTTCTTTGATTCACAATGGCTGCTCCAACAAGCCTTTCCCAACCTTTTGTAGTGGAATTTCCTAAAGGAAGCTTCCTTTTTGGCGGAGAAGAACCCCAACAGTGTCAAAATGCTCTGTTTCTAAAACAGACAGCAATATCAAAATCAACAAAAGGAGCATTAAAAAAGTAAATCATTTTACTTTGGAAAAAACTTCTTTTTAGATGACATAGAACCAGTACCTTTCTAATTGAGGAATCTGAACCTTAAGTCCATCATTTTTGGTATTCATGTATTAATGGACGAAGTTGCTCTGAAACATAACCTCCTATTTCTCCTTTATTTATGTTAGAAGATGCATAATTAAGTTTAGGCAAACATACCAATAAGTGACAGCAAGAGATAGAATTTCAAATAATTTATTTTCCATTCCATGCTTTGTAGCACTTTGCCATTATTATATCTTTTTACCTCTTGAATGTCCTCTGAATAATAGCTACATAATGTACTGACAGTGACGTCCTCAAGTGCTGCAGCACCTGAAATTAATCTACACTAAATCTCAATTTATCTGTAGATCTGTTTTATTATAATTAAGAGTGCTGGTACTTTCTCTGTTGACCTTCTTCTTCGGGCTCTCATCTTGTTACTCAGATATTTCACTTCTAGTTTTTAATCCTAATGGTTAATGTTAGTATTATTAATAGTAGCATCGTAAGGGTGGCTAAGGTGTTAACTTTTTAATTTCTGTTTCTAGCTTTGTAGCTCTTCCTGAGTGCTCTGACAGCAGTTATTTTGGGTATGATAGACCATAGGTAAGTGAAATACTGGCTTCTCAAACTCAAAGCCTATTCCGAGACCAGCTGTAACTCTGTAGTTGAGTTTCTTTGGGACTGAGGAAAGCAATGAAGCAAAGTCAGGCACACAGAAACAACGACCTGCTCTTGGTAAATCCTTGTCCTCTGTGAGTGCCTTCTGTCTAGGTGCCTGGACGGAAGTTCAAATAATGACTGTCACTTGGTAGAAGAACATAGAATACTTCTGATTTATCAAATTTCACAGCAACCTGTGTTTCTTTCACGCATAACTTTTGACCCTTAAAAGAATAGTTTGAGACTATTAAAAATGAGAGGTGAATTTTGCTTAAATTCAAGCAAACTGATTTTCCATATTTAAAAATAAATCATGGGCAGGCCATGGTGGCTCAGCAGGCAGAGTTCTTGCCTGCCATGCCAGAGACCCGGGTTTGATTCCCGGTGTCTACCCATGCAAAAAAAAAAAAAAAAAAATGAGAGTTAAAAAAAAAATCACTTAGCACTCTCTTCAGTTACCATTTAATTTTTATATTCTGATGTTCCCAGCCCACCTTCAAGAATAAGTGGCCTTGCCCTCCATGTGCTTTATCCCACTGCCTTCCCATTCTGTCTCTCTGTTCCTTTAATTGAATTGAATCTGACTTCTTGATGATTTTTCATATCATCTTAAGAAAATGGATCCAAAGACTTTTTCTGTCCTCATTTTCTTTTGTTTCTTTGTATCTTGACTTCATTGAGTACAATTTCCTCAAGAAAGTCTTCTAATCTTTTAACAACTTTCTGGAATTTTCTGGGTTTCCTCCTGCAAATTCCATATTCCCCCTTTCCTCACTCACCATTTTCCCAAGCACAGTCCTTGATCCTCTATCATTTTCTCTCAAAACTCAATCCACTGGTGAGCTGATACCTTAAGGCCGTCCCTCTAAGGATATCTGAAATCGGTACTTCTGGCCCTTCTTCTCAGGGCACCTCCGGTTCCGTTTCTCACTGGTGGGAGCCCATTTTCAATGCAATGCAACTTTAAAGGCTTATCTAAAACTGGATTCATCTTACTTTTAATTATGGCGCTTTCTTTTCTCTAATAATTTACTGTGCAATCCCAGTTGTCCTTTTTGTTTCCTTCTTCCTTTTCCTTCGTATCTATTGGTCCAAGTTCTCTCTCTCTCTTTCTCTGTTGTGTGTGTTTGTGTGTATTGTCTGTCTATCACATGCCTGTCTCACCCAGGAAAGCAGGTAGAAATTGGATGGGTGGAAGGACAGGGTGGGCAAAGGACAAAGGGGACCAACTTCCCTAAGCAACATGGGGGGTGGGGGGTGTTGCATGGAGTCTAGGATTTGGGCTTGGTTAGGGTGGGAAGGGATATAATAGAGAGATTTAAATCTGACATGGGTAGGAAATAAAGGCAATTAAGGATTTTTGAACATGGAAATATGGTGAAAGTTGTGTTAAACAATGATTGCTTGGGTTTTGTATGAATTTGGGCCTGCTGGTGAGCTACAAAGCTACCTGGTGACAGTTTGGAGATAAAGGGGTGAAGGTCCAGCCTGATGCTAAGGTTTCAAGCCTGGGAGGGTGGGGGGTCCTTCTGAGAGACAGCGAGAGGACACTTTTGAAGGGAGTGCTGTCAGTTCTAGAGGTATTCAGCTTGCAGCAACAAGGAAATGCCCAAAAGGAAAGGTCCATTATGCATCTGAAGAGGGCACACTTCATAATGATTGTACAGAGCAGGAGAAAGAAATTTTGAGCTGTAATTGCCTTTTCAGACTTTACTGCTCTTTCCATTCTTCATGATTCATTCTTTTGTACTTTAATTCTGTTGTGTTATTTAGGTTTATAATAAGCCTCATTTATTTTGAAGATAGGTTTCTTTCAGGCCGCCACAGAAACTTCAAATTTATTTTTCTCGGTGACAAATAAATGATTATAAGGTGAAAGCTTTTCACAGTGTCATAACTTTAGACAAATTTATCTATTGCTGTGAGTTAAGTATATTAAGATGAATGTTTTGCAGGTTCTAATGGGAAAGCATCGTAATCAATTGCAAAAGATTTGATAGCAAAATCTCAGTCAAAGATTTTCTCTAAAACTGTAAATGGACGTTTAATAATTGTTTTCATGTGGTCAGAATTTTTAATGGTTGGGAATGATGGGCATTGTGTTGACAGAGTAATACTTTATCTCTTTGTAACACATATCTCATATGGAGCCTATTATGGGTTAAATTGTGTCCCTTGCTACCTCTGATGGGGACCTTACTTGGAAATGGGGTGTTTGCTTCTGTAATCAAGTTAAGATAAGGTCATGAGAGGTGAGGGTGGGCCCTTATCCAAGGGGCTGTTATAAGGAGAGGGAAATTTTAACACCGAAACCCACAGAGAAAATACCACATGATGATGGAGGTTGAATAATGCAGCTACCAGGCAGAGAAAGCCAGAGTGCCAACAAATACCAGAAGCTGTAGTAGGCAAGGAAGGGGAGGATTCTCCCCTGCGGGCTTCAGGGGGAGCCTGGCCCTGCAGACAGCTTGATCTCAGACTTCCAGCCTCCATGCCTGTGAGAGAATAAATGTCTCTTGTTTTAAGCACCCCCTCCCGCCCCCACCAGTTTGTGTCAATCTGTTACCCAAGCCCCAGGAAACTAATGCAGAGGCTTAGGTAGTTGGGAGGGGGTGGGGGTGGGAGAATGGGAAGGAATGAAGAAAGACAAGACAGTGGCTCTAATTGTTCTAGAAACCCATTTTCTGCTACTCTGCCTTGCCCAGGCTGGGAGGAAGCCAACACCTTCCCCTTTTAGAGGGAAAACTACCCCAGAAAATGGGGACTGCTGATTTCCTCACTTGGGGAAACCTCTTGTTTGCACCGCCGCCGTTTCACCTGCTCTTGTTGTCCACAGTAGGAGGCTGACTTACACTGCAAGAGGCATCCCCTCTACTGCCCACTGTGTGGTGTGTTTGCACGTGCCAGTGCAAAGAGAGTCAGCAATAAATGATTTGCAAAGTACAGGAAAGGGATCAAAACTAGGATAAAACACATTCACTGGGGGTCCCCCGAGCTTTCCCTTTCACCCACGGCTGAAGAGGATATAGGCTCCCAAAGGTCATAGAGGGGACTTGTTCTGCTTTATGTCATCCTAGTCAGGTGGACCTTGAGGGGCAAGGTGACCTTGCAAAGTGGGGCGGCTGAGTCCAGGCAGCAGATGTGGTCATGCTATCTAATCTTTCATAATGTTTTATAGTTTTATATTACAATAAAACCCAGAAGCAGCATTGATATACTGAGTCTTCTCTAGAAATTGCCAAGCTGCTGTCAGTTCTCAAAATTCATCACCCTGCTTCCATGCCTTTGCTAATTGCGTATAACTAATACTAAGGAAAGCAAAATATAATAAAAACAAAGGACATTATATAGGAGGACAGGTTTTTAAGGTATAGCTCTTCTTAGACTTCAGAGAGACTGATGCTCTAAAGACTTAATGACCTGTGAAGTTCACAGAGCTAAAAAGTTGTGGAACTGAAATAAGAATCGAGGATTTCTGATTCCTAGTTCAGAGTTCATTTCATGGCAGCATGTTCCTCCTTAAGAATACACCCAGAGAGTTGACAAAGTGTGCAGTGTTCCCGCCTCACCTAGACCAGACACACCCCAAAGCATATCAGTAACGGTAGGCTTTGAAGTTAGTCTTTGGAATCCTCCACGTATTTCTGTCTACTTTGACTTCTGCTAAACTCGTTCATAAGTTGCTTTGGGAAAGACTATTTCACTTTCTTGGCTCTTGTGGTTGTTCAGTTTTTAAGTCATAGCCTTAGTTTTTAAACCATAGCCTTAGTATCACATGCCTTTTAGTTGAATTCCATTCATTTCCAAACTCTTGCCTAACCACCCCTACTGGATCAAATTTTAGAGCACATAGCCTTAATCTGTGTCTATCTATTTATACATTTTATACATGCGCGTATATATGGTGTATTTTGTGAAGCATAGAAAAATGATAATAAAAGGGATTATGTAACAAATAGAAATGGAAGTTTTAATATTTTCTTTCTGATCATCAGTGGATTGTTTTGCCTTCCCCACCTCCAGTCCCCAAGGGACCATGTTTATTCTTGGAAGAATGCTGTCCCTTTAATTGTTAGACCCCCTTCTCCTTGGTTTCCATTGCTACTGCTGCCTTTCAGATATGAACTTCCATTCATTGTCATACTTTTTTGTTTGCATACCCCATCATGATTTCTTAGCGGGAAATAGTATGGTATCCTCCAGCCCCAAAGCCTACGGTCTCCATCCATCTTCCATCTTGCCAAAAGGACCTCTGAAGGAAAGAGGTTGTTTGGGGTGGGGGGAGGCGGTGATTGTGATTAATTCTAAACAGCATATGCAGTAATACTCATTGCAGTAATATATTACTTTAGCATTTTTTCAAAGCACAGTCAGCATGAAATTTAAAGCTCTGTGCAATCTGACTCTTCCTTTCTCTTTCTGCCGAACTCATACATCCTGTAGCTACCCACAGAGGTAATCTTAGTTCTTCAGTTGCACCAGAAATTTTCCTACCTCTCTGACCTTGCTTTATGGAACAGAACTAATGGTAATACAATGCAAAATTTATTAAGATGTTAGGAATAATGAAGGGGCTCTTGGAGGACAGAAGCCAGTGTGAATAATTCAAGCTTTTAAGATCTAAGGTGGGGAGGAAGGAAAGGGCTCAAGACCAGAGGGAGCTAAGGCCAAGAGGCAACAAAAACGCAGGGCATGTTGTTTCTTTGGATCATGTAGTTAAGTTACTGCTACCAGGTTACAGCTGGCAAGCTGACTGTGTTCCAAAATGTTTTGGGAATTTGCCTTGTACTTGAATTAACCATCCTTTAATATTGTGGAAAGGGGTTCTTTAATGGTGTATTGTTTGGTTTTAAAATGAGATAAAGCACCTCCAAGAGAAGGGGATTTCATGTACCAGAAGAAAGCTTTGATTTAACAACTTGGTTCACTAGTTGACAGTGAGTGAAGAATCTAGTCTGCCTCTCAATTGCCAACTCTCAGGTGATCATTTAAAACTCAGGGTGTGAAAGAAACAACACATGGTAGAGGTTCTCTTTCTTTAGTGTTATTGTGCTAGTCACGCCAGCAGTCAGAGCCATCTTGCCTTGTACTTTTCAACTTGGGTTGGCTGAAGTGTCAGTGTGTTCCTTAATTTTCCTTTTTTTTTTGAAAAAGACTATACTTTAAGAGCAGTTTTAGACTTACAGAAAAATTATGAAACTAGCACAGCAGGTTTCCATATGCTGCACAGCCTCTTTGCCCTATTATTATCTTACGTGTATGACACAGTTGTTACACCCAATGAACCAATGTTGATCCATCACTATTAACTGAAGTCCATGCTTTGTTCATATCACCTTAGTTTCCCCCTACTGCCCTTTTTCTGACCCAGGACCCCATCCAGGATCCCACATTACATGTGGTCCTCTTGTCTCCTTGGGCTCCTCTTGGCTAAGATGGTTTCTCAGACTTTCCTTGGGTTTTGATGACCTTGACGATAGAGAGAGGTACTGGTTGGATATTTTGTGGGGTGTGCCCTATGGGAATTTTCTGCTGTTTTTCTCATGCTAAGACTGAGGTTATGGGTTTTGGGGAGGAAGAGTCCAGAGGTGATGTGCCATTTTCATCACATCATATCAAGGGCTGTACCAACACCCTGACTTATGCCTATGGCATGGACCTCGAGTCCCTGGCTAAGGTTGTATTTGTCAGATTTTTCCACTGGAAAGTGATTCTTACTTTTCCCTTTTCCATACTGTACTCTTGGAAGGAAGCCACCCAGCACAGCCCATATTTAAGGAGTTGGGAGCCTTAATTTTTTAAGCATAGAAAAATGTGAAGCAAGTTTCGAAGAGCAGGTGTGAGCGATGACATTGCCAACTTGTGAGAACTGGCAAAAACAAGGAAAAACTGCTCTTTTGATTTGTATGTTTTGCTTGTTCCAGAAAAAAATGCCCCATAATATTGCTATGAGAAATAAGAAATGTGCCAATTTGAACTTTGCAATTTGTCCATAAAAAATAAATTTCATCTTGGGCCAGGACCTTAGAGATTTAATTAAGGCAGTCAGCTCTTACATACCACCAGGTCTCCCTTGCTATTGTTATAACTAAAGAAGGAAGGATTAAAATTGGTGTGTCTTTTGCGATCAGTTAAAAGCTTTGAGGACTTTGCTTTCTTAAAGACAGTGCCTTGGCAGTTACATTTACTGGGCTTTTGCTGTCCATGTGAGTTTCTTACAGACAGACCTGGTTTGTGAATATAATCTTTCAGGCTGCAGTTTTCTATCTTGAGCAGAGGAGTTCATGAGCTCCCTCTAGTGGTCAGTTTTACAATCTTGAATTCTAGCTGGGTAAAAGTCAGTAGTAGCAAAACCAAATTTTTGGCAATCCATGTGATAATTTTCCTTATTTTTTTAGTATAGCTGCTAAAATGATGTGGTAATTGAAGTTTTGCCATATCTTTTAAAATTAGAAATAACCTTTAAATGAGGCAGTATTTTAAAGTGATAAGTAATTACAATTTGATTGAAAGCTGTCACAATGAAGGTAGTATTTGAGACAAAAGGCTTACTTGCTAAAGTACCATTTGACTTTTAACCAGGAACTTTATTTGGCTTCTTGCAAGTGTTTTATCCATGCTGTAGAAGCAAGTGCATATTCAAGATAAATTTAAAGGCTACAAAGTTTTATGAGGTTAGGAGTGAGGGACTCATTTCTTCACAGATAAAATTTTATCTTCAGTACAGGAAACGGCCTTCTTGTAGAGATTTACATTGGCATTCATGATTTTACTGTGGATTTTTAGAAATGCAGCCTTTTTTATAGGATGCTGTCTCTGGATATATTTGGAGAATTGGCATAACTTAGCAGAATTTGAGACTGACTTTGTACATTTCTTGATGAGAATACTGGGTGAGATGATCTTTCGTTATGCAGTTTCTAATTTTTAAACAATTTTTGATGTTTGTGCCCAGACCCAGAGTTTTGTCCCTTTGGAGTTCAGGGAGGATACCTTTAAGGAAAGGCCACCAAATCAAGGTGAAATATGTCTGAGGCTCCCTAGATAAAGATCCTGATCAGGGCTGATGCTGAGCTTCGGAGGCAATCATTCACCAAGTATTGCTTCTTTTCAGAAATAAGAAGGAAGGAATTCATACAGGGATCCTGTACTAAGAAGTGGTTCTACTTATAACTCTCTCGTGTATCTTCTATGGGCAGGTGTAGATATTGTTAAGGAGAAGCTGATGTGTCTTTGTTTTTGTGAATTAAAGTACAGTAAATAGCCTGGTCACCTGTGTGTTGTTGTCCTCGCAGCTGCACCTGATCCACTGGAACGCCACACTGTTTGGCAGTATTGATGAGGCTGTTGGGAAGCCGCATGGAATCGCCATCATCGCTCTTTTTGTTCAGGCAAGTGGCCTCCTATGCAAAGGGCTGCATCGTGTAGAGATGGTTTTTTTTTTTGAAACCTTTCCTTATTGTATAATATATATGCAAAGCAAAGAAAGAAGAAAGCAATAGTTTTCAAAGCACTCTTTAACAAGTATCCACAGGGCAGATCCCAGAGTTTGTCATGGGCTACTATACCATCCTCTCAGATTTTTCCTTCTAGCTGCTCCAGAATATAGGTGGCTAGAAGGAATAAATATATATTTTTTAATCATCACAATTGACTTTATTTTTTCTTTTTTGTGAAAAAGAACATATATACAAAAAGCATTAAATTTCAAAGCACAGCACAATTAGTTGTACAATGGATTTCGGAGTTTGGTATGGGTTACAATTCCACAATTATAGGTTTTTACTTCTAGCTTTTCTAAAATACTGGAGACTAAATGAAAGATCAATTTAATGATTCAGCAGTCATACTCATTTGTTAAACCCTACCTTCTCTGTATAACTCCACCATCACCTTTGATCTTTCTCCCACTCTTTAGGGATATTAGGCTATGGCCATTCTGACTTTTTCATGTTGGAAGGGGCTGTCACTAATATCAGGTAGGGAGTTGGAACTATCTGATGTTCTGGAGAGACTAGGCCCTGTAGGTTTCAGGACTTATTTGGTCCAGAGACCCATCTGGAGGTTGTAGGTTTCTGGAAAGTTATCCTAGTGCATGGAACCGTTGTAGAATCATATATTGCCCTAGGTGTTCTTTGGGATTGGCTGGACTGGTTTTGGTTGAGGTTTGGCAAGTTATGATAGGTAGCAATGTCTAACTGAAGCTTGTGTAAGAGTGACCACCAGAGTAGCCTCTCAACTCTATATGAACTCTCCCAGACAGATACTTTATTAGTTACACTTCTTTTCTCCCTTTTGGTCAGGATGGAATTGTTTATCCTAGAGAAGCTTTTTTAAAAATTAATTTAGCAGAATAGTTTTGCTCCCTTGGGTAAATACTTAGAAGTGACATCAAATACGTCTGTAGACAACATTGATAATTTACAAGGACAAAGACTGTAGAGGACAATTTACTGTGGATTTTTCACTCTTCGGGTAGAGGAGTGGCGAATTCTAGCAAATTGTTGCATTGATCATTGCAGAGCAGATGATTTAGGAGGATAAACAGATCAGAGAATCGAGTTGCCAGTAAGAGACTGCTGCAGAAATGTTATTCAGTCAAGGCAAGAGAGAGGAGGAAATAAAGTCAAGAGCAGGCCAAGAGCCTTGGCTCCTGATGGTCAATGAATGGGAAGAGAGGAAAAGGAGGGAGAGCTGGATGGGTAAGAGGGAGTTGTCTTTTGGAGGTGAAGTTTTGAGAGCTAAAGCAAATTCTAGGGTCTTTTCAGGATTGGTTTCCTGAGGTGAAGTGGGGCTGAATGTCATCAGGGATAAAGAGATTTAGATGAAGGAGTGGATGGGTCATCCACGTGGATGCGTAAGTCCCTGAGGGTGACAGGAGAAACGAACTTTAAGCAAGTGGCATGTGGGTCAATAAGTGACAAGTAAGTCATGGTAGCATGGATATTAGGGACCTCAGAGGAGGACGGCCTTCTGGTTGTAGGTCAAAGAGAAACAATTTGAAGTTAGTAGCAGAACTGACCAGCAGCTTTCAAGACCTTTCTCTGGGGCAGCTTTGTAAGGCTTAGGCAGACCTTGTGGGTTCACATAAGGTAGGAGATAGTGGAAGAGCTTTTTGGAATGCTGAGTCATCCCTTTCCATGAGGCAGAGTGGAAAAGAAGGGGAGAAGAGAGGTGGCCTGTGGGAAACCGAGTCAGAAGTGAGAAAACACAGCACAGTACAGGGACAAGATTCCAGGAGAGGAAAAAGGCCAAACTGGTTTGCATTTTGGGTGGTGGCAATATGTGGCAAAGATGAGAAATGAACTGGTCTCAAGGTTCCCAGTAGACTTTTGGCACCAGATTGTTTTGTTAATTGAAGGGCTGCAAGGTTTTAGGGGCTAAGGTATGCAGAGCTGTATTTGCTTTTTTGGTGATTGTAACCTCGTCATGCGAAAATTTGGAAGAGAGGGCAAGGAAACAGTGCAATAACTGATTACAGAGGATATAAGGAAAGACATAACCAGAGAATCTTTACAGGTAGAAGGAGTCAGTGGTAGCTGTTAAGTGCTAAATTGTATATAAATACCGTATTTAATGCTGTAGGACATTCAGATGAACAGATGATGTTAGTTGAAATACAGAGCACCAAGCCCTGTTCTAAATTCTTTTGTGATTTAATCTTATCTTCAGCCCTGTCAGGATGTTATTTTTATTTATTTATTTATTGCATGGGCAGGCACTGGGAATCGAACCCAGGTCTGTGGCATGGCAGGGAAGAACTCTACCTGCCCATGGATGCCATTTTTACTATCTCTGCTATATAGTTGAGCAGGCTGAAGAACAGAGAGGTTAAGTAAAGTTGCTGAAAAAGTGGCAGAGTCAGGATCAGCACCCAGGTGGTCCGGTGCAGGTGACCTTGATCTTAAACCTCTACATTACGTGTCCTTACAACATCTACATCTGGAGTCTTTTTTTCAAAGAGTTTATGATCTGACAGGAGATGCATGGAATGATAAGAGACCACTCTGTAGACATCAGCATCCAAATACTACTACATTATGGCTAAACCAGTAAAGCAAAGACCGTCCGTTTCCTCTGGAGAGTGGGTGAAGGCCTCTGTCTAGAGATCAGGATTTTGAACTCACGGGTACATTTGCCTTAGGTATTTTTTTTTTAATCTTAGAGAACTCATTTTCTGTGTTTAGAGCCTACTTCAGGCATTGCAAAGTTAGAAAATAAACTCCATTATTTTGAGCTGATTATGTAGGCCTCTTGTCTCTTTTTTTAATGTCTTTTCCCCTCACATATATGTCACAATTGGGGAACATTGGGACAAACAATTTAAATACGTTGACGGCTATTCTAAAAATTATTCCAGCTCCTTATAGGTCATTCTTCACAAATTTATAAGGAATAGAATAAGCTAATGATAACAGTGATAGCTCCTCTAAGGTTATGAATTACCTCTGTTCATACTCTTCCCCATTATTCTGGACCATTGAAAGTTTGTTGAAAAGTGGAAATCAGATCATACTATAATTTTTTAAGTTAAAGTCAAAAGCATTTAATATAAAAATTTTTTCTTTAAAAGTCTCAGCTTTCTTGGGAGCATTTTGTACACTATAACATGTAATATTTTAAAATAGAAGTCTATCAACAGCATATCATTATTTATTTAAAAATAAAATGACGGCTATAGAATTATGTCCAGTGGCACTTAAGAAATGCTGTCCTGATTGTGGTAACTTTAACAGTAGGGAACCACAGTAAATTTATTTACTGAGTTAATAAAGTTTTTCGACATTGATCAAATCTTTATAAGCCTGATCTATAAATGCCAGAGTTGGAATGGAAGTGTTTGGGCATGTATTCAATACCTTTAATTTTAAAATATTCTTGACATTTTTGTGTCATAGTTTTTTATGATTTGATGTGTTATATTTAGCAATACCTGTACACAGCCAGATGAATTTAAAATGGATTCTTGGACATTCCATATCTAATATTTTCTTATATTTTATTTCAGTAATAGTCTTAATTATTATATAAATATAAACAGAGATTGAATTGGTTATTAAAGTCATTTAATTATTCTGCCAGAATGACTTTCGGGTGGACTGAAGCCTTGCTTTTGTGTTATTTTGAGTAAAAACCAAGCATTTGAAAACCTTATGTTTTTGGCTTATGCTTAATATTTCAGATAGGAAAAGAACATGGAGGCCTAAAGGCTGTGACCGAAATTCTCCAGGATATTCAGTATAAGGTATGTCATCTTTTTTTTTTTTTAAGGTAAAACACAGATTTTGTTGGAGGTCCCCAGGCTCAGTTCTAGGCTTGATGATTCCCCAGAAGAACTCACAGGACTCAGAAGCTGTTGCACTCACACTTATAGTCTATTACTGTAAGGAAACAGGTGCAAGGATACAGACCAAAATTAGCAAAGGAAAAAGGCACATGGGCAAAGTCTGTGAGAAACAAGGTGCAAGCTTCCTGTGGGGACTGTTTCATTCCCCTGGCAGTAATGGGTGACAGCTCTTAGGAAGTACTGCCATTTGACCTCACCTGAGTCCTGATGCTCAGGGCTTTGGTTGGGAGTGGAATGTCCCAGTCATGTGGATAGGCAATGCCTGCCATCTTCCCCCCACCCCCAGGACCCAACAGGTAGTCACCATAAATCATGTTGTTTGGATAAACACTGTCTAGTCAAACAGCTACAGCATCACCTGAGGCCTCAGGCATAAAGAAATACTCTTACACAAAATATTCCAAGGGGTTGGGGATTATCTTCAAGGAACTGGCCAAGGGCCAATCCCAAAGACCAGCTGTGGAACGTGCAGCATTTGAGCAACCTAGACCTGCTGACTCAACCCTTTCCTGCCCACTAGTTATAGGGAAGTTTTTATAAATTAAACAAATTAGAATGTGGGAAATCATACTTCGAAGCATTCATGTGACCAAAAAAAAAAAAAAAAAGAGAAAGGCAAGTATCCAGGAGGCATAAGGTAATATCCCGGAGAAGGTGATTTAGATCAGTATGGGCATGTAGTGATGTGGCCCAGCATCACTACGAGGCCGGGTTTGGTTATAAACAGAACCTTTTAGGCTCACACTGAGTCACTTGCATCTGAGTGGCCTTGGGAAGATTAGTTTAATTCTCTGTGACTACTGGAATTACAGCAGCAGGGTTCAACTTGCTTGATTGAAAGGCATCCAGAGACCCAAAGCCAATTCCAAATCCGTTGGGGACTTAAGTCTGATTTGCTCTGCACAAGCACAAGCCCAGGGAGTCTTAACCAGCAAGAACCTCCCCTGAAGATCTCCTGAGCAGGCTCAGAATGAGCCTGGCTACCAAGGGAAGCCCAGACTGATTAAAGAAACTGGTCAAAAAGAGAATGAGGACACATTTTGACTGACATTTGTCCAGTAGAAATGGGTCAAAGAAATTTCCTTTATTTTCCAGTAGATAGGATTATGGACTATCGGGTGATAGGGCAAGCAAGTAGATTGGATTCTTTAATGTTTGAAAGAGTCCCTGGAAATAAGGAAGAGACTCAGGTAATGTGGCAACATTCTTGTTATATCCACACCAAAAGAGTAAGTTTGTAAGAGACAAGCTACTGACATGATTGCCCTATCTGCCACTAAGGCCTGGGCAATTTAACTTACACTGCTTAACGCAATGATTGAAACATCAGCTGTTGAATAATGGTACAGATATCTCCCTTGAAATTTAAATCTAGTTTTGATGAAAGTTGATTGGAATTGACGATTTTCATTCAAGTTTCAGATCTTTCTCAAATGGGGAGAGAATGAAGAATGAATGCTAAAATTGAATTATATCTAAATGGGATGAAATGTGAAGTTGGGAGTCTAGTTGTTATGCCAAGGTGGTTAGGTTCTGAGATCAAAGCAGGCAGAAAGACAGACATATCGAAAGGATTGCCTGAGCCAGGGTCCAGGTTTTTACAGCAAAGCCCAAGTCTCTGGAGCAGATGAAGTAGTTGACATGGGGCTGACATGTGTCAGTCTTAGTTTCCTACCGGGAATTACACGGAAAGTTTATTTGCAATAGCTAAGAGAATAGCCACGGATTCAAGGTAGGAGCAACTTGTTGGAACCAGCCAATGTTGTTCCAATGAGAAACAGGATAAGACCCCCACAAGGGTATTTGGGGGCCGATGGTGCCATTCATAGAAGTCTCCAATCTGGACTCCCCCCACCCGCATCCTGAAGAGCTTTTTTTTTTTTTTTAACTTTTTATTGCAGTAACATATATACCTTTCATGGATTTTTTAATCCTCGTAAGTTTTTTATTCTAAAATTTGGAAATTTTTTATTAATATGGGCACATTTTTTTTTTCAGGGAAAGTCCAAAACAATACCCTGCTTTAACCCTAACACTTTATTACCTGGTAAGTGTTCATCTGATTGGATTGGATGAATTTTAACTGTAGATGTGACCTCATTGTTTGCCTCGGAATATATATAACGATGTATTATTAAAGTTTCTTTACAATTTAAGTTCTTTATAGCAGATACCAGGATCAGGTTTCTCTAAACATTGGAGTAAATGTTTTGAAATTATGTACTCTTTGCCAATTATTCTTAATCCATGAAGAACTTTCTTAGAATCATCATTTGTAAAACTTGCTACTTCTGTGTAAAACACCATCATGATGAAATAACCTTGATATACTTCTCAGATTGATCAGTGAAGTTCTCATTAATCTCTAGAGTGAAATAAACTTTATATCTAATTTTATAAGGTCATCCCTTGGTAGTGATTCTGTTATTTAGATTTTAGTTTGATGTTTTTTTTAACATGGGCAGGCACCGGGAATCGAACCCGGGTCCTCGGGCATGGCAGGCAAGCACTCTTACCTGCTGAGCCACCGTGGCCCGCCCTAGTTTAATGCTTTTTAAGAACTATTTTTATTGACACATCTTCATACAAATATAGTCCATACATTGTACAAAATCAGTGGCTCACAATATCATCATATAGTTGTGTATTCATCACCATGATCATTTCTGAAACATTTGCATCACTCCAGAAAATGAAATAAAAAGAGAAAGGAAAAAACTCATATGTTCCTTACCCCTTCTTGTCATTGACCATTAGTATATCAGCCTACCCAGTTTATTTTACCTCTTATCCCCCCATTAGTTATTTTTTTTTTATCCATATTTTTTTTACTCATCTGCCCATACTTTGGGTAAAAGGAGTAACGGATACAGTGTTTTCACAATCACATAGTCATATTGTAAAAGTTATATCATTATACAATCATTCTCAAGAATCAAGGCTACTGGAACACAGCTTAACAGTTTCAGGTACTTTCCTCCAGCCATTCCAATACACTATAAACTAAAAAGGGATATCTATGTAATGCATAAGAATACCTCCAGGATACCCTCTTGACTTTGAAATTTCTCAGCCACTGAAACTTTATTTTATCTCATTTCTCTCTTCCCCCTTTTGGTCAAGAAGGCTTTCTCAATCCCAGGGTCCTGAGGCTGGGTCCCAGAGAAGGTGATTTAGATCAGTATGGGTATGGGTCTGCCAGGAAGATTTACACCCCTGGGAGTCATGTCCCACAGAGGAGGGAGAGGAGTGAATTCACCTGCCATGTTGGCTTAGAGAGAAGGGCCACATCTGAGTAACAAAAGAGTTCTCAGGAGGTGACTCTTAGCCTGATTTTAAATAGGCTTAGCTTATCTTTTGTAGAAATAAGTTTCATAGAGGCAAACCCCAAGATTGAGGGCTCAACCTATTGAATTGGTTGTCTCTAATGCTTGTGAGAATATCAGAAATTCTCCAAATGGAGAAGTTGAATATTTCCTCCTTTCTTTCCAGTCCTCAAGGGAACTTTGCAAATACTTCTTTATTCTTTACCCACATTACTCTGGGATATATTGGGATATCACACTAACCTGTACAAACCAACAAAATCTCATGCCCTGTTCAAGATTCCATGCACTTATGGTGTTCAGCTAAGCTGACCATACAAGTTAAATTGGGTAATGCATTATCCAAAATATAAATTTTGTACCACATAAACATCTCTCCCTTTGGTCTTACGCAGAAGTTGAAATTTTAAAATATGGATGATATTCATCCTTTACTAGATTCTTATCTACCCCAGTCCTACCCAGATCAACTTCATTCAAATCTCTTGTTGAAGTTTGATCAGTTTTTCAACTTTTTAAGCAGTTCCTGTATGGGGTACTGCTGACTTTCATAGCTTCAGAGCTCTAACTCTGAGTCTCAGTATCTCAGAATTTAGAAAAACAGTTACAACTCCTGAATATATGTGACTACTGTAAGAGCTTACAATCCAGGACCCATACTCTTAGCTTCAGTTCATTGAGTTTTTATATTATAGTTAGTCCATATAAGTGAGGCATGATAATATTTGTCTCTTTGTTCTTAACATTTCTTTCAACATACAGTCCTTAAGGTTTATACGTTTAGTTGCAGGCCTCACTTCATTCCTTCTTGCAGGCTGCTCAGTAGTCCATTGTATGTATACACTGTAGTTCCCCCTTCCATTCCTCAGTCGTACCCTTAGACCACTTCCAGGCTTTGTGAATCAGGAACGCTGCTGCATAAACGCCAGTGTACAAATGTCCATTCCTGTCCCCACACTCAGTTTCTCTGGGTATATACTGAGCAATGGGTTTCAGGATCATATGGCAACCCCACCCCTAGCCTCTTGTGGAACCACCACACTGCACTCCAAGGCGCTGCACCTCTCAGTTTCCCTACCAACAATGAATAGGTACATCTCTTTCTCCACATTTTCTCTAACACTTGTGTCTCTGTATTCATTTTCAGACAGTTGTATTTGTGTATCATACATTCCAGCCTAAGTAAACAGCAATGCCTTTGCCACCATGGTCTATATGATAACATTTCCTTTTTTTCCACAAACAATCCTTCCTCTTCCCCCATGACCCTGTTGACATTTAGTTTTGGCATAATGCCTTTTTTACATTCAGTGGAAGCATATTACAGTGTTACTGTTGACTATAGTTAGTCTAATTCTTTAGGTTTTGCCATACAGGTTAAGAATTGTGCATAAATTACTCAGACTGTAATCTGGAGCTAAAGATTGTTTTGTATAAAATTTTGGTCTTCCATTTCTCTGCCTAAATAATGTATTGTATCTTAGCATTTCAAGGAAAACCAAAGAGATTGAATGCATTGTATTTTGTTTTCTAATTTAATTACTCTACCTCTAGCCAATTTTTTTCATGTTTCAAATATCTACACATCATATCTAATCATGAATTCTAATATAGAGCTAACTCATTGCATAAGTATGATTTATTTGATCCTATCATAATATGATTTTAATAATTTGCTGTTGAAGAATTAACATAGAGATCGCTAGAATTGAATTGTTAAAAACACAAGCCTTGAAGCTAGATTTACATGAGTTCGAATCCCAGCCCCACCAGTTATTGATTGACTTTAGACAAGCTGTGGACCCTTTCCATGACTTAGCTTCCCCCTCTGAAAAATGGGATTGATGATATTATCTATCCCATTGGTTTGTGGTGAGGGTAAAATGAGTTCATGTAAAATGCTGTAACAATGTCTGGCATGCAGTTAGCATCCATTAAATATTAGGTATGAGTTGGGTAAATCTTACAATAAAGTGAAATGAAACATCTTCTTAAAGTGGCTGAATTTGATATACATATTTCATGCCGTGTTTGGCCGTATGTAGTGATCTACTGATAGAAATCACTGTAAATAATAGAAACGGATTCATCATGTGCTTTACTGTTTGTTTTCTCTGTTTTGTCTCGTTTAAGAAGACATACAAGAGACAGTGGCTAAAAATGACATAGATCTGAGTAATGTCATTTGGATGATTTATGAATTTTGCACATTGTTTTTGGAGTCTTCAGACTTAACTAACTAACTTGGTCTTCTGTGACATGTCCCTGCTGTACAGACCCTCTGCTGCGGGACTACTGGGTATATGAAGGCTCACTGACCATCCCCCCTTGCAGCGAGGGTGTCACCTGGATTTTATTCCGGTACCCTTTAACTATATCCCAGCTTCAGGTGAGTATGGGACTTTAAATCTTACAGAGAGAAGTTCAAAGTTAAAGGTTAAATATCGTTTCTGTAAAGGGAAAATATCTGTTTTATGGGCTAGCTCCTTTTAGATCAGTCATAACTTTTCAGATGCACGTTATATGTCTCCAGCCAGTGAAAGCAATCAAAAGGTCAAGGATGAATAAAAACCAGCTCTCATTTATGATCTGTGTTTTAAAAGATAGTTTTTATAGACTAAATAGAAGTCACTGAAATAAGCAAACTTGTGGGATTAGTCTAGGTATCCCTTTGTGTGAGTTTTCACAGGTGTAGAGCAGGGAAAGGTCTTGGAAGTAAAGGGAGGTTAGTGGCTATTTCTGGAAGTCACGTTTGGGCCTTGCCGGAGTTCTTCCTTGGTATGCCCAGGATGATTCTGTATGCAGAGGTGTGAGCAAGCTGGCAGGGAAGCCATGGAAGTTTCTAGATTATCCTCTAGAACCACTTTTGGTTACACACCTCTCACCTGGAATTCCACATGGGAGCTCTCATGTGCAGTGGGGTCAGAGCACCAGAATGAGGTGTCACCAGGCTGTTAGCTGGTGAAGCATGAGGCAGCTGAGGTATGCTTAAGCAGTGAATTTGATATTACTACAAATAATAATTTATAATATTAAAACAAAAGGGGTGTTTTAAATGTCTCTTGTCCTCTGGGATCCAGGAAGGCTATATTTTCCCTCCATGATCCATCTCGTGAGGCTTGAGCAGTACTCAAAATAAACCAAGTCTTCTTCATCAGCTTTTTTTTTAATCCCCCATCATTACTTGAAGGAAGATACTCAAGTTTTACTAACTACTCAGTAAAGTCTTCGGTTTGTTCTCAAGTCTTTAAAATCTGGCCATATGGCCAAACCTAACTGCAAGGAAGGGAAAGTGCATTCTAGCTTCATGTCTGAGAAGATGAAAAAATGGAGTGGACAATCAGATCAGTTAGTGATTGCTGCCACAGTAACTCAGGTGGTGGGGAAGGAGAGGATAGCTCAGCTGAGTGCACCTTAGTGCAGGTGAAGGAGATGGTGTCACGAAGGAAACTAAGAATGACTTGCCTAAGAAGTTTGAGGGGAACCAAGACGGAGCGATGTCCTGGAATCCAGGCTAGGAGGGAGTGTTTTCCCTAAGTGTGTGTGTGGGAGGCGGGGTTGTTAATAGTAGAAGATTTAAGTGGGATGAGTGCTGCCCACCCAAGCCTCAGATAACTACACCTTATGAAGATGAGCCCAGATATCGCTGCCTTGTTCACGAGTCTTTCATTCTGAGCAGCTGGGTTTCATTTGACATACATTCAGGACTTTGACTTGTTCTTGATCATTTTGGTACCTGATGTTTTCCTTGTGTGTTCTCTGTTTGATCTTGAAATAGTTCTTCTCCTCTCACTGATCTCTGGCTTTCCTTCTCCGATCCCACTCCTCCACCATCCCTCCCATTAGGCTCTTTCTGATTGCTCCAGGAGAATACCTTAGTCCATCCAACCAATTTGCCTTATGGACTCCCCCCATGGAGAAAAATCTTCATTGTTTTTCAGATTTGCCTCAACATTGCAAACAAGATGTATGAACAAGATCTATAATTCCCATTTGGGCCATTGATAGTCCAAGTGAGAAATTTAAGTATTAATACAGAGTATAGATTATTTTTCAAGAAGTCTTATGTAGGGACAATAGTTCAGGGAGGTGCTAGAGAAGAGAACAGTTCTTTTTTTAAAATTTTACGAGTAAAATCTGGAAAACAGCAGAAGGAGGTGGCATATAGAGTAATCCCACCAATCCTACAGAAAATTTTTCCTCCTACATCATAAGATTAACTTTTGTAATTACAGCTGCTAGGTATTATTATGGAAAACAATTGATGTCTTGAACTGCCTCATTTGTCAACAGGGCTAACAGTATCTGCACAGGTGAGATGTAGTGTAGGCAGTTATGCTTATTGTGGAGCATTCTAATCTTCCTGAGTTCTAAGAATTTTTAGGACATGCTTAGTTGAATTTTTCATAGTAATTCTGGTTAGCATACCATATGCTAGTAAAAATAATCTTGATTGGATGAAGTAGTTGATCTATATAGGATTTGAATGAGGATGATTATTTTCCACTTCTCTTGTTTTTATGATCTATAACTATCAAATAACTTTGAGTAAAACAGTGGTCTGAGCATTTGGAATCTGAAGGGAAAAAATTTTTTTTCAGATGGATTGTCATGTTTGGAAATGAAATTCCAATAACAGAATAAAAATAACGAATTTCATCAACTCTGGCAATATAAATTATAAGCCACATCCTGATTTCAGAGAGGCATTAAATAGTGAATAAATACTCATCTTCGAATTGGTGAAGTATGGTATTATGGTCTAATGGTGTATGAACAACTATGTATACAAATGTGTGTATGTTCATACATACTCACACGCATACACACGCAAATGGGTTGATCATTTTGTTCTCTCTTTTTTTTACTTTTTCCTCCCTTTCTCCTTTATTTTCTTTTTTCTTGTCTATTTCTATATATTTTTAATCTATTTTTAAATTGTGAAATAGAACATATATACAAAAAAGCAATAAATTTCCAAGTACATTTTGACAAGTACTTATGGAACAGATTTAAAAGTTTGTAATGGGTTGCAGTTCCATGCTTTTTTTCATTTAGCTGCTCCAAGACACTGGATACCAAAAGAAATATCAATATATGATTCAGCAGTCATACTCATTTATTAAACCCTATCTTCTCTTTTATAGCTCCTCCTTCTCTTTCTTTTTTTGTGAAAAATAACATATATACAAAAAACAATGAATTTCAAAGTACATTGCAACAATTAGTTGTAGAGCAGATTTCAGAATTTGGTATGGGTTACAATTCCACAATTTTAGGTTTTTACTTCTAGCTGATCTAAGATACCGAAGACTAAAAGAAATATCAGTATAATGATTCAGCAATCACACTCATTGGCTAAACCCAACCTTCTTTGTATAACTTGACCATCATCTTTGATTACTTCTATTTATCTACCTTCTCACATTATATATCTTTGTTTTCGCCTTTCTCTTTTGACTTAAAGTAACACTTAGTGAAACAGAACAATGTGAACTTGTTTATTTTTTGCCCTGTGGATATATGCCTGATAGAACTTTGAGAGCAGTTTTAAATTTTCTTTTCTTCTCAGTATTGCCATCTATTTATCCTTCTACATACTGTATTTCCTGTGGGGTGGAAGGGGTAGTGCATGGTGTGTGCTTGGCCCTTAGGGTCTTGAAACACACCTCATCCTGGATAGCCGAAGGAGTCTGGCTACCTTTGGCACTTAGCAGCAGGCTTTTCTTATCTCTGTGCTCAATAAGGGATTTGAGGGACCATTACCGTTAAGACCACGTTGTGCCTCATGGTCGTGCTTGGAAGTTTTGGAATATTGATGGTTGAGAATTTCTTCCCTATCTGTGATTCTCAAACTTAAGTATATGTTGAAATCACATGGAGGGTTAATCACAGATGGCTGGGGCCACACACCCAGAGTTTCTGATTTGGTAGATCTGGGTGGGATCTGAGAATTTGCATTTTCACTTGGGGGAGCATACATTGAGAACCTCTGCTTTAAATCTAGCTGCATTCTTTCCTATGTATAATTTGATCTGATATCTGAATGCTGAGTTTCTGAAGGTTGTCATGACCAGCCGTGCCCAATGAAATGGAGTGTGATCCATAGATGTAATCTTATGTTTCCTCATAGCCACAGCAAAAAAACCAAAAGAAGTGAACTTAATTCTGATAAAATATGTAACCTATCTTTATTATTATTATTATTATTATTATTATTGTTATTATTATTTTGCTTGAGCAGACACTGGGAAGTAGACCTGGGTCTCCAGTATGGCAGGCAAGAACTCTGCCTGCTGAGCCATCATGGCCCCATAATACTATTATTTTAACATGTAAATATGAAAAAATCTTTGGTGAGATTTTTCTTACATTCTTTCATACTGTCTTTGAAATTCTCTGTGTGTTCTGTACTGATTGCACATTTCAATTCAGGCCAGCCATGCTTCCGGTCAGCAGCTGTGTGGGGCTGGATGGTGCAGCTCTATACATTTTTTCCCTCTCTAGGGGGCATCCTTCTTCCTTTTCTTGAAACGTCTGATTTTTTTTTTTTTTTTTGTGGTAGAGAGGACTTGCTCTGTGGACGTGACTCTTGTAATTCTTGTGTAAGTTTTGGCAAGTATGAGTCATTAGTTAAGTGATGAGAGGAAAGCAGTGATGGAAACTAGGGCCATTTTTGCCTAGGCATTGGAAAGAAGATTTACATCAGTATTATTGGGGAGATGAGGATGTTTAATATTATTCTAACTATGTATTGGTCTTATAAAAGAAAATAGGAGAACACTGACTTTTATGCATTGTGTTTCTCCATTAGAATGATGGCACATGATGTGAAAGTCACAGCAAGTCTAATGAAGGAAATGCAGAGACTTGGCAACTCAGGTCCTAAAACCAATAAACATTTCACTGCACACTCTGGAAATTGGTTCTTTGAATGGCATCTGAATTTTCCAGGGCTGCTATGATATATCACAAACACTGTTTGGCTTAAACAGTAGGAATTGATTGTCTCATGGTTTTGGAGGCCAGAAGTCCAAATTAGGGCATTGGCAGGGCATGTTTTCTCCAAAGTCTGCAGCGTTTTGATGGTGGCTGCCATAATCCTTGGCATTGCTTGGCATGTTGATGCATCTCTGCCTCTGCACGTGATGATCTGTCCCCTTATCTGGCTTCTACTTCCGTGTCCAATTTTCTTTGTTCATAAGGACGCCAGTCACATGGACTAAGGCCCACCCTGATTCAATTTGGCTTCATCCTAGCAGGACTTTCCATTAGGTCCTTAAATAGAAACTTATTTACAAATAACTCCACCCTCTTAGGGCTGAGGTTTAGGACTTGAACATGTAATGTGGGGGGCATGATTCAGTCTCCAACAGATGCATGCAAAGCAAGCCATTTTAAAGCTGAACTTTTAGTGAATAACCCTGTTCATTAATTAGTGAAGGCTAGAAAAAATAAATGCCTTAGACCAAGGGGAGCACATTCCTGCATCAGAGAACAGCTGTGATTGAAGTCTACTACTTTTAAAGGAGGAGAGTGTGTGTCACTCAGGTGCTGGATCTCTGTCCACTCTTTAAAAAGACTGATTAAAAGCAAAAACCGTATTTATAGATAAAGTGGCATTAAAAATCGATGAAATGATACATACAGATATCTGTAACAATGGTGATCTCTTTTGCTGCTGTGACATTTGAATTTTGATGAAGACTTTTATCCTGAAATATTATTCTGTCATTTGACACTATCCTTTCACTGTGGGGAGCTGGTACTGGGCTAACTCAGTAGGTACTCAAAACCATTTGAAATGACTAAAGGGTTTTGAGGGGTGGTTACTTCAGAAAAATTGGCATTTCAGAAAGATGCGATTTTCCCCTGTCTCTGTTGATGTTTGAAAGTCTTCAAAGTGTTGTTATGATCAGAGAAAAAACATCTCATGTGAAATAATTTTCTCCCAGAGTACAGTGATTTGAGATTGTCCCTGGGAAGAAGCTACTTTCAACAGAATATGCTTCAAGCTGAAGCCTGGGGCTTGCAATTCACCATCAGTCCAGAATATGTAAATATAAAATTAGCTTAGCTTTGAAATAAGCTTCCGAGTCAATAAGAAATAGAATATTTCTTAAAATTAGTTTAAGCGGTAAAGCTTCTGGTTCACACTGCTTATCAAAGACACTGTCCCTGGCTTATAGAATCCAGTTGTAGTGATTATATGTGACCACATGTAAAGTGAATGCCAAGTTAGGTGATTTAATATTTTTTTAAGAGAAGTTATAGGTAACAGAAAAATCATGCATAAAATATAGAGTTCTCTTATACTACCCTTTATTAACATCTTGCATTAGTGTGGTTCAGTTGCTACAATTCATGAAAGAACATTTTAATAATTGTACTATTAAGCGTAACCCATCGTTTATAATAAGGGTCACTGTTTGTGTTGTACAGTTCTGTATTGTTGTTTTTAAAATTATTATTCAAATAACATATACACAACCTAAAATTTCCTCCTTAAACCACATTCAGATATGTAATTCAGTACTGATAAGTAATAGTTTTCCAATGTAATGTACTTATTCTTTCCAGTCCAGTTTTGCATATAAAACTGTTGCTTAATATTGGTCTCAAAATTCCAAAAGTTCCACTTCAAAAGGAGTTGTATGATTTTATTATTAAGAATGCCAATATTTATTGAAGATTTCCTGGGTCCTGGGTATATGCCATGTGGCTTTCATGAATTATCCTACTCCTTGCACTATCCTTGTGAATGCTGTTGTGTAGATGTAGATACTGAGGCTCAAAGAGGTAAAGCAATCAGGTTATTTGGGTCTTGGGTGACAGAGCTAGGACTAGAACTGAGGTCTTCTGATGCAGAGTCAACTGCCTTAACTATATATAGGAGATTGAATTAGGTTCAGGTCCCAACCCTGGGTTCTGGAAAGTGAACCCATTTGCCAGTAATACCTTTGAGGGTATTATTAGTTAAAGTATGCCTAAACTGAATGAGAGTGGGCCTTACAGGAGGTTCTTATAAGCCAAGGAATTTGGATATGGAAGGAGAAGCCATGAGTAGTAGATAGATGGAAGTCAACAAAACTTAGAAGAGGAAGGAGAAAATGCAGCTATGTGCGTTGCCTTGTGATGGAAAAATCAAGGTCCGAGGATCTCTAGATAGCCAGCCAGAACCAGTGCCACAGTCTTTGAGGAAAGGCATCATCTTGATGACACCTCAGTTTTAGACTTTTAGCATCAAAACTGTGAGCCAATAAATTCACATGTTTTTTTAAGTCATCCCATTGTACAGTATTTATCATGGCTGCCAGGAAGCTCAGATAACATTGCATAATTTTTATTTGAAAAAAAAGTATGGCTAAATACATTCCAAAGATTACAAGGAATTCTTATGTAGCAGCCTGAGCTCCAGAAGTTTTCCAGATGCAGTAGTAGTTGTTGCCCATATTTCTATGCTAAGATGCTAAAATAAGATATATGATATAGATTAAATACCTAATTGCTTATTTGGCTTGCCCCTCTGTGTAAATACAGCAATACAGTATGTAGGTACAAAACATAGGACAATCCCATTTGGGCTAGGCTTAGCCTATTTAAGGAAATAACAATATTTGGAGATATGGAAGAAGAAAACATTTGAAATCAGATTTCTAACCTGGGTTCTGACTTGACAAGATGTTTACTTTCTCTGCTCCTTAATGTCCTGACATGTATTGAATTTAACTGAATCAGAATCTTGTGGGTCTTAATTCTTGGAATTAAGAAATCTATAGTCAGGAAAGTGCACGTTTGTATGTAGTTTGGGGATTTCATGCACTCCTAAAGACTTGAGGGATTTCTAGACCCTTTATTAGAACTCCTGAATTAGTTGATCTCCATGTTTCATTTCACTTTTACAGAGAATGGCAGAATTCTCTGACTGTGCCTTATTAGGGACCCTGTGGATGTAACACTACGGTACGCGGCATGGGGAACTTTTGGTGGCGTGACTGATGCTGTCCAAATCACATTATTGAGTGCCGTAGGTTTTGTGGAACATATAGGTAATACGAATTGACTAGAATTTCTAAACAGTGGTTGTGAAGTTGGGAAAGAGCTGGGGCACTGTTAACTGTCGGACCTCTGCCACTAGCTAATTTGGAAACCTTCTTAACCTCTCAAAGCCTCAGACCCCTCTTCGTGTGAGGAGTGAAGAATGTGTGTGTCATATGACCTGTGGCCTTTAAAGGAGATAACAGGGTGGGCCCTGTCGGTAAATGTTTCATTTTGCTAAAGCTGCCAGAATGTAATACACCAGAAATGGATTGGCTTTTTCAGAGGGGACTTATTAGGTTGCAATTTACAATCCTAGGGCCATGAAGATGTCTGAATTAAGGCATCCAGAGAAAGATATCTTGACTCTGAAGAAAGGCCATGGCATCCAGGGTTTCTCTGAGATGGGAGGATACATTGTAACATCTGCTGTCCTCTTCTGGCTTCTGGTTTCAGATAGCTCTCTCTGAATGTCTATGGGTCCTCACTTGGTTTCTCCAGGGTAAACTCTTGGTTTCATCTCTTAGCATAGCATTTCTAAATGTCTGTATCTTGGTTTTATCTCTCTGCTCTCTGTGTCGGTTCTGTGGTCTCTGTTTTCTGCCTTTTATTCTCTTCATAGAAAGCTCCAGTAAAAGGAGTAAGATCTACATTGAATTGGGTGGGCCACATCACCATGGAAACAACCTAATCAAAATGGCCCACCTAACAATAGGTCTGCCCCTACAAGATTGAATTAAGAGAACTTGGCTTTTCTGGAGTACATAACTGTTTCAAACCAGCGTAGTAGTAAAGTTGATAGGCGTGAAGGAGCCTAGTGAATGCTCATGCATGCTAGCTTGTTGCTTGGATACTTCTTGGAGTCACATGTGTTGGACTGAGGGTTCTTCAGATGCTCAGGACAGGCAAGGAAGGGAAACTGCAGTGCAGCTGATGGGAAAGGGACTTCCTTTTTAATGGGGAAGGCAAGAGAAGTTACATCAGGATGGGAAGGTAACATGAAAATCGGTATTCCTCAGGGAGGAAGTTTGGGCTTAAGCATTTGGAAAATTGGAGGTGTTCTTTAGAGCTGTGCGCTCCAAACGGCTAGGAAAGCATCCAAGAAAACCTTTTGATAAAGGAAATCTTCACCTGGTAAATCTAACATCTTCTCAGGGTTAAGGTACAGTAACATTAATTAATTAATTAAAGTATATTTACAAAATATTTGAGAAAACATGCATTTGTTCATTCTTTCTTACTGTATTACAGATAAACATAAAAGCTTTTTTCATCTGGTCTCTATCATTTCCCCTTTAACATGGGCAGTAGTTTCTGTGGCTGTTTGAGTTGTCTGGAGGTCTTGATATCTGTACTTCTGTTGTTTGTTTATCTGGCAGGGTCTTGTCTAATGTCTGAGGCTAGGAAGATTTAATCTGTGTTTCTCTTATTTAATTGTAATATTCATTTTCTCTTTTTCAGTTGTAATTCCTGATATTTCAAGTGATTTATGAAACTCTGGTTTTGTCAGTGTGTGGCAAGTGATTAATCTTTTTTGTTCTGCTTTTATTTTCAGATAGAAGAATTTCGAAGGCTGAGGACTCATGTTAAAGGGGCAGAACTCGTAGAAGGCTGTGATGGGATTTTGGGAGACAACTTTCGCCCCACTCAGCCCCTTAGTGACAGAGTTATCAGAGCTGCATTTCAGTAGCAGAGAGAACAGGAACACGCTCGTCTTCATCTGGGTATGTGCAAATTACATAAGGAAAATTAGGCACACAGTTACATAAATCTGTCATAACTAAGTTACCCTTAGAGTATTCATGATAATTTAACAAGAAAATAAGTGCACTTCATTTTGATAAAACTTATGACATATTCCCAAGCCCCATTAGTTACAAGTCAGGTAGTTATTTTAATTTCATATACTGTTAGATAAAGAAATTTATGATTCTTATCTTTTCCCACCATTCCAAGTTCTGCTTTACTAATAATTGATTTTGGATTTCATGAGGAAAGGCATCCTGAGGCAGAGAAACTGTGACATGCAAGTCTCTCTGTAGCAGTTTACTATGTTTCATCCTCAGAGGTGCAGCACTTACTTTCTGATGCCCAGTGAGTACAGAGGAAGGGACTATGGGAGAAGGAGAGTCTAAGTATTACCCCATTGTTCTGTAATTCAGGACTGATCTTTTTGTTTATTGGGGTAGGGGAGAGTATAGGGCATGAATTAAAATACTTGTCCTGAGGGAGTGCTTTCACATGATAGATTAAGAACTTAATTAAGAAGTATTCTAAATATAGTATATTACTTTATGCTTCTTATACTTCAATTGAAATATAATCTGTATATTTTAATATAGTGAATTAAATATATATATTCCTTATCCTTTAAGAGTTTACAAAATAAAATGTCACAAATATGGAAAAGATAAAATAGCTATAAATGACAGTAAACAATTTTTTTTTTAGTTTGTTAATTGTCTGGGAGTGCATAGGTCACTGTACACTGCTGGTAAATCACAGCTTCCCATAAGAGGAAAGCCTATGCGAGAACAAAATTAGGTACGACAGAGCTTGGATTGTTTGTTTAGTAGAATGTTGTGTGTGTGTACTCTCTACTGGGCATAGTACTATGGTCTGGGGAGTCACAGATGAATGTAAAGCTCTGGCCCCAGCAAGCTGAACATCTCATGAGCAAGGCAGTCGACACAGATATTTTAAAAGGTGCTGTTCTCTCCACTTTTTTCCCAATCCATTTTGCATACCTCTCTTTTATCACTTTATGTATGTACCCAACATTCCAGCTAATGTGTCCTTTCTCTTCTGTAGCTGTAGTTGCTCACATGAGTCCTTCCCGCCCTGCCATTTACCTATTGAAACCCTGTCAATGCGCAAGCTCAGATGCCTCTCACCATGAAACCTGTTTCTCTCTTAAATTGTACCTGTCATTTAACATTCTTCCATATAGCTATTTCTGTATTTCTTATTTTTTTTATCTATTAGAGTTCAAACTTTTTAGGGGGCTAGGCCATGTTTATTTTAGTTTGAATCCATTACAACACATGACACTCTGTGTCTCAAATGTCTTTAGGCAAATTAGTGATTCCTTAGAACTATATATGCCATGTATCAGCCAGCCTCATTCCAAACCTTCATTTGCTCTCAACCTTTGAGTTAGGCAGTACACTTTGCTTTCTGTTTCAGTTTGCTAAAGCTGCCAGAATGCAATATACCAGAAGTGGACTGGCTTTTATAAAAGGGATTTATTAGTTTACAAGTGTATGGTTTTAGGGTCATGAAAATGTCCAAATTAAGGCATCCAGAAAAAGATACCTTGATTTTGAGGAAAGGCAGCCAGCATCTGGAACACCTATGCCTGCTGGGATGGCACATGGCTGGCATGTGTTGGTCCTGGCTCCTGGTTCATTGTTTTCAGCTTCTGATTCCGATGTCTTTCTGTTTTAGTTTGCTAATGCTGCAGGAATGCAATATACCATAAATGAGTTGGTTTTTGTAAAGGGAATTTATTAAATGAAAATTTATAGCTCTAAGGGTCCAAACTAAGACATCCAGAAGAAGATAACTTGACTCAAGAAAGGCTGATTGTGTCTGGAACACTTCTTTTAGCTGGGAAAGCGTATGACTGGTGGCTGGTGGTCCTTTGACTTCTGGTTTCAGGCAACTTCCCTGGAGCATTTTCTTTTCTGCATCTCCAGACATCACTGTTTGTGTTGGTTCTGAGCTTTTTCCAAGATGATTCCTTTTTAAAAGACTCCAGTAAGCAGATTAAGACCCACCTTGAATTGGCGGAGACACATCTCCATGAAAAGCACTTAATCAGAAGGTCTACCTATAATTGGATGGGTCACATCTCCGTGGAAACAACTTAATAAAAAAGACCTCACCCAAACAATAGGTCTGCCCCAACAAGATTGGATTAGGATAAAGAATATGTTTTTTCTGAAGTACATAATGGTTTCAAATCAGTACACTTTCTGTCCAAGCATCTGTGGGTCCTTACTCAGCTTCTCTGGGGCAAACTCTGGATATCATCTCTTAGCTTAGCATCTCAAAATGTCAGTATCTTAGTTTCATCCTTCTACTCTCTGTGTTGGCTCTGAGCTATCTCCGTTTCTGCCTTTTATTCTCTTCATACAGGACTTCAGAAAAAGGATTAAAACCCACCTTGAATTGGGTGAGTCACATCTTCATGGAAACAACCTAATCAGAAGGTCCCACTTACAATAGGTCTGCCTTCCACAAGATTGGATTAAAAGAACGTGGGTGTTCTGGGGTTACTTAACAGTTTCCAACCAATACATTCCACCCTCTGGACACCAAAAGGCATGTTCTTTCCATGTACAAAATACACTCATTGCATCACAATATCATAAAAACCTTAAGCCATTTCAACAACAATACAAGTACAATACAAAATCAAAAAAACAGTACAGAATCTCATTAAAATCAGTTACATGCATGGCAATATTCTCCTCTGGCTCTGAACCTGTGAAACTTAGAACACATTATCTGCTGCCGATATACAGTGGAGAAACAACATAAGATAAACATTTCCATTGTCATATGGAGAAATTGGGAGGAAAACAGGTCACTAGATCCAAACATTTTTGAAAACAGAGCAAACTACATCAGATTTTAAGGTCTGTATAGAAATGTGTTTCATCTCTGGGTCTTGAGAGAGTAGCAGTCCTACCCTTTCCAGAGGTTTTCACAGTCACCCTTTGCTTTCCAAACACTGCACTGAGGGTTTTTAACATATCCAGACATTGAGGAGACCACCTTGTTCTCAGACTCACCCTTTCCAAGCATCTGGGTGGCACATGAACACTCTGCCATCTCTGGGGCACATGCTCAACCCCCTTCAGAACAATGGGATGGCAGCTAGGCTCTGCCCAATCCCCGGGGAAGGCACACCATCTTCTCTGCAGCCTAAGAAAGCAACACCCTTCCTGAGCAATGAAGTGGAAGGCCTGCCCTCTGCTTCCAAGGCAAAACTCAACCTCTCCACATGCAGAGATGGATCCGCTCTCCTTTGCCTAGGATTTTCCACCCATGGTTCTGCCTTTGAAGTATTTTCTCCTTTGGCCTGTCCATTTTCTGTCCCTTTTAGACCATACTGTCAGTGGTTCTCTTTATATAGACACCATAACACTCTTGTTGGTTTTGCATGCAGTATACAGGAATCACAACTATCAGGCAATAGGACTTCCCACATATCCTTTCTGGATAACTCCATCTCCAATCCTAGCTTGTGCTGAAATGACTGACTGGTTCTGTGTGATTAAGTCCTTCTGTGGAACACTAGCCTCTGGAGTCTTATTTTCTGGAAGCGCAGAATTTTCCAGACCATCAATTTCTGGTTTCTGTATGCCCAAGAGTTCAGTTCTCAGCTTATCCCTTTCCTGTTACATTTTATTGTAAGCTACTAGGAGCAGCCAGGCTGCGTTTTCTACTTTGAAATCTCTTCAGCTAAGTATCCCAGCTTGTTGCTTTCAAATTCTCCTTCCATCCAGCATCAGGACTCAATTTTGCCAAATTCTCTATTACTTTAAAGTAATGATCACCTTCCTTCCAGTTTGCAGCAACACATTCATCATTTCTCTCTAAGGCCTCATAGAGGTATCTTTAGAGTCCATATTTCTACCTACAGTCTCTTCAAAGCATACTAGGCCTTTACTATTAACCTCCTCCCAATTCATCCAGAATCTTCCTCTTATCTATTTTAAAAAGCTGTTCTAATATGTTTGGTGTTTGCAGTCTCAGCAGTACGCCACTTCTCTGGTACCAAAATATGTTTTGGTTTGCTAAAGTTGCTGGAATGCAATATACCAAAAATGGATTGGCTTTTATAAAGGGGATTTATTACATTACCAGTGTACAGTCTTGAGGTCATGAAAATGTCCAAATTAAGGCATCCAGATAAAAATACTTTAACTTTGAAGAAAGGTGCAGGCATCTGCAACACCTCACCTCTGTCAGCTGGGAAGGCACGAAGCTGGTGTCTGCTTATCCTGGCCCCTGATTTGTTGCTTTCAGCTACTGATTCTGGCAGCTTTCTCTCTAAGCATATGTAGGTCCTCACTTAGCTTCTCCAGGGCAAACTCTGATTTTCATCTCTCAGTTTAGCATCTTCCAACATCTGTGTCTTGGTTTCATACCTTCGCTCTCTCTGTCAGCTCTGAGCCTTCTCTGTTTTCTGCCTTTTACTGTGGTCTACCTTGAATTTGGGTGGGTCACATCCCCATGGAAACAATTTAACCAGAAGATCCCACGCAACAATAGGTCTGCCCCTACAGGATTGGATTAAAGGAACATGGCTTTTCTCGGGTACATAACAGTTTCAAAACAGCACACGTTCCCCTTGTTCTAATTTTAGAAGTGATGAGGGCCAGGCCAAGTTACCTTTAGCAGAAATGAGAACAAACTGAGTAATTTCATATATGATAACAATGGAGAAAACAAGAGTGTTTTATTCTAAGCCTTATAGTGGGTAAGCTATAAAATTAAAGTGATATTCAATAAAAAATCATTAGGTACCGAGTATGTGATGGGTTGTGGGTATACAGAGAAAGAAGAACGGATGTACTCTCTGCCTTCTTAGAGCTTATGGTCTGAGGTGGAGAATCTGAGGGTGGAAAAATAAACACTCCCCCAAAATACAAGTAAAAACTGTAATAAATTTCATGAATCAAAAGAACAAAGAAATGTGGGGAAGGAGATTTCAGGTAGATGGATTTTTTTTTCTTTCTTTTTTCTCAAAAACCCTGATGGAGTACTACCTGTGGCAAGGAGTAAGAATTTGATGCATTGAGTTATCTGAAAGAAGGCCCATGTATCTGGGATATGGAGCTCAAAGGGGAGAGGAAAGTAGGACAGATTTTACACTGCCTTGCCAGCCAGACTAAGGAATATCTATTTCATTATCAGTAAAGGCTTTTGCTCAGGGGAGTGACTTGATCCAGTGCATATTTTCAAAAGATCATCCTGGTTGGAGAATGAATGGATTAGAATGGGCCAGGGTGGGACTAGCAAGAATTTGTAGGAATCGTCTGTGCAACCGAGGTGAAATTTATGGAGGCTTGGACTAGAGCAGGGGCAGAGGGGATGAAGAGAAGTTGACAAATGTGCAATGGGCACTGAAGGTAGAAGTCAGTGAAAATTGGATAAGGCTAGAGGGAGATGGAAATGTCAAAGATAGCTTCCAGGTTTCAGCTTCAGAAGCTATGGGGATAGAGTGCCCTTGAGTGAGGGATAGCTGGAGTAGGCTCTTTCTTGGACTGGAAAGAGAAAAAGTTAAGTCTAATACATTAAATCAGAGATGCCTGTGTATCACAGTAGTGAACTACCATAAAGGTGGTTGAATTCTGAGAATGGAGGTAAAAAAGATCTGAGCTAAAATATGGAGGCTGTTGGCATAGTGATTATATATATAGTGTTTTTATGTTACATATGGATTAGCTCATTAAATGTTCATAAAATTTTATGTGAGGTTTTACTGATGAATTAACTGAGGCACATTGAAGTTAGGTAACTTGCCCAAATTAATGCAATTACTGAGTGGCATAGCTGGAATGGAATTTATGCTGTCTGACTGGCAGAGCTCTTGTACTTAACTGCTGCCTTGCAGAGGTCAGAATAGTCAGGGCGGCCAAGTGCATGATGAAGCACGCCTATGGCAGCTGCCAAAGGTGAGTGCATGTGAGGGCGACCAGAGCGCTACAGCAGTAGGCAAGAGGGAATGGGGTTGATGTGGACTTTGAAAAAAAAATGAAATTCTAGAACTACTATTATGCTGGGACAGGAGGAATGAATCATAGAGAATGAGAGTTGAGGGAAAAAGAAGAGTTCATCCCAGCAGTGAAATTTTTGAAGGGTTTAAAGGGTACGAAATCCTGGTCAAATGTGGAGACTGACTTTTGTTAGGAAAACAGGCACTTTCTGTGCTGTAATAGGAGGAAAAGATAGTGGTTTATAGATGTAGTGTTTTATTATTTAATGAAGAAGAGTAGCTAGAAGAGGTGTGAGCAGCAGAGAAGAAGGGAGATTGGAGTGGAGTCGAGGTTTTGGAAGGATGGGCTTACAGGAGAGGTTCAGTAAGAATGATAGGCATTGAAGGAAGTTTAGATTTGGCAAACATAAATTTATGAACCTCTCTAGTCTTGGTTTGTATACACTTTGTGAATATTAATAAATATAAATGGCCCTCCTCAGGAAATCAGATTTTGCCTTGAATTTTTAATCTGTTACTGTTCTAGACCAGTGTTGCCTCTCTCTAAATAACCATCACTGTTCCCTCTCTCTCTCTTACACACACACACACAATTTTTCATTATGAAACAATTATATATATTTTAGATGACTCATATTACCTGATGGAAGAATAACATCTGTTTTTCAAAGTTTCTAATTAATTACAATTTAGGTATTTCAAAAATGAAGTAAGGTTTAGATTGTTATCTTGGTGGCTGGTTCCTTAAAAGGGGTAATTTTCCATAGAATTCCAAAGAATGGTGTGGGAATTCTTTCTCAGGTGACTCCAATTCTGATTTCATCCTTCTATGATTACACTTTTGATCCTTTTATCTTGAAATGTGTAGTACAAACCTAGTCATAGTTCTACATAAAAATGTATTGAGAAATCAGAATTATGGATGTGCTTTTTATTTGATATTTAATAATGCCCTAAGGCAGGTAATTCAAATTTTTATTAAAGTGAAATGGTTTGACAGTTGGGCTTTGAATTTAATGCATGAATGTTTCATTTAAGCTCTTGGAACTGAAATGGCAAAAAATATTTTTTCTGGCAGTTCTCTAAAAATGTTCAAAGGATTAAGATTTATTTTAGCTATGTTTTACTAAAATAAGTTATAGTTTCTGGACTTTAAATGACAGATTTTTCTTTTTATGCACGCCATGTTCTGGACATTTGGAGGGCTTTGATCTCCATGAATAATATGTGCCTTTTTACATTACCGTTTAAGAAGTATGAACTTTGCCTTTGTCCTACCAATAACCATTTGCCTATTTATTTCATTATATCAGCGCTTCTTTTTTTTTTTCAGGCTATCCTGACGAGTCAAAGATTTGCCCTTTCTCTGTGACTCAAATAGTGTTAACCTGCACACATTTACAGTAACTGTTATTAGATGTAGTTATCTATTTTCTATTAAAAAAAACCCATTTCCATAGGGCTTTTTAGTTTCTTTTTTTCCTTCCTTAGGGGGGAAAAAATAAAAGTATGCCCCAAATGGGACTTTTTGAAAAACTGTAAAAAGATGTGCTATTCAGCAAGAATCTGTCAGTGATCCCTTTGCCACACTTATTCTCATTTCTCTTTCTGGGTCTTCGACACCATCCTTGACTGTGTTGAACTCTTCCTTACATGTACTTTCACAATTAATAATGACATCTTCTTGGCTTTAATAAAGCTATATCTGGTTTCAATTTCATATCCATTTTCCTTTATAATCTAAAAGAGTTATGGGTTAGAAAAGGATAAGGCATTATAGAAAAAGGAGAGGGCTGTGGAGGGAAAGTGAGAATGCTAACTTTGAGTGACCAAGTAGGAAAAAGCTATTATCCTTCCAGAATAAATGGAAAGCTCAAAGACATATTTTCAGTCAATAGAATTTGGACTCTTCTCACTCTAATAATTTAACATGATGCACAGCATTAGGGTGAGAATTGAAAGCTCAATGGATATAGCTGTTTTCTATTTACTGTATCATATAGAATTTCCTCCGAATGGAATGGATTTCCTAAAGGATCTCAAAATGATTTCAGGAAAATGTCAAAACACCAAGGATGTTCAAACTATCTATTACATTTTGATGATGTGATATAAAAAATTGTTATTAACCCAAGAATGGAAAGTATTAAAGCTGAATAGGCATTTCTTCAAAAGTACTAAACAAGGAAAGTAATTCCTGCTTCCAATCTTATTTTTTATGTCTTAGGAAAGTTAATAATTTATAGTGAATAAAAATTCTTGAATGATTTAGTGTTCATTTTTTTCCTGTGAATTCAAATAAAATTGTATTTGGGTAGAAGAGAATATTTTTTTGTAGTGATGGGCTAGCTTGTATGTGGAACAGTAATATATTTGGATACCTTAAATATAGTGTATTTCATGATTTTTTAACTAAAAAATATGCTTTCCATAAGAAAACCCCTGGAACTAAGTTATCTCATTTAAACATATTCTGTTAAGCCTGTTACCTCATGGAGGCTCAAAAAATGTTTGTTGACTTTGTGAAATGACTTTCAGTATCAACAAAAAAGGACTTAGTTAGCTAAGGAAAGAATTTATCCATATTGACTGCAAGAGAATTAGATCCTTTAGTAGAATTTCTAAGAGGCTGTGGCACTCAACGGCATTAAAGTACTTTCTGTGCTTTTTTAAGTTCCCTGATCCTATGATGAATATGCTTTCTTTATTCTCTATGAAATTTATTTATCATGAAAAAGAGAGGCTAGAGAATAGAGTCAGCAGGTAAATAAAGAGGAAATAGAAATAAATGCTTCTTCATGAATAAGATTTTTTTAAGTTTTCACCTAGAAACATAAAGCTAAAAAATTGACTTGAGGGAATTATTAAAAATGCTAAAAATGTAAGTGCAGAAATCATTGGAAATATATATTCTAATCAGGAACTAAAAGAACTGTTCTTACTGGTTTTTGAATGGATTTGTTTTTGTATTTTTTGCACCTCCTAAAACGTAGGATGTTGTAGAAGCAACGTTATTGAAAGCAACCTTCTGTGTAAGTGTTTCAGTAGGATTAAAAGTCTTAAAAATAGGATCAGAATATGATTAATACATAAATTAATATATTTTTCACAGGTTTTTTTTTTTTTACAAATTTTTTACAATTAAGATAATTTTCAGAGAATTACCTAGAAATCTTATTTAGCCAGATTAAAATAAGGGGTTAAGGAATTGAGAAATATACCAAGCAACTCATAATATTTTAAATGATGTCTTAAAAAAAATCACCTCTATTGAAAACTGGATTGTTGTTAGGCAAACATAAAGAGTTTGTATTAGACTTTGAGTAAGCAGAAACCACTGCTGTTTTGGTTGTGTAAGAGTAACGACAGCTGGGGAAATTGGCATTCCTCTAACTTTTCAGTGGAATTTTATCAGACATTGTTTTCTGTTTTTAAGCAACTGATTTTTCTTTCTGTTTCCCTCATTTATTAAAGATTCTGGCAGTTTATTAGCTATCAGTTGGCTTTATTCAGCCTCTACATTTTGAGAATCACCCCCCCAGGTATTTACCTGTCCAAAGTCAAGAATATTCTCTGTTTTCTGACAATTTGAAGGACCATATTTCAGTTCCATGAAGTCTTTCTAAACTAAATCAGCTTCCCTAATCTATTTTCTGAGTTTAGTTTCTGTCAATCATTTCTTTTCTTCTAATTATGCCCTTAACAATAAATGTTAGTCCCACTTTACTGAATTTTAAATTTTTGCATAATAGTGTATTTGTTTTATACTCCTTATTTTTCATTGTACCCTGTGGGTTGTTGAAAGCACGAATTGTCAATAAATATTTGTTAAGCTGTTGAATACTGATACCTCAGGCATGTTGCAGTTACCACAGAGCCAGAACACGGAAAGCTACACCATATACCTTTAATCACAGCTAATATCCCAGTGAGTTCCTGGGCCACCCATCTTAATTTTCCAGTGTATTTTACAGGGGCTGAATGAAGAAATAATGTCTTGACTCAGCACTATTCAATATGTATTCCATGACATACTAGTTCATAGAATATTAGCAAGTTTCACACACACACACACACACACACACACACTAAAGGTCTTGTAGTGAAGTAAGATTGAAGTTTGTGAAATATTGAATTAAGCAGATTTTCTTCGTGTAAGACTTAATATGCAGGGGTCCATTGTGAATTTCCCAAAGAGTAGGGTATAGTATGCAGCATTTCACAAACTTAGTCAGTGGGCAACACTAGGATGCAGATTAGGTTTTGTTAAGTGTCTGGTAATTCAGAGCCCTCATTCTGATCTCGGAGGACCTGTACTAGGGAGGCAAGACAGAGCCCGGTCAATGGGGGCGCCCAGTCCCACAGCAGCACCATCCTTCTCTACCACAGCCCCTTCCCTTGGCATGGAACGCCAGATCCCCAGTGGGTCCTAAGACGTGATGATGCTATACTAGACATGCTGTAAAGTGAGAGTAAATGAAAAGACCTCTGATAATTTTACATGTGTTTAAAGTTAACAAACCCTTCATGAAAACCTTCAGTAGTAACACTAATTTTTTTTTTTTTTTTTTTGCACAGGCAAGCACTGGGAATCAAACCCGGGTCTCTGGCATGCCCTCTGCATATGCTGCAGGCTTAGGAGGCCATTTAATGTGAGACCTCCAGCTCAGCCTTTAGGGACTCTTTTCTCTGTTGTTGACCTTGCCTCCTGTTCTAGTTTGCTAACTGCTGGAATGCAACACACCAGAAACAGATTGGCTTTTAATAAAAGGGGATTTATTTTGTTAGTTCTTCAGAGGAAAGGCAGCTAACTTTCCACTGAGGTTCTTTCTTATGTGGGAAGGCACAGGATGGTCTCTGCTGGCCTTCTCTCCAGGCCCCTGGGTTCCAACAACTTTCCCCGGGGTGACTTTTTTCTGCATCTCCAAAGGCCTGGGCTGAGGTGCAAGTGCTGAGATGAGGAATGCTGAGCTGCTTAGGCTATGCTACGTTGTGCTCGCTCATTTAAGCACCAGCCAATTAAATCAAATGTCACTCATTGCAGCAGACACGCCTCCTAGCCGACTGCAGATGTAATTAGCAACAGATGAGGTTCACCTACCATTGGCTTATGTCTGCAGCAACAAAACTAGGTATGCTCACCTGGCCAAGTTGACAACTGAATCTAACTAACACACCCCCATTTGGGGCTTCCACTACCACTTCAATCCAGATGACTCACTCATTTACCTTCCCAGATCAGGCGTCTCTATTAACTTCTAGACTTCAGTGCCCAACTGTGTGACTTTTCTTTTGAATGTGTTTAGGACTCTCGAATTCAACAAATATAAGATTGAGTTTGCTCCATAGCAAAACCTAGGGATCTGAAACCTCAGAATGGAAAGGAAATGGCATGAGGGTGAGGAAAGGATCATGGCATAGGGATATGGAAGGGACTCACTCCAGATCCCTTTATTAAGGACAAAACCTATCTCCTGAGGAAGGGAAAAAGGTAAGTTAGAGACGAAAGCATGTGAGAGGATGGTAGACACTGACATGGCCCTTAAAAGGGTGAGAACTAATCAATTTTAAATATCATTAACTGAAATGTACCATTCGCAGAATTTTTCATTTAGACTATAGGTGGTAGAGATATTTCCGTGTTAGTACATATAGGTCTACTTCATTTTTATGACTAATTTAGTGTTAATTAAACAAACATGCTAGTTAAATATACAATCATAAATTGTTTTGACACTGTACAAAGCTATTAGTATCTAGACAATGCCTAATATCTTGGGCAGAATCTGAAATATCTGTTAGATAACATGGAGGTTTCCCTCATCAAGAAATTTGCCGTTAGATAGTACATTCTTCAAATGAAATAACTGTTAAAACAATAAAACCTTATTGGTTTGGATGGGTCTGTTTTTCATTATTGTGTTTCTTTTAAACCCCTTCAAAATTGCTGAATTCTTGTTGCTCTTTAAAACTCATGAATTCTTTAGGACTTGCCTGCAGAAACTATTTTCAGAGACATCTTAGAAGCATAAAGTTGAATTGGGTCTCAAGAAATTCTTTATTATAGTCCTCTGTCTAAAGAAGTCTTTAAATTATCCCAGATGGTTTCTCCCCATGTCTAGAAAAGAAGCAAACAAACCTTATTTTCTGAGAATATCCACTTAGATTTTCTGTAATCTTGCATAATGCAAAAGGAAAATAAAATAGCCTCGTGAACTGTTCTATCTTAAAGGATTAACCAAATTGAAATGCTGTTTTGATAGCAATATTTTATGGTTTTCTGTAAATAAATATTTTTGATTAATGGTACTGGTTGTATTGCAGATATTCCAAGATTTATGCTTTCCTTCTGTTAGCAGCAAGTGAGAATTCCTACAATCATTTTGCTGCCGAGAAACTTATCTAATTTTTTGCAGATATAAGTGTTCATTCTGGTTTTAATATGGGTACAACCAACAATTCTCCAGTGGTATCTTTTCTTAAGGAATGATTATATTTAGTAATCCCCTGCAATAAAATCACCCTAATGACAAATAAAAGATTGTAAATAAGAGGAATAGTGTTATTAATCATCTAAACTAGTCATTTATGGCACATTCCTATACCTGAAATATTTCCACAGGAAATAATGCTAAAACCCACATTTACTTATAATGATACATAATACAAACCTTCTCTCATTATAATAGTTGCCCAAATCCCAATTCAGCTTAATTTCATTGACTTTGATTTCTGGACTGAAAAGCATTAAGCTTGAACTAGTGAAAAATGTATAATTTGTGCATTCAATTAAGATGTAATTAAATACTCGATCACCCTTACAACACACAAGGGATTAGGGAAGAAGGAAGAAAAATGTGACTCACTGTAGGGTAAAACAGTTTTGTTAATTAGTTTAGTGCTAATTGAGATTGAGAAAGTGTCAAAGTATCATAACATAGGTTTACTTCTGAAGAACTTTAAAAGCTAAATGAAATGTTTTATGATGCTTTAGTGCAGAAAAATACAGAAATTATATTAGGTTATGTGATTTATCCTGGAGTTTTGCCCAAAATTTGTATATTCATTCCAGGGTTTATAGATGTTAGTGAGTAATGAGAAGGAAAAAATCTAATGCGTTGTTATATTTTAGAGAGTGTGCTGTAGTTTATCTCTTTTAATCTTCACAGCAATCCTATGAGCTGTGTGTTTATATTTATATTTTAGAGATAAATAAACTGTGGCTGAGAAGGGTTGAGTAACTTACCCAGTGTCACAGCCAGTAAAGTGCAAAGCAAGGATTCCCAAACCCAGGTAGGTTAAACTCCAAACTCTGAGCTCTTTTCCCTACACCACATTTCAAAAGAACAAAGGGCAAAAAATTATGAACATCTTGGTATATCTTTGTTTCCTTTGCTCTTCTATATAAATTCCTCAGAATGAGATTTCTGAGAGAAAGAGACATGCACGCTTTAGTTTTTGGTGACATATTGCTTAAGTACCTTCTATAAGGGTCATTCTAACTTGCGCTCACACCCTGGAACGAATATTTTATATAAGGTGTTTTTGTTGATTTCTGTCAATCATGCAGTATACTTTCCACCTCTCATCTCTTTTACTCCTCAGTTTATTGAAATGTGTTCATCTCCATCTACCTAGAAATTACGGTGGCAAAGGTCACCTCTCATTCCTTTCTCTCTTTGATTTTTGTTCCCTTCTCTATGAATATAAGGCAAATGTTACAGAAGAAAATGAAGAAGAATGCAGAACTCCCTCACACACTCCTTTCGGTGACAGTTATCCCAACCCCTGGGGACTCCGGTGAGCAAGGAGCACGTGGGGATGCTGGACCATGCTGGCTCCACCACTATTCATTGTGTGATCTTGAAAAAGCTACTCATCTCCCTCAGTCTTTTTTTTTTTTTTTTTTGGCATGGGCAGGCTCCGGGAGTCAAACCTGGGTCTCCAGCATGGCAGGTGAGAACTCCGCCACTGAGCCACCATTACCCACCCTCTCTTAGTCTCTTTTTCATCACTTAACAGCAGGCTATGGTGGTATCTGCCTCTTAGAGTGGTTATGAAGGTACGACGAGGTAGTATAATTCAAGTACATAGCATGTTTTAGGTCCATGGTGTAAGTATTCAATAAACACTACCTTGATCATTATATTTGTCCACCTGAACTCTTGTTAGGCATATATACTCATATGGATATGTAAATATATAATGTTCCATGGGATTGTATTCGGCATGCTTTTCCCACTATCCGCTTGATAATATATCTCCTCACGTCAATGAGTAGATTTATGTCATAGGTTTAAATGGATGTACATATGTTTATTTTTAAGTGTGTTCTAAAATTTATTAAGCTGTTCCTCTCTTATTGTACATTTAGGTTATTTCCTGTGTTTGCTGTTGTCAACATACTATCATTAATCTATCCACTTACTTCTTTTAAAAATTCTTAGTTCGTGAGGTTACTGGGTCAGAGAGTTTTAATTATGATAATTATCAGCAAATTGCTTTCTCCAAGGGGTGTTTCCATTTTATGTGCCCCCTACCCATGTTTCAGGCTAGCCATTTCACTTTACCTTCACCAGTATTGGGCACTTACATTTTTTCATCTTTACCATTCTTATTAAACAGATTCCTTTACATTATATTAGGTTCCTGAGAGTACTCTCTTCCTGAATTCCTCATCAGTTGCATTACTCTGCGTTTTCATGAGCATGGACTGCAGGGCCAGTGGCATGAGTGTTTATTATCAGTGTTTAGAATAAGATCCATCCCTGACTACTCTCCTGCCAGATTTTCATGGCTACTTTCACATGGTTAATTCTCCCAGATGAAGCGTATACTTTTATATTATTAGAAGGATATAAATAAAGAACTGGAGAAATAGAGGATGAGAAAAAAAGAATGATAGGAAGAGAAAAAAAGAAAGGCACTCATTAGGTTTCATTTGAATTGCACTGAATTGCTAGAGAAATATAAGGAGAATTAACATCTTTACCATGTTGAATTTTTCTATCCAAGACCAGTGCATTGATCTATATTTATTAAAGTTTCGTAAGTCCTTTTTCCTTGTATAGTTCTGTCTTCTCACTAGATTTAATCCAGGTGAGGTGTATGGGCTCTGGGTTTAGGCTTGGGTTGTGGCTTGACAGAAACCATGGCACGCCCACTTGCTGCTCCACAACTTGGACAAATTATTAGTATTTGTCCTGCTTCAGGTGCCTCATCTATGAAGTAGAGATACTAAGGTCAGCTAGCCCAGAGATTTTCTGAGGGTTAAATGAGAGATTGTAAAATGCTTAAACCAGTGCTTATCAGAGGATGAATATTTAGTAAATGTGGACTGCTAATATTATTGGTTCTGATTAATGTCTTTCCCATCATATTGTAGATTAATTAAAAAATTATTAGAGAAGTTGGCGTTTACAGGAAAATCATGCATGAAATACAGGATTCCCATATACGACCCTGTTACTAACATCTTGCATTAGTGTGGTACATTTGTTGCAATTGATCATAGTGCATTTTTATAATTGAGCTGTTAACTGTAGTTCATGCTTTTACCTTAGGGTTCAATGTTTGTATTTTACTGTCCTTGGGTTTTTTTTTTTGTTTAATTTTTATTCTACTAATATATATATACAACCTAAAATTTCTTCCGTTAACCACATTCAAATATATAAACTTAGTGCTGTTAATTATGTTCACAGTGTTATACTACTATCACCACCATCCATTGCCAAAACTCTTCTATAATCCCATATGGGAACTCTGTGCAATTTAAACATTGACTCCTTAGTTCCTACTCCACCTTATACCCTGGTATATTCTAGATTCTGACTCTGTGAGTTTGCTTATTTCGATTATTTCATTTCAGCAAGACCATTACTGAATGGAATATTCACTAATATTCCATTGTGTGTATTATATACCACATTTTGTTTATCCATTCATTAGTTGTTGGATGCTTGGGTTGTTTCTGTCCTTGGCAATTGTGAATAATGCCATTATGAACATCAGTGTGAAAATAATACTGTTTGAGTCCCTGCTTTCAATTCTTTTGGGTATAAACCTAGAAGTGGGATTGCCAGAGCCATAAGGTAATTCTATACTTAACTTTCCAAGAAACTGCCAAACCATCTTCCACAGTGGCTGTACCATTTTACATTTCCACTGACAGAGAATAAATGTTCTTATTTCTCCACATCCTCTTCTGCTCTTGTAATTTTATGTTCTTATAGTAGTAGCCATTCTAGTGGATGTGAAATGGTATCTCATTGTGGTTTTGATTTGCATTTCCCTAATGGCTAATGATGTTGAACATCTTTTCATGTGCCTTTTGACCATTTGTATATCTTCTTTGGAGAAATGTCTATTCAAATGTTTTGCCCATTTTTAAATTGGGTGTTTGTTTTTCGTTTGCATTGTAGAATTTGTTTATATATTCTGTATACTAAACCTTTTTGGATGTCTGATTTTAAACATTTTCTCCCATTATATAGGTTGTTGTTTTACTTACATGATAAAGTCCTTTGAGGCACACAGGTATTAATTTTGCTGAGGTACCTTAATCTATTTTTTCCTTTGTTGCTTCTGCTTTGGCTGTTAAATGTAAGAACCATTTCCTACACAAGGTCCTGAAGTTGCTTTCCTGCTTTTTTTTTTCTAGAAATCTTATACTTCTAGCTCTTATATTTAGGTCTTTGGTCCATTATTAATTGTTTTGTATATGTTGTGAGGTAGGATCCACCTTTATTCTTTTGCATATGGCCATTCCATTTTCTCACCACCATTTGTTGAAGAGACTATGCTTTCCTGTTTGAGTAGTCTTTGCCCCCTCATGAAAAAATTAGTTTGCTATAGGGTGCACAGGTAGTTCAGTGGTAGAATGCTCACCTTTCCATGTAGGAGATCAGGTTCTATTCCTGGACTACACCCCCCCCCCCCAAAAAAAAAATTAAAAATCAGTTTGCCGTAAATACGCAGGTTGGTTTCTGAACTCTCAATTCAGTCCCACTGGCCTTTATGCCTGTTCTTTGCCAGTACCATGCTGTTTTGATTACTGTGGCTTTGTCATAAGTTTTAAAATCAGAAGTGTGAGTTCTCCAATTTGTTGCTCTCTTTCAAGATGACTTTGGCTATTCAGGGCCTCTTATCCTTCTGTATGAATACAATGATTGACTTTTTCATTTCTGCAAAGAAGGCTGTCGGAATTTTTATTGGAATTGCATTGAATCTGTAGATGATTTAGATAGGATTAATATCTTTAAAATATTTAGACTTCCCATCCATGAACAAATGTGCTTCTGTTTATTTAGGTTTTCTTTGATTTCTTTCAGTGTTTTATAGTTTTCTGGGTACATGTTCTTACATCCTTGGTTAGATTTATTCCTAGATATTTGATTCATTCACTTGTTATTATGAAGGAATTTTTTTCTTGATATTGTTGAAGGTTTTTTTTACCTCTACTCATAAGGGATATTGATCTGTAGTATTATTTCCTTGTGGTATTTTTGGCTGTAGTATAAGCATGATGTTGGTCTTGTAGAATGAATTAGGAACTGTTTCCTTCTCTTCCAATTTTTGGAGGTGTTTGAGCTGGATTGGGTGTTTTAGTCTGCCAAAGCTGCCAGACTGTAACACACCAGAGATGGATTTTATTTTTTATTTTTTTATTTTTTGGCATGGACAGGTACCGGGAATTGAACCCAGGTCTCCAGCATGGCAGGTGAGAACTCTGCCTGTTGAGCCATTGTGGCCAGCCCTTAGACTGGTTTTTAATAAAAGGATTTGTTTAGTTAAAAACATATAGTTCTTCACAGGAAAGGCAGCTAACTTTCATCTGAGGTTCTCTCTTACATGGTAAGGCACAAGGTGATCTCTGGTGGCCTTCTTTCTAGGCTTCTGGGTTCCAACAGATTTTCCTGGGGTGATTCCTTTCTGCATCACCAAAGGCCTGGGCTGTGCTGCGAGTGCTGAGATGAAGTGTGCTGAGCTGCTTGAGCTGTGCTACGTTGAAGTCTCTCATTTAAGCATTCAGTCAATCAAATGTCATTCACTGCAACAGGCACTCCACCTAGCCAACTGCAGATGTAATAAGCTACAGATGAGCTTCACATGACGTTGGCTCATGGCCACAGCAACAGTACGAGGCACCTTCACCTGGCCAAGTTGACACCTGAACCTAACTACCACTGGCCACAGTGGCTCAACAGGCAGAGTTCTCACCTGCCATGCTGGAGACCTGGGTTCAATTCCCGGTACCTGTCCATGCCAAAAAATAAAAAAATAAAAAATAAAATCCATCTCTGGTGTGTTACAGTCTGGCAGCTTTGGCAGACTAAAACACCCAATCCAGCTCAAACACCTCCAAAAATTGGAAGAGAAGGAAACAGTTCCTAATTCATTCTACAAGACCAACATCATGCTTATACTACAGCCAAAAATACCACAAGGAAATAATACTACAGATCAATATCCCTTATGAGTAGAGGTAAAAAAAAAACCTTCAACAATATCAAGAAAAAAATTCCTTCATAATAACAAGTGAATGCGGTTAAGTCTTCTTGGAATGGTTGGTAAAATTCCCCTTTGGAAGCTATCTGGTCACAGGTTTTTTTGTTGCTTTTGGGAAGTTTATTATAACTGATTTGATTTCTTTACCAGTTATTGGTTTGTTGAGAATCATCTATTTCTTTTTGAATCAGTATCAATAGTTTATGTGTTTCTAGGAATTTTTCCATTTTATCAAGGTTATCTAATTTAAAAAATGTTTTGCATGAGGAAAAACAAAGAAATGTCAATATTGCAGGGTGTTGAAAATAGATGGTATTTACTATTTAAAAACTTTAACTTATGTGTAAGACTAAAACAAAAAATGTTTATTTGGTACAAAATTTATAATTTGACTAGTGCATTTCCTAATATCACTTATGTAGACAGTTTAATTGAACACCATAAGTACATGGAACTTTGAGTAGGGCATGAGATTTTATAGGTTTGTCCAGAGTGATGCCCTAGTAAATCCTGGAGTGATTTGAACAGTGAATAAAAAAGTATTTGCAAAGTCCCCTTGGGGGAATGGTGAGAAAGGGGGAAATTCAACTTCCCCAAATGGAGAATTTTTTATATTCTCACAAGCAGTGAGGACAACCAAAGCAGTAGGCTGAGCCCCTAATCTTGGGGTTTGTTCATATGAAACTTATCCCTGCAAAGGATAGGATAGGCTAAGCCTACTTAAAATTAGGCCCAAGATTCACTCCCAGAGAACCTCTTTTGTTGCTCAGATGTGGCCTCTCTCTCTCTCAGCCAACATGACAGGCAAACTCACTGCCCTCCTCTTCTCTACGTGGGACATGACTCCCAGGGGTGTAAACCTTCCTGGCAACGTGGGACAGAAATCCTAGAATGAACTGGGACTCAGCATCAAAGAAATGAGAAAACCTTCAAGACAAAAAGGGGGAAGAGAGAAATGAGAATATAAAGTGTCAATGGCTGAGAGATTTCAGACAGAGTTGAGAAGTCATCCGGGAAGTTATTCTTACGCATTCTATAGATATCACCTTTTTAGTTAAGCTGTAGCAGAGAGGCTGGAGGGAAGTGCCTGAAAATGTAGAGGTGTGTCCCAGTAGCCATGTTTCTTGAAGATGATTGTATAATGATACAGCTTTTGTAATGTGACTGTGTGATTGTGAAAACCTTGTATCTGATGCTCATTTTATCTATAGTATGAACAGATGAGTAAAGCATAAGGATTAAAAATAAATAAATAATAGGGGGAACAAATGTTAAAATAAATTTAGTAGATTGAAATGTTAGTGATCAATGAAAGGGACTGTAAGGGGTATAGAAAAAAATAGGGGAAACAAAGGCTAAAATATATTGGGTAGATGGAAATACTAGCAATCAATGAGAGGGAGGAGTAAGGGGTATGGTATGTATGAGTTTTTTCCTTTTTTCTTTTTATTTCTTTTTCTGAATTGATGCAAATGTTCTAAGAAATTATCATGGTGATGAATATACAACTATGTGATAATATTGTGAGTTATTGATTATATACCAAGAATGAAATGATCATATGGTAAGAATGTTTGTATTTGTATGTTGTTATGTTTAAAAATTTTTTTTAATTAAAAAAAGTTTATCTAATTTGTTGGCATGCAGTTGTTCATAGTATCCTTTTATAACCCTTTTTATATCAGTGGAGTTAATACTATCCCCCTTTTCATTTCTTATTTTTTAGTGATTTGTGTGCTCTCTTTTTTTCTTTGTCAGTCTTTAAAACTGTTTGTTGCTTGAGTTACTACCCTTGAGTTACTATCAGCTAGTGATATAACTGAGATTTTCTTGAGTGTCAGAAGTTAACAAAACTAAGCAAACCTAAGCAAAAAACAGTCTTTCACAGTCTTTACAGACTGGCTTTGCATTGGCTGGTGCTCTCTTTTGGTGCTATCCGAAGGGCAGTCCAAGTGAATGCAAAGTGCAGGACCCTTAACTTATGCCTGATAGTGTTCTCAGGTGTCCCCTATTTACAGCAATTTGAACGCTCCCTCTACTCTCCAGGAAACACCCCCTCCTGGGTTTACCTCTGCAGGATTTAAAGCCTTTGCTCCAGGCTGCCCATTTCAATTCTTTACTCTGCTTTCCCTGATTGTCTCAAGCTGCTTTTGCCTATAGGGCAAATTCTGGGAGACAGGTCAGGCCAAGAAGAGTTTCCCCAGTCAGTCTTTCCCACCAAAACAAGAACAGAGACCCTCAAAGCCAACACCTGCCAGCTCCTAATTGCTCTGGGAAGGAAATTTGGGAGGGACCAGGAAGGATGGGAGGAACTTCCGCCATGTGTCCTCCAAACTATGCTTTTTGTCTTAGCACCTGCCCAGCAAATGCAGCCTTTCAAATGTTCATATCTCTGAGAAAGCATATGTGTTTCAGTATCCTCCATCACCTTTGTGTTGGGCAGGTTGGAACGAAGGCCACTCTCAGAGCAGGGCCACCAGAACTGAAGTAGTTCATCAAAAACTGATCAGTGCTTGGAATGTGTAACCCCAGATTTGGGGAACTGGGTTTTGATGTTCTGCTCTGGCTCCAGCAAGCTACACCAGTACATTACTGTTGTCGGCTGCGAGGTGGAGTCATGGGCAGTGGTTGCCCTGATGTGGGGAGTGTAAGTCAGTAATATTTACCACAAATTATGACATCTTCCAGCTGCTTCTCCGTGGGTGCGTCAGTGCTCTGCTGGATTCTGGAGTCTCAAAATAGTTGATTCAGATACTTTCTGCCTGTTGAATAGTTGTTTTGATAGAGGGACTGATTTCTCGAACTTCTATTCTGCCATCTTTCCACAGTCCCTCAACCAGTTAATATTTCTGCTTTGAAAACTTGTTGGTTTGTTTTGTCCTGACCTACTTAATAAATGTTCATGTAGTTTCCAAAAACCTTACATTTAATTTTTTGGGGTTTTCTAGATAGACCTTGATGACATCTTTTAATAATGGCAATTTGTCTCCTCCTCTCTAGTTTTAATACTTCTTATTCCATTGAACCAGGTAGTACTTCCAGAGTAATGTTAATTAATTAACAGTGATACTAATGCCTTTTTCCTAATTCTGATATGCTTGGATTTCTATTTACAAATTCAGTGACATCTTTCCTGCTCCCTTTCTATTTGAATCTTGCAAAAGCATTTAACACTCTTAACCTCTTCCTTCTCTCTCTCCTTTTCCTCTTTATTTCCGTACTTCGCAGCCTGATACTGTTATGAGTGGGTATGTTGAAAATGAAGGTTGTTACATGCTTTGCTTACAATGGGAGACATTTATTTTTAACCATCTATTTTGATTATGGCAGTATTCTTGGCGCTGCATGAAAATATACAAATAACCAGACATGTACCCTTCCCTGAGGAGCTTATGTCGTAGCGTTGGGGTAAAACAGGTACAGAGTTCAATCTAAATCACAGCAGTGTTTGAAAACTGCCCCAAGGAAGTGTTCCACTCGTGTAAAGGAGAAAGAGGTTGTTCTGTAAGAGAGAGTCCCCCTTTCTATCACATTGCTGTTTCTAGACAGCTCTTACACTGAAAGTTTTACACAGAATTAATTGTACTTAAGGAGGGCTGCTTAATAGATAATCTCTTAGCTGAACCAAACTAACCAAAGCTTACATTAGCCTTGTGACCTCTGAGAAGGATGTGTATGCCACATGGGCTCTTTTATTTTTGGTAGCTTTACAGGAAATTCTCCAGTACTGATGTGATTTGCAGACAATCTTAGTGTCTTTTCATAGAAGATAACTTCAGTTTCAGAAATAGTTACGTGAAAGACAGCATCTGTTATAATTGTAGTGAAGTAGCTCGTGATTTAGGAGGTTCCTTAGGGTATCGCCGTCCTTCAAGCCCATCGCCATGAACTACAGTGACCGTCGTACACTAGAAAACTTCCCTTTTTGTGTGCGCTTTCTTATTCCTTAGAGAAAGATAAATGGGTATCTGGAGGAAGTCCAAAAGGGGAGAAAGTCAGCATAATTACCTTCCCATATTCAAAGTGTCAATTCTTTAGATTGTAATACCAAATAAATTTTATTCTGATTACAAAGTGAAATAGGAACTTTAGAAAATGCACAAAACTATAAATGAAAATTGTTTCAAATAATCATAATAGATTGAACATAGGTAATTAGTTTTGTTTCTTCCACAAACCCTAAACCAATATAAGGATACAGGAGAGGAAATGGGAACAGTAGTGTTGTGTGCTGGAAACAGCTGGTTGTAAGGTAACAGATTAGCACCCCATTTTCATAACAGACTCTCTCAAAGTTCCAGAAGTTGATGGCAACAGATTTCTTTGGACATAGGAATGGAAAGGGATTTAAATAAGTTGTATTTTTTGAAAGCTGTTTGAGAAGCAATTTCATTTCCAAATTCCCCCTCAAACCTGGATGCAAACCTGGAGATCCTTATTTTCTGGAGATGATAAACAGAGAGTCTTTGGTCTAGGAGACAAGGCACAGTTGAGGATTGGGAGACCTCACTGAAAGTTGGGTAATTAAATAATCATCCATATATTTCATTCCTCACTTTCCCCACTTGGTCTCTATTAATATGGCAGGAAAGCCTCTGCTCTCCAGACAGGTGGCCAGAAGATTTTTCACTGGAAAGTCTGGCTAAGCCAAAGTAGTTCCCTCTGAAGTGGTGCATCCCAATCATCCCATGGTGTGTTCAGTTCCTTCTCTCATGCTTAAATAGCAGAAGCTAAGGATTTGAAGAAAGATTGTAACATGAAAAAGCCTGAAACAAACAGAAGAAGGTAATACAAAAGAAAATAAACATTTTCAGGAAGAGAACGTCTTCAAACAATAACCATTAATATCTTCAGAGAGGATAAAAAAGAAATTGCAACCACAAAACAACAACAGGATGCTATTAAAAATAAATTAAAAAACAAAAAAAAGCTTTTGGAAACTGAAAACATGCAGATATGAAAAATTTTATAGACTAAATAGAAGATAGAATTGAAGATATTTCTGAGAGAGCAGAGTAAAAGACAAAAATGATGAAAATAGGAGAGAATTGGGTAAGAAAATTAGAGGACCGGTGCAGGCAGTACGTTACCCAAATAATAGGAAAATCAGAAAGAAAACAGAGAAAATGCAGAGAGGAACCCAGAAACAAAATCATTCAGAATACTTTTTCAGAACTTAAGGAATACATTTCCAGATTGGAAGGATCCCCTGACTTGCCAGCAAAAGTAATAAAATTACACCCACACCAAGGCACAATCATTGTGAAATTGCAAAACACTGAGGGAACAATTAGGGAGAGAGACACTAGATCAAAACCAAAGAATCAGAAATCAGAATGACAGCAGGCTTCTTAACAGCAACATTAGAAGCAAAAGGCAATGGAATATGACCTTCAAAATTGAGAGGGAAAACTACAACCTGCCTGGAATCCAATACCCGACCAAACTTTCAACAGAATATGTAGGTAGAGCAGTCATTTTCAGCCTTCAAAGTCATAGAAAATGTTTTCCTATGCACCCTTTCTCAACAAGTTATTGGAAGACATGCTTCATCAAAATGAAGGAGTTAGCCAAGGAAGAAGATATGGGATCCAGGAAACAGGAGATCCAACAGGAGACAGAGGGAATCCCCAGAGTGATAGGGAGGTATGATTACAAGTATAGAGATGGTGAGAAGGTTCTAGGTGCACTTTTTTTCAAAAAGATGAAATTGGACAGAATGTTTGCTATGTCTTAACTTCTTAAGAGGAGAGTCAGACATTTGGTAAGTAACTTTAGATTGAGTCAATTATGCATGCATAAAAAAAACGAAAGGAGAAACCAAAATACTTGTTCACTTCAGAGAAAACAATAAGTTTTCTTTTTGTGTGCAGGAAAGGAAAGTTAATGATATATTCATACACATGGTTCAGCTTTGAATAGCATTTGCATCATCAGAGTAATAGAAACTGGAATACTACGCCAAGCAAAATTGCTGTATAACTATATTGGGCAAACAGTGCAATGGGAGGTATTTATATGTGTGTGGGGGTAGGTAGGTGGGGTGATAGTTTGGGGGTGGGCAGTAGGTGCTGACAGGAAGAAAGGGGTCAAATCTTCATTCTCTGCAGGGAAAATCAATAGATAATACTAGAACAGAAAATTGAAAGGTAATAAATAAGAGTCATGCAGCCTAGCTCGGTGGTGTCAATAAAATAATTAGCTATAGGAGTTGGGAAAGAGGGAACTGGTGGCAAGTGAGATAGGGGACTGGTAATTTCTATAACCTTTAGAACTGTTTAACTCTACAAATTAGATTCATGTCTAATTTTTGATGCAAATACAAAGTTAACTAAAAGATAAAACTGCTTCTGTAATTTTGTTATACATTTTTTTATATAGTGTAACAACACACCTACAGCCACATGCACATTTTTTTGGAGTGTTTGCTTTGGGCAGAGACTGTGCTGGACCTCAGGATGCAGTTCGGATGAGCCTAAACATGATGAAATGCTAAAAAAGTGCATTTCACACACATGCTATGATAAATAATAGACCATTCTTCACTTTTCTGTGGGGACACAAGTGTTGTAGTTTATTTTCTGGCTCGTGAGATGTCTTTTAATCAACTGAAATCAGCACTAGTAGCCGACTTTTGGGCGTGGAAGAAGCTGTGCTAGTAAAAATGTCATGTCTGTTGTCATATCACATTCTCACACAAATCTGATGAGTGAGGTATTGCTATCTGGGGCTCAGAGAGGGCAACTTGCCTAAAATCTTAACAGCAATTTGGGCACAGAGCTCATATTTGAATTTGGGCCTCTGATTCTAAATCCCATACCCCAGATTGTGAAGAACTGAAGCATTTTCCCAGTTAACCTGGTGTCTGCAGTAAAGAAGATCAAGCATATATTTTGGGGGAGAGAGCTAATGTAAAGCTTATCCTCAGAGACTTTGGCATTGGAAGGTGTCATTTTCTTTATTTTTAAAATATAGAGGGGACAAAGCTCCATAAGCAAAAGACATTATTACTTTTAGTTTCCCTTTGAGGGAGATAATCCAGCACAGTTTTACGATTTGATCATCAGTTGCTTTCCTGTCAATCACTTTGATATATAAGTTGTTGGTCTGTAATTCTAAAATGTATACATCAACAATATCCCACTTTGCCTTTGAAATCATATCTTTGAGGCATCATTTTAAAATAAATATCTGATCTTATTTGAAATTTAATTTGGAAGCATAGAGCCCAGCATTAGAAATATTTTCTGATATATTTATCCAGAAATTTTATGTGCATGCACACATGAACACACACACACACACACACACACACAAAACCCCAAATATGGGCAATTGTAAAGTATTCTACTGTATTGTAATTTATTAAGGGAAGAAGCCCATTTAGTTTGTTTCCAGTGCTCTGCAAGTGAGTCCCTTTTACACATAAAACTTTCATACAACTGGGTGATTACATCAGTGTGTTAAGTTTCTTGATGTGTGATTCCAGATCAAAAAGTATATGCATCCTAAATTTTAATAGATATTTATTTCCCAAAAGCTTGGGCCAGTTTACATTCAGCCATACAGGAGAAGGTCAGTTTCCCTATGTCCAGAGCTGGCAAGACAACTAGATGTAATGGAATTAAAATCTTACTGATGTTGTTTTCCTAAATGGGAAGCATGTTATTTGTTATCTCAAAAAGTGCTATTATTTTTGTATGCTATTTTCTATTTATTAATTATCTGTTTATTTAATAGAACAGTAAAGTAATTTGGAGAATGAGAAGAAGTGATGTTTGTGCTCAAGTGGTTGTCATCTGTGATTATTACACAGGTCGTTAAAGATAAGAGCTTCAAGCTTTGTTTTCATTTCTTATTATACCCTCTTAATTTGTGTTTTGATTATAAGATAATCCAAGCAATAATTTATTTGTTTTGGTTGAGGATTATCCATTTCTATGAAATTTTGCCTTAAAAATTTCTGCCATATAAATAAAATATTGTTAAACTCTGAGGAGATTGAAATTTGCAGGGACCACAAACTGAAGCGTGAATATATTGTTGACACTGCCACATTCTATCACAAAATTTTTAGTTTTGACAGTTGCTTTTTGGAGTGTGAAACAGCTTTCCAGTCCACGGTGGGAGAATGTCAATAACATACTTTTTGTTTTCTTTTTGCCTAAAGGAGGAAGACAGTGGCCCAACAGTGATGAGAAATGAAAGCTTTGAGCTGCAGCTTCAGTTTATCCTCCAAGCCTGCATTGTCTGTCTTCATTCAGTCCAACCTTGATGGACTTCCATGACAGCTGCCTATGCTCATGCTCTCAGAAACATTAGAAATGGCTGTACATTCAAAAGAAGCCCCATGTTATATATCCACATCACTGCTGTTAGGATTCCTGTTTTCACACATATTTTATTTCTTATGTGTAGAAGGAATGAAACTAGTTTTAAGAGTTATTAATATGAATATATGTCATGTTTAATATTGAGGTAGTTAGAAAAAATGCATTCTCAGTGTAAGTAGCCCTTCACTTCCTATATCTTATTTGTTCAGGGAATAATGCAACTCTTGCTAATTAAATAAGAATTTTGATCAAGACGAGCTTAGAGCTTCAGAATGCAATGTGAAGGGTTATTAAATGTCATGTCTAATGTGTTTTTTTTTTTTTGGTGTCCATATCCCAGTGAATGTTGGGTTGGCTTGTCATTGTAGAAAACATTTTTGGAATTAATGCAAGAAATATAATACTTTGTATATTAACTTCTTAGTTAAAGGATTTGATTGAATATTTGAATTTAATCATCATATTTATTTGATATATAAGAAGCTGTGGTTTCTAGAAATTTGAGAAAGATATAAGAAATAAATTGGGTAGAAGATGGGTACAAGCAACCAGAAAATAGCTTTATTTTCCATGAATAAAAATGTAAATTTAATAATATCTTAAAAGAAATTTAACATTGTACACTTTGTAAGACTTTAAAATATTTTAGTCTATGAATTTCATTTCTTCAATGTGTTAAAACATTTCTTTCAAGGATGACAAACATCCTTATTTTAATTAATTATAAGTGCTAGTAGCAAATTTAAGCATATACTTAGTTAGAGGTGACAATGAGATCATTTATGTGAAGCAATAAATATAGTGTCTGGTACAAAGTAAGTACTTAATAAATGTTATTGGTTATTATTACTGTTGTAAAACTAATGACTTCAATAATATAGTTCCAAATTGAAGGTAGTATGTGATACAAAATATCTAAGGTAGAAGTTTAAATAATATTGGTGACATAAGTATGTGTTCAAAGATTTTAGATGCATTAAGTAGAGGTCATAATAATGAAATCATTATGTACAAAGAAAAATCACACCAAGTATCCCTGAAAATGAAACCAAAGAAAGGGCATCTTGGAGTCTTGGGGCAGGGAGAAGAAAGGACTAGAGCTGGGTCCAAGTGAGAAATAGTGGAGGCCTGGGGAAGGCTGGATCTGTGGGTGGCCCTGGACCACATTAGGGCAGCATTAGAGCCACTCAGAGGTGGAGAGGCTTCCTTTCTGTAGTTTCTTGTATACAACAATGAACAAGTAGCAAAACACAATGACAACTGGTATATCTCAATATGACATCTTTCAAGCTAGTGCTTTTACCACGTACATATCAGACAATGGCTGCAGGTGTAGGCTTACCTGTAGTTAGCATTAAAAACCAGCTTCCAGGCCTTTTGTGAATGAGAGCCCAGTCAAAATGGCACTCCCTGGGGTAGACCCTGTGCTCCACCTCAGGGAAAATCACTACACAAAAGCCCAAGCTTTCCATCCTCAGCGTTGGTGCTCAGCCGACAGGAACTGTCATTGGACTTGTCTTCTGATGCTTCTAGCAGTCTTCATCTTGCTCTGAAAAATACAAACTAAACAAACATACCAATAACCACAAGAAACACCTCAGTCAAATGAATTTCAGCGTTCCCATATCTCCCATTCGAAAGAGTTGTCGCTTTCTTTAATTGAAGCAATTGAATTTATTTAATATATTTTCTAAGAAATATAGAAATGAACTTCTTGTATTGGATCAGGATGTCCACTGGTGAGATTGTGCCAAGGCCTAATATTCTTTACTTTGGAAAATCCCTTCGTTCTACAATTAGGTACCTCAGACTCAGAATGTGAATGCTGTTTATGGTGATGCTTTTATAAGAATAAATCAGAAAGTGTAATTTGTCAATCAACCAAAGTGCGAATAACTGTTCTTAAATCTACCCTGTTTTGGTGGTAGGGTGGGAAAGAAAAAAATTAAAGGCAAGCTGGACCCTGAAATTGGGGGAGGAGCTGCCCAAAGCAAAAGTAGAGAGGAGTTTATTAGGGGTAGAGAGCAGATTTTACAGATTTCAGAATTTAGTCTAGGGTGGATATTGTGTACCTACTAGAGAAAAGAAAAGACAACAAATTGAGGTACTTATCACCTACCTACATACATATAAGTGCCTCTGATTCATGTTAAGAAATGTGCCTGGTGGTGTGTAAGTAATAGAGTTCTCAGGAAGTTTGCCAGTTAATATAATTTGAGTCTTCTTTTTTTACCCATGGCCAGTCTAGCTTAAACGTTTGTCATCTTTTTAAAGAACCAATGTTAGGTTTTATTGATTTTCTTTATTGTGTTTCCATTCTCTATTTCATTTATTTCTGCTCTAATCTTTATTATTTTCTTTCTTCTGCTTGCTTTGGACTTCATTTGCTCTTTTTCCAGTGTCTTAAGGAGGAAGGTTGGATTATTGATTTTAGATCTTTGTTTTTTTGATATAGGCATTTACAGTTATAATTTTTCCTCTGAGCCCTTTTTTAATCGCATCCTGTAAGTTTTGGTATGCTGTCTTCATTTTCACTGATCTCAAGGTATTGTCTAATTTTTACTTTGACCCAGTGGTTATTTAGGAGAAGGTGTTAATTTCCACATATTTGTGAATTTTCCAAGTTTCTGTTCTTGATATCTAATTTCCCTCCATTGTGGTCAGAAAACATAGTTTGTGAATTTCAGTCCTTTTATGTTTATTGAGGCTTGTTTTATGACCTGTGCAATTTTCCACGTACCCTTGAGAAGAATGTGGTTGTTGGGAGTTGTATTCTATAGATGTTTGTTAGCTTTAGTTGGTTTATAGTGCTGTTCAGATTTATTTTTTGTTTCCTTGTTTATCATATGCTTAAGTCTATCCGTTATTGCCAAGTCAGATATGGAATTTGAATTGTCTGTTTCTTCCTTCAGTTCTGCAAGTTTTTGCTTCATGCATTGTCATGTGTTGTGGGGCTCTGTTGCTGTTAAATATGTGTTTATAAATGTTTTGTTTTCATAATGGAATTATCCTTTTATCATTATAAATCAGTCCCTCTTAAATCTAATAATACTTTGTTGAAAATATGTTTTGTCAGATATTAATATAGTATATATGCATATATTAAGCTACTTAATATAGTATAAAGTATGCTCTACATTTTATAATATATATAATTATAGGTGTTAATGTTTATAATTGTCATTGTCTTCATAATGGAATTACACTTTTATGATTATAAATTGTTCCTTTTTATCTCCGGTAACATTTTTATTTTAAAATCTATTTTGTTGGATATTAGTAGAGCCACTCCAGTTTTTTTATGATTGTTGTGTGTATGATATGCCTTTTCCACTCTTTTTATTTTTCCCTTTTTGTATCTTTGAATCTGAAGTGTTTCTCCTGTAGACAACTTATAGTTAAATATTTTTTTAAATCTATCCTGATAATTTTTGCCTTTTGATTGGATTGTTTAACCCATTCATATTTACTATTGTTAGTGACATAATTGAATTTTTGTCTGCCATTTTTTTTTTGTTTCATTTTCTACATGTCGTATATCTTTTGACTCTCATAGTTCTCTTCTAGTGTGGCATTTTAATTTCTTTAATGACTTTTCACTGTATTTTTGTGGTTATTTTCTTAGTGATTATTCTAGGGCCTACCATTTACATCTTATCAGAATCTACTTTATATTTATACTACCTTGATTACAGTTAATTACATTAATATTAGTCCTATGTAGCTATATTTTCCCTTCCCCCTTTTGTGCTCTTTTTGTTATATATTATAATTATATTCACTACAAATAATACATTGTTATAATTATTTGTGTCTATTAAAGATGCTAAGCAATGAAAGGAGAACAAGTATATATTTATAGAGTTTCTTCTATTAACTTCTTATGATAATGTGGATTTGAGCCATCTTTTGTCATTTTCTTATTCTAATCCAGTTTTGCTTCCACCTACCACCTTTATAAAATGTTTTACATTTCTGTATTTTATAGGCAGTACATCCTTGTACATGTTGTTTCATATAGTTTTTTCTTAATCAGAAGAGGAGGGAAAAGAAATATGGATTTATTCTGTCTTTTATAATTATATAATTACCTTTACTAGTACTGTTTGTTTTATTGTGTGGATTCAAATTACAGTCTGCGGTTAATTGGTTTCAGCCTAACCAAACTTCCTTTAGTCTTTCTTGTAAGGGGAGTCTGCTAGAAGCAAATTCTCTCAGTTTGTGTTTAGTTGAATTAAAGGAAATGCACTCATTTCTTTTTGAAATATAGTTTTGCTGAATGGCTATAAGATGCTTGGTTTGCAGCTTTTTTTTTTCTTTCAGCATTTTGAGAATGATGTCCCATTGCCTTCCGGCCTCCATTGTTTTCTTATGAGAAATCTGCTATTAACTTATTATCATTTTCTTGTACATGCCAGATCTTTTTTTTTTTTACTCCTTTTTTTCCCCATAATTTTTACTATGATGTGTCTAGGTGTGGGTCTCTTTACATTTGTCCTACTTGGAGTTTGTTGAGCTTTTGATTTTCATCTTATTTGGGGAGTTTTCAGACATTATTTCTTTGGATATTTTTCCTGCTCCTCCATTGGGTTTTTCTGGGGCAACCATTTTACCTAGGTTTGTGCACTTAATGGTGTCCCATATTTCTCTCAGGCCCTGTTAATTTTTCTTCATCTTGTCCTCTCTGTTTTTCAGATTGTATAATTTCTGTCAATCTGTTTTGACTGTTTTCCCTTACAGTTCAAATTTACTGTATAGTTAGTGAATGTTTCATTTCAGTTATTGTACTTTTCTACCATAAAATCATAGAATTTCTATTTGCTTCTTCTTCATAATTTCTGTCTCTTTGTTGATATTCTTTGTTTGATGAAGCTTTGTTTTCATACTTTCAGTTACCTCTTTAAATATATTTCATTTAGTCCTTTGAACATATTTATAGTGATTGCTTTGAAATCTTTGCCTGTTACGTCTGCCATCTGGGTCCTTTCACAGTTTCTATTTTTTGCTTGTTTTTCTGTGCATGAGTCACATTTTACTGTTTCTTTGCATGTCTCATAATTTTTTGTTGAAACCCTAGATAATTTTAGGTAATGTGTGGTAACAACTCTTGCTACTGTTCCTCCTCACCACCATCCCCCAAACCCAGGGCTTATTTTTATTATTGTTTGCTTGTTTATTTATTTAGTGACCTGGTGGGACTATTTTAATAATGTCTCTTTCCTCTGTAGTGTGAAGTCTCTGATGCTGCTTCTCAGAGAGCAGAGCCCAAGGCATGAGCACAGTCACACAAGGATGTAGCAGTATTAGCCAGGCTCTCTTTCCCTGTCTCTTTCCCCATCTCCCTGTTAAGCTATTTGCCTCCAGTGGTATCACACCCAGATGTTAGGTTCCATGGATTGCTGGCTAATCGCACTTAATTTTCAACAATGTCTTAGCACATGAATTGCTCCACAAGCTGATTTTATTACATTTGTACCCATTTGTGAATGTAGTTTTGAGATGTGTTTTGATCCCAGGGGTGCTCTTCTTAGCTGTCTCTTTCCTTGGTTCTCGCTGATAAAGCTAGCTGGCCTGGGGTTCAACTTGTCGTTCTCATAACAACTACCTGTCTCTCTTAAATGCTTTGTATCAAAATCTCCATTGTTTTCCAGAGCACCCTTAGGCATGAACTTCCCCACCCAGTTTCAAATCAGGTTAGTTCTTTTGGGGAAAGATTTGGAGCTTTTTGTTCTTATGTATTACCTTTTTCCCCTGGCAAAATCTTTGAGCCATAGCTCCAGAACTGGACCAGGGAAAATGGTGTGCTTATCTTGGAGTAACACATCTGCTTTACAAACAGGGTGCTGGGCTATGTGTTACTTTGGTTGACTTGCCTCTCCCAGTGTGGAATTTCCCCCTTAAGAGTGAGCTGAGGCAAAGGTGAACAAAATCCTATATTCTTGGTCTACCATTCTTTGTATAGCGCTTCTGCCCTATGAATGGGAAACAGGTGAAGAAATGGAGCCCCTGATATCTCAGCCACCTTCCCCAGGAATTTTGCCACTGCAACATGCAGCTGGAGGGGATGAGAAATGCAGGTGACCTTTCCCTCTCAGTGGGCTACTGTAGCCCTTGATTGGGAGCTGAGGGAAGAGGGAGCCCCATAGTCTTAGTTATAACTGCCTGGAGTAGCATTTCCATTATCCTGAGCTGGTCAGTGGAGAGAGGGAGTGAGTGTGCCACAGACTCTCTACTGTTCTGTTTAGTAGATTTTCTTGAATAAGTGCATCGTCATTGGCTGTATGCCCTTTGGACAATTTCCAGAGACTTAAATGTTGTTGTTTCCTTAAGAATAGTTTTGAGCAGTTACGGTTGTTTCACTGAGGAGCAGGTCTGTGGATTGTGGGCATAGTTCTCTGTCAGTTAAGATGCCACATTATTCAGAAAGTCAGGCTGTCAGTTCCCTTTTGGAATTTTCCCTTGAATAAGCAAATTTTTCAAAAGTTTATGTCAACTATTGTTGTGAATGTGGACTTAAGCTTTTTGATAATTTAGAAGTTTAAAGGTGAATGTTTCTTAAAATGAAAATGGGGTTGATGTAGTTTATTATTAGTCATTCACTTAATGAGTGAATTAATCTGGAATTTTATTTCTCCATTTAGGTAGGACAGGGTTTAGTGATTAATTATATGTACTGATTAATGATTTTCCGTCTTAACTCCAAGTTGACATAAGCATAAATAGCCATCTAGAAAACCTCATCATGGGTGCACGGGTGGGTTAGTGGTAGAATGCTCCCCCTCCATGCAGGAGACCCAGGTTTGATTCCCAAACCATGCACCCAAAAAAGAAAAGTAGAAAACCTCATCTCCCTTAGAATGCTCTTTATTTGTTTGTGTTGGAACATATTAATATAGCAAATTTCAACTTGATAAGAAAGCAACCGATAATAATTAAATACAATATAAATAATAAATCTTGGGCCGCAGTGTAGAAAAAGGTTAGGCATTATCCACCAATGATGTAATGCAGCTCTTAAGCTCATCCATAAGAAACAGTATTACTTTGTTTTTGTTTTGTTTTTCTTTGTTCCCTGTTTATTTGTTTAGAGATGTTCCCTTTGGTACTTTTGCTTGCACTTTTTAACTGACACACACTGAGGTGACCCTTCAAATGTTTTTAAGAAAGATAAAAAACAACGGAATAAAAAGAATTTTAAATTGGAAATTTTGTGCCATATCAGCCTTAGATTATATTTTAATAAAGCATATTGGGGGTTCTATGCTTCAGGTTACAGAGGAATACTTATTTGGAAGTGAAACTATTGGCCTTTAAGAAAATTTACGTTTCTGAAACTTGAGTGAATCCAAATAAACTATCGCCTTGTAATGCTCTATCCTCTACTGCAGCATTGTCATTTTAGTGAGTCAGTAAAACCCAAGAAAATTCTTAGAGCTGCTCTAAAGACAAAGATCTGCTTTCTTTACTCCCTTTGGGTTTGATTCATTTCCAGAATATCTGTATAGCACAATTCCTTTGAAAACTGTAATTGCTTTAGAGTTATTTTGGATTTCAATCAGTCTCAGTAGGAATTTTCCTGTGAAATTATGTTAGAATCTGGCCCAAAGGGATTTTTTAAAAATGTTGATCAGTCTGCGCATTGCACAAAACACATTTTATCTTTTATAATATAAAGATGCTGCTTTAGCATGAATCAGATCTATAGTATTATCACAGCACAAAACATAAAACAAAATTGACCCCTTGTGATTTCAGTCAAATAAATTTCCTTGTGAATACTTTTTTTTAACAAATCCATTTTGAATGAGATCCTCTTACTACACATTTTAAAAGCCTATAACATAGAAATAGGTGATTTTTGTCTTTTCTTCTACTCACTTTAGAAATTACCCTTCTATGAAATAGTTCTAAGTATTAAGGAAATAATTTGGGAGCCTATTCTGGAAAAAATAATTGACATACAATTCCTGTGAAGTGTCTTCTAATGGTTTTACAGCAAGATAACTGCCTTTACAGTTATATTCAGTTGCCCAATGGCAAAGCTTCATATTCACACATATTCAGAAACATGAAGCAGTTTGGGAAAAGCAGGAACCAGTAAAGTCAGTGATTCTACAGATTTTATTTCTGAGTTCCAGAGAGAGGAAAAGTGAATACAGTTCTTGTGGGTAAATTGGTCTTCCCTGGAAGAGGAATAAATTCTGCTAGGGCACCAAGGAGCTCATTTCCTCATTTATGTAAGTGTGTGAAACTGTCCTAAGTGGTATTCTGTTGTGAGAGAAAAGTATCAGGTGAGCACTTAACTTTGAGAAACAATATATCACACAGGGGTTAGCACTGTTATTACCGTTGGTCCTGCACAAAGCCATGTATTTGAAGACACTTAATGGGCATTCATTACAGCTGTTATTTCCCAGTTTGGTTCTGACCCTTTGGCTCTGGTGTTACAATGCCATTATTCTGCTCTCAGAGCCTCCCTGAGAAGACTGTAGGGTCCTTTGTTACTAACTTAGACATCTTTTGCAAGAGAACACACATTTTCAGTACTATCCTTGGAGACTTTTTCTTGTTTCTGGATTGATGAAAAATAGTCTGTGTTTTTGCCATCTCATGCATTTCTTTTTTTTGTTCTGCTTTAACCTGAAATAATTCTATTGATATTTGAATTGCTTTCAGGACATTTGTTTTAAACCCCAAGATATCTCCAGCTGGGTGATCACAGTTCAAAATCCCCACTCTCTCCCTCCCCATCTGAAACAAAGAAACAAACCCTAAAACCCACAGGTCAGCTTCAAATAAGTTAGGAAGAAATGAGACTCCAAATATCTAAAAGGAATAAATCACAAAAGTATTTACAAAAATACGTGTGCTTATATGCGTTAGCAACTTACACCAGTTCACAAAAAATATTAAAACATAAAAGAGCACTAAACAATAAATGACAGAATTTAAAAGCATAATCTAAAACTTTCTAGGGTGCGTCTCTCATGCAGAATATCAACATGTTCAAATATCAACATGCAGCCCATCTCATGCATTTCTGTTTCTCAAATGCAATTTTATTATTTAATCAATGTATTGTGGGAATTACTTCAAAGAAGGCAGACAATGTTAGTGACGGGAAAAACTTTCTCCTTTCTCCCTCCTATTTAAAAACTGGTCATTTAGGATGATGACATAATTGATTACTGGTTGTTTTTTTTTTTAACTTTTTTATTGTATAGTATAACATATATACAAAGGAAAGAAATAAAAAAGCAATAGATTTCAAAGCACTCGTCAACAAGTGGTTACAGGGCAGATCCCAGAGTTTGTCATGGGCTACCATACAATCCTCTCATATTTTTCCTTCTAACTGCTTCAGAATACAGGAGGCTAGAGGGCTTAAATTATTTTTTTGTTATCATAATTGATTTTTTTCCTTCTTTTCTTTGTGAAAAATAACATGTATACAAAAACAATATAAATTTCCAAGCACAGCACCACAATTAGTTGTAGAACATATTTCAGACTTTGACATGGGTTACAATTTCAAAATTTTAGGTTTTTACTTCTAGCTGCTCTAAAATACGGGAGACTAAAAGAAATATCAACTTAATGATTCAGCATTCATATCATTTATTAATCTTCTATATATATATAATTCCACGATCACCTTTGATCTTTCCATCACTCTCTTTAGGGGTGTTTGGGCTATGGCAATTCTAAATTTTTGCTACTGGAAGGGTCTGCCACTAATATGGATTAGGAAGATGGAACTATCTGATGTCCTGGAGAGGCTGGGCTAGGTTTCAGGACTTATCTGGACCAGGGACCCATCTGGAGGTTGTAGGTTTCTGAAAGTTACTCTTAGTGCCTGGAACCCTTGTGGAATCTTATATATTGCCCTAGGTGTTATTCCTGAGGTTTTAATTCTGTCCTCTGATTCAGCAAAACCTGCTCTTCCCAACTCCAACCAGAAAGAAAAATCAGTCATATACGTGTATATAGTCAAATCTATGCATGTGGAGAATTTATTTTGATTTCATTTAGGATCTTTCCTATGGTTTACATTAAACTCCCAAGCTAACAAACTTGCCCCCACACTTTAGGTCCCATCATCAGCTCGTGAAGCAGAAATGTAAGCTGTGGCACATCTCTTCTACTTGAAAGGTGAAGAAGAGGGTGCTTTCCACCCCAGACAGGGTCACAGCACACCCAAGGGGCAGGGCAAGTACCTCCAAGCAAGGGGTTAGATAATAAAAAAACATTGCTGGCACAGGTGCAGAAATGGGAGAAGCCATAAAAAATTCACAGAAGGAGCAGAGGATTTCCTTACAGCCAGATCCCAGTGGAATGCTGACGTTAGAAGACTCGGGATGAATCAAGGAGGTATCTATTACACCCTTCTCTAGGCAAAGTTTTGTGACTAAGTATCATATAGTCAGATGGGATGAATCCTTCCCCAGGGGCTCAGCATTATAATCTGTCACCAACTGGAGCCAGGTTCTTTGATTTAAATCTGTTTCTGCCCTACCTTTCATGTGTGACCTTGGGCATTGAATCTCATAGGGCATCCCTCTCCTCACCCTTAAACTCAGGATAGATTTAAGAAATTTTGAATTATTTTAGCACTCATGGACATATCTGAATAAGTGTTTCCTATCATTACTTTATCACTCATAGGAATGTCTACAAAATTAAGCTTTTTTTCACAATGAAGTGTCGGAAAAGTTCATAGAATAGTGCATTCATTCGACAACTGTTTGTTGAACAATTTTTAAAGATCCTGGCACTGCACTAGCAGTAGGAATAAAGAGACATACAAGTCAGATAGAATACCTGCCCCCTTGGAGTTTACAGACATTGAGAGGGGTGGCTGCCAGGATGACCTCAGCTTGCCAGCCCATTCCCCAACCTTCTGGAAATTTTTCAATATACATGTTTTGGTGTTTAGTTTCACAGAGCCCTGGTCTCACTGCAGAAAAAAGGACTGGTCCCTTTTATGTCCCTGCATCTTCTTATTCAAAATGATCAATAGTGATGGCATCCAATTACAGTTTTCCATTTCTCAGACCACTGAAAGGTGCATTTTCTCTAATAGTTAGAGAAAATGCAATACCATGTCTATACCATGACAAAGTAGCAAACTTGAAAAAACTCTCATGCCATTGATTAAGAGATCTAAAGCATGAAAAAATATCTTACACTTTCATTTTCTCACCTTGGTATGAGCCATATTATCTCATGGCAATGGCACAGACCATCCTTGTAGCTCTATGTTCTCCCAGTGAAGGTTGACAGGTCCATGTGTCCATAGATGAGGTACACCCTGTCACACTGCCATTGGCCAATAACCTTTGGGCTATAAGAGCAGAACTGCAAGGTCCTACTGACATGTTGCTGTCTTGCTTCTTTTCTCACTAACTTTTTCCTTTTCTCAAGGACCCCTCAGCACAGACAGTCAGGGACCTTTTCTCAAGCAAGGAACTAAAGAGCAATATAACTCGACAGCAGAAGCTCCTTACATTTTTTATTTCTTCCCATGTGCTGGGTTACCAAATGAGGATATTTAGAAGGAGTCAGCCTAGAATAGGTGCCATGGTGAAATAATTTATTATGGATGAATGAGTCCACACTCTGAAATGAGAAGGAAATACTGCTTACTATATGTAACTTTGTATATGATTATTGATGCAGACATATCATTGGAAAAAGTTAGCTATGCCTGCTTCTTCCATGTTTAGGCACAGACAGTCACCCAGTGGTACAACTTTCTTGTGCTTCTGAGTCACTTCAAGAGCCCCTTTTAGAGATGCAGGTGTAGGCAACTAGGCATTTGTTGCTTCTGGGAAGAATACAGCAGGGAATTTCATGATCTTGAGTTGGTGATTTCTCCCCTGGTAAGGAATCTTTTGGGGCAGAGTTGAAGTTCTTTGTTTCTGTTTATAGAAATCTTATGGTGGTGGTGGGCAGGTGTTGGGGCAAGATCCTTAGCTGAAATTTGAATTAGGTAAATCCGTAGGCGTTCACTGGTTGAGAAGGGCAATCCACGGGCAGAGCCCAGCACCATGTGTGGAGGGGAAGCTTGGCTGAAGACCCATAAGGAATGTTCAAGTCCAGAGGTGGGTGGGGTAGGCCTGGTTCCAGCTCTTTGGCTGGCTGGGTCTGGTATCTTGTCAAGGTTTCTCTTCCCTTCACGGCTTTGGGGATTTTGGAACAGTAATGCTTGTGAGTGGTATGATCGGCTTGACCCCCTTTGATGTCTACTTGAATATATTCAAGGGGAAAGACCTCTGCAAGAAGGTGATTGAATTTCCAACTAAAAAGGACATATGGGGGGACAACTGCTGCAAAAGCAAAATAAAATAAAGCAGTGTGACATTTTGGATGCCCAAGCTGGTAACGGAAGTCATACTCATTATTTACACACAGCAAACTGTAAAGAAGGTACAATGATTCTGTCACACATTTGCAGTTCCTTCTCCTCGCTAAGGAAGTGTCATTAGCCCATATGCAGTGTGGCAAAGTGAACCAATATGGTTCTCTCTGGATAATTCTCTGTTCTTTAGAACCATCGTTTGGGACTTTTTCCTTCACATTTGTTATTGTTACACATAATTTTTAGTGTTTAACCTATGTGCTTATTGTACAATCTTGAAGTACTGAGAGCTTTTCCAACTGATGTCTACAAAAGCTTTGCTTTCCTCCATAGTGTTCTGTGAGTGATGGCTGCCTTACATGCTTTTAATGGAAATGGCCACATGAGGCCACAGCTCCCTGCCTCTCTGTGTCCTGTAGACTCCTTGGGGGTTCTCTATGGTGATTTTTTTATCTGTGGAGACACTGGCAATTGCCACAATGTGGCCATAGATGGCACACTGAAGACCTGTTTGGGTGGAAAGAGTTACTTTCTGCTTGGAATCTGCCTGGAAAGCCCTCTTTTATCCCCAACAACACACCACACTGTCCATGCAGTTCCATGAAATCTGGATAGTTGGGTGCATTGTTTTTTATCAATTAATTTGCAATTTTGTGTGTGTTATATACTTATCAGTTTAATAATTCCTAGTTTTCTTATCTCAGACAGAAATGGAAAGAAGTTTTGGTTTTCAAGAGACACTTGAAGAAGTCAAAGACACTAAGGAAGGCAGACTTCCTACATTTACTAAATATCAACACTCATTCATGCATTCCCACAGAGAGTAAGCATTTGCACCCTGTCTGTGGGCTTTTCCTTGCCACAGTAAAGACATCTCTTAAAGCCAGGTGGATGAAGAAAGTAAAATCTTCAGTTGCCCGTCTGCATTGTTATGTTGGGCTTTTCCATATGACAGAGAAGCAGAGCCAGACAAATACAATGCATAGACAGTTTTCTTCATCTTAGTATGTGGCAAAAATCCTCTCAACCTGCACAGAGGTAAACCCAGCTCTCCAAAAATCTCTTAAAACCTGCGTGTAGGTGGATTTTCAATTGCCCTTCAGCCACCAAGAAAATATACAAACTAACAGAACTCTCAAAGTTTCCCTGAAAAACACTCCAGCAAGAAGCTCTAAAACAGATAAAATATATATGGTGTATAATACACCAGATGGTCTTTTTTGAGTCATACATACCGTAGGTGACTGAATTTGATCTAGTTCTAGTACATCAAAATTTTGTTAATATGGGCGGGCCGCGGTGGCTCAGCGGGCAAAGTGCTTGCCTGCTATGCCGGAGGACCTCGGTTCGATTCCCGGCCCCAGCCCATGTAACAAAAAACGGAAAAACAAAATACAATAAAACAAGAAAATGTTTAAAGATGTTTCCCTCTCTTCCTTCCTTCCTTCCTTCCTTCTCTCTGTCTTTCCTTTAAAAAAAAAAAAAAAAAAAAATTTTGTTAATAGCTTTGTTTAGCCAGGTTTTAGACAGAGCTCTTTCACTGATTAAAAAAAAAGAAACTACTGTGTCATTAAACTGCATAATTAGGAAATGGGTGGGGCTCTTTTCAGCAACACATTTAGCACAGGATTAAGTGACAAGGAAACTTGAGGGTCACTCAGGGACTGAAACTCTTGTTCACTCACACAATGGACAAGTCCCTTCTTGGACAGGATGTTGGTTCCTGGGAGGTGATCCAGAATGAAAGTGTGAGTTAACAGTCATCTTTTAGCTTTATTCCCTCACAGCACAAATGAATCCTCCCCTATAGTACCAGTGCCTTATTTTATGTTCCTTTATATATTTATATAACATAACTCCAATGAGTAATCTTTTTCTCAATTTTCACCTTCCATTTGTTTCCACTCCCATTCCCCAGATAAGACCAGGGAGGTTTATGTAGTCATATATTAGTACATGCCTTTCCATTTCCACCCATCAAAAATACTTGACAGATGTCCCCATATAATATTATGAAACCATTCCTGAAGGAGAATATTTTCATCTAATTGATGCATTATCCCTTTTTAGTGTTGCAGAGATTTTTGGAAAGCAAGCCCACTAGCAGGGGGCCCTCAGTGGGTACGGAAGTGCTTTGTCCACTGAGAAGCCACCCAAGATGATGGCCGAGTTCAGTTTGAAGCAGAAAACAGAATAAAACTGGGTTCGTGTATTGCCTAGTATCAGAAAAGCCCATTACGATTCTCTCACTTAATGCTTCTCATATACTTTGCTTTTGCCTTTAGTATAATGCATGTCCTGATGGAGATTTTATATTTTGGTGAGCAGGTTTCTGCTTTTGGACAATAGGAACTGTGTATGGAGGCTGACCATGGCAGGCATGGAAAGTGTGGACAAAGCAAAGTGCCATGATCAAGCTTCTCTCTAATTTGCCTCTCTTCTCTTGCTGTAAATTAAGTTCTTCGTTGGCAGTGAGGGACAGGGTGCAACTCTGTCATCATTTATTTATTCAACAAATACTTACTGAGTTCTTACAGCATGTCAGTTACTGAGTGGTACTGAATATGCCCAATTACAGTTCAAAGCATCTTCTAAAAGCAGTGTGGATGGGACAGATTGCAGGTTCAAAGAAGCAAAAGAGTCACTCCCTGCAGAGCTCATGGAAGGGCTTGTAGAGGGCGTGGCCTGAGCCTTGAAAGTTGGAGAGGCAGGAGATGGGAAGGTACCCAGGTGCTCAGACTGGCAGGTCCTTCTGCAAGAGTGAGGGGGGAAGACAGGAGGCTTAACCCAGGGTTGGTGAAGGTATCATTTTAACTGACTCTGAAGATGTGTAAGGAAGTGGAGAAATGTTACAGTAAAAGGCAGGGTGAAGCAAACAGACTGAGTTACCCGAAGGCTGGATTATGAAATGAGGCCTTTATCTATCAATAGGACATAATGGGCCCATTTTGCAGCAATTACTTATTGAGTACTTCCATAGCAGGCACTCTAACAGGCACTGGAGAAAATGAAAGGATAAATAAGACACAGCTTCTTTCATAGAGACTGCAATACGCCCCAAGTGTTCTGAGCACGAGGTCGACGTTTTCGGAAACACATTATACGTGGTAGATTGCGATGGGGAGAAACCAGCCTGTTTTCCAGGATGCCCTGTTGTGATGGCGTGGGCAGGTGGTGAAAGATAAGGGCCCAGAAACAAGGTAGTGAAGAAGATGAGGTAGGACAGATGCCCACTCTGCGTCCTGCCTCCTTCCCTCACCCCAGGCTCTGCTCTTCTTCACACGTCTCTGGCTTCACAAGTGGTTGAGTGCAGATGGGAGCACACTTCTCACCCTTGGCTCTGAGGAATATGGAATGCCTCTTTCTCTTTCTCTCCTTAAACATCTCGCCTGTAAATTGTCCTTTGTGTCTATGTCTGGTCCTCCCAGGTAAAGTTTAAGCACCTCAAAGGTAAATACAGACTGTGTTTAAGCTTTCTCTGATAGGTTTTCCACATCATTTTGTACCCAGGGTTAATATTATGTGTCAACTTGCCTAGGTTAAGGTGTCTAGGTTGAACTGTTTGGTCAAACAGTGGCCCAGATATTGCTGTGAAATGATTTCCTAGACAGGATTAACATCTAGAATTAGCTGACCTTAAGTAAAGGAGATGATCCCTAAGAAATTTGGTCTTAAGACTTCAATATCACCTTTACCAGAATTTACCCACTGGCCTGCCCTGCAAAATTTGGGTTTGCCAGTCCCACAACTGTATGAATTATCTTAAAAATAAATGTCTATATCTATCTATAAATATATCAATGTCTATACTGTATATAAATATATCTACATAGGTATAAATACTTCCCATTTTTTTCTCAGCAGTCATTACTGCAATAATGATATCATGGTAAAACTTAGTAATCTTGAACAGCTCTTTACTTGGCTTTTAATTCAGGTCTACTTCATTTTATTGCACTTTGTGGACAGTGTTTTTTACAAATTGAAGGTTTGGGGTAACCCTGCATGGAGCAGATCTGTTGGTGCCAGTTTTTCCAACAGCAAGTGCCCACTTTGTGCCTCTCATTTTCATTAAGGTATATACGTTGTTTTAGATCTAATGTTATTGCACCCTTAATAGACTACAGTATCATGTAAGTATAACTTTTATATGCACTGGGAAACCAGCTTCCCCTAAGGAGTTTGGTCTTAAGACTTTAACATCACCTTTACCAGAATTTCCACTTGCTTTATTACGGTCATCTGGACCTGAGCTTGTACTCTTTCCATGTGATTCTGAAGCCACAGTGCCCTCTTCCTCTTTTAACTTGCTGACAACACGGTTGCCTGAGGTCATACACTCCGGATGGGAGTTTCTTCTTGGTAAAAACTAACGGATATGGGATTGTCTGCTTCTGACCTTCTTGCTATTTTCTAAAAATGTTCTCTCAGAGGATGCATGGGTCACATGCTCAGTGACCTCAGCTGCTCATCAGCATCCTGTAACCCAGGCTTCTTGGTTTCCTCCAGTTCCACACAGCCTTGGCCATGCAGGAGAAGATCAATCTAAAAGAGCTTTGGAGATGGCTCTACCAGGCAGGTTTGCAGAGACAGGTGCTAGATGCCCTATTTCTGTGCCCTTGGAGAGCTGGGGCAGTGGCTGGTTGAATATGGAGGTGTGGGAATGCTGGGGAACAGGGGCACATCTGAGGGCCGAGGCTACTCAATAGCAGGGGACGCAGAGTAAGCCCAAGGGAGCTGGTAGACCCACCCCCAGGGCACTGCCTGGCCCAGCTCCTTCTTGTCAGTGTCACCAACTTCTAAAGCTTTAAATTTTTGTAGAAAAACCGCATTCCTTTTTAATATTTGTATCCCTCTTAAAAATGGATTTATTCTATCCTCTTTATACCACACGAGTGATTTTTCATTTATAGAAGCTGGTGCACAATTCCACATTTTGATGGGGATTTGTCTTCAGAATTAATTTTAGTCATTTCTTCTCTCCATATCTTCAGCAACTCACATAAACATTACTTTGAAAGACTAGTTTATATGATTTATTGGATCTTTAAAAATCCATTAATATCTCTTCCTATTCTGTAATTATTTTACTTAAAGTGCTATAAAATTGTGTATATGTATATATATATATATATATATGTATATATATATATATATATATATATACAATTTATTTAGACGTGAACACTTTAAGTGTCACTCTGTTTATGTATTAAATACAGGACAAAAAAAAATTACCAGAATTAGTTGTGGTGTTCACATATTTCAATGTGTTTTCCTCAATTTTTGTAAATGCAGGAGCAATACTGTTATTTTTCCTTTACTTTAAACTTACCAGAGAAGAGGGAGAGCCCAAGCAGTTTTCAATTAGCTCAGTCTTTCTTTTGCACCTGTCATCCCTTGAGTAAGGCAGGGTGCCGCCTGGCTTTGGCAGCAGCAGTTTCTTTTAACCAGGGGGCTGCTGAGTGCTTTCCCCATTACTGCTAGAGACAGAGAAACCATGCCTGCTTCATTACATTGCTTTACCATGATGTCTTTTTCTCTGCACAAGTATCCTGAGATGACAGTGGTGGATGAACTATCTATAAAGGACAGCCTACTGTGATTTGTAATCCTGCAACTGCAACAGTGGGCATAAGCTGCGTAAGACAAAAAGGCTTTTTCCAGCTTTGTGTGAGCCGTCACTCAAGCATTTAAAAACATGGAGTCTGTTCTTTGAGCCCAAAGAACTCCCATTAATGTTAATGAAAGTCACACACTTACCTCAAAGCCAGATAGGACGACTCAATCTTTCCCCAGGAATCCTAGATTATAAAGAAAGAGTGTCTGTCCTTCTTTTCTTTTTTGTGATGGAGTGCAATGGAATAATGGAGCTCAGGAAGAATATGGCAGCATTTAAGAGTAAAGCCCTCCATTTGTTGACACTAGAAAAATACCTTGGAGTCTGAGCATAATTGCAAATGTCTTCTTCTGTGCTAGATATTTCTCTCCTCTCTCTCTCTCTCTCTCTCTCTCTCTCTCTCTCTCTCTCTCATATCTTTGAAAGGAAAATAAAAATAATTTAGTTTTTAAAAGATGAAACAGATTTTTTTTTAATTTACATACTCTACTCTTTTCTCACTAATTCAGTTCAAGATTCCTCCTTATAGGATAGAATCTGAGAAAAGGAGAGGAGATGAAATGAAATAGATGAAAGACATAGGTAGAAATAATAGCAACATAATGAGGTTTTGCTTATCTCTTCAGGGAGCATATTCCATTATTCTTATTGAACTAACTGCTTCTGATCGTGGCTGGCTGAGTGCAATGCAAACCCTTCTTCTACAAAGTATTAGCAAGATCAATTAATAAACCCTTATAACCAAAAATAATAGTAAAGCAACCAACAATAGGTCACTATCGCATAATATTGTTCTTCCAGAAATTGCCATTTTATGCTTCCATTTCTATGTCAATCCACACAGTGAATCCTATCCACTTTGGGAATTTTGGATTAATTTGATATTTTGCTCCATAAAAATAGTAGAGGCTATATATATAGTGGAAAAGACCTGGGTTTTGGAGTTATTGAAAGAATGAAATTTATTTAGTCAACAGGTATCTATCATGTGTTCTACACCTCAAGTCCTCAGCCCCTTGGGGGTGTGGTATGGGATTTTGTGTATGAAACTTAGTTTCTCTGTGCCCAGAGTGGTGGACATCTATCACAGTTTTGTTTTGTTTTGGGTACTACCTCTCCCCTTCCTAACAAGGCTGTCAATATCGTAGTCTTACCTTCTCCATAATATGAATCAGGATGGTGAATCTAACTATTCAATCTTAATGTCCATTGTGTTTAATTCAAGCTTGAACACGTGGCCCAAACTGGGTCAATCTAAATTTGCTGGAGCTTCCTTGAAAGAAGTGGATGATTTTCTACAATCCCAAACTATAAGGATGATGTTGATGTAGACTTTCCAGGGACAATTTTACCAGACAATAGATTTCAACTCAAAGATAAGGAAACTTAAAGAACTGGGAAGAGTCCATACGAAAGAGCTGTGGTAACATATTTTGAGTCTCTGCATCTAAGCATACCCAGATAAAGCCCTGGGCATTTTGGTTACATGGAACTAATCAATGTTTTGTCTTTCTCTTTTTTTTTTTTTGGATGGACAGGCACCGGGAATCGAACTCGGGTCTCTGGCATGGCAAGTGAGAACTCTGCCACTGAGCCACCACGCACTATCCATGTTTCTTCCTTTTAAACTTTTGATTTGTTTAGGCTAGTTGAGTCCTGTCAAGGACATGTTGGTTCCTCATTGGTAGAAATGGAATACTAATGCTTTTCATCTAATGGACTTGTGATGATTGGATGAGATAATGTAGGAGGAAAAGGACTTGGAGGGGCCCCACTGACCTGGAGATGAGAGATGTAAGGAAGTGAGTCCTATGTTTAAGGTCCATATTCTCTAGGGAAGCGATCAGTGAATCTTGGTGATCTGCTCTAAGGTACCATATTCCAAGTGAATTATGTTTATAAGTTATACTAAAAGAAAAGGAGCAAAACCCCATAGCCACCAGTACCTATTTGTTCAACGTATATTTATTTATGAGTACCTCTAAGTATCAGACACTGTCGTTAGGTGCCGGGGACACAGTGGAGAACACAGTAGGTCAACTTCTGTCCCCATGGAGTTTCCATTCCCATAGATACAGGACCTTACTGAGAAAACTCACTCCGAGTAGAGTTTGGATGAGACTTCAGGTCCGAGGTATAAGATTAAGAATACAGTTTCACTGACTAGCTACTTATATTCTTGGCAGGAAAGACAGGAAAATTGAGAGCCTGCGGATATTTCTTGCATTGAGTACTTTCTATTTTCAGCCACATTCATGCTCACAGTCTTTCTTGTCATTAAATTTGGCAAAATAGGAAGGCAGAATTAGAGATGGTAAATCTCATGATCCATGAATGAGACATCCAAGACCAATGCTGAGGCAGTAAAAGAGGAATATTGTGCATCACCAGCTCACTTTGCCAGGCTATTCCATTAGATGTGCCAGATTTAGTTGCTTACCCTCATACTTCCAGGAAGGATCCTACTTAGAATAATGAAAAATAGCCCTCTACCAATATGATACATCATTTGATCTAAAGTTTAAATCTTCTCTTTAGGACTTCAGGAATTGCATTGAGTTTGACTTCAAATGTGTTTTAGTCATTCTAGCTTGGGTACAAAATGCATTGTTTAAAAAGCACTGTGTCATTTTTAATAGAGAAAGCACAAGCTTTGGGATAAAACCCATTAGTTTGAATTTTTGCTCTGCCACTTAGCATGTGTCTGTCAAACAGCTTTCTTAATTCAATTCTAAGTCCACTGTAGATTTTACTGAACATATGATAATAGTACAGTTACTGTTTTTCATTTTTAATATTTATTCTAATCCTCCTATGCACAAAGCCAAAAGTTCTCTCTAGTTAGTGTTGCCACAAACTTGATGGAATCTGAAGAATCAGAGACACTTCAAATGTTGTCTGTTAATCACAGAAATAATGACATATATACCCTGTGTGGGTATACATATACATGCCTTGTATATTATTGTTTTAACAAGTATAAAAATAATATTGAGTTAAAAATTAGATTAAAACTCATTCAGAAATATTAGTTAATTCAAAATAGCTTTTAGGAATTATTTACTTTTTCAATCAGTGGATGCTAAATGTCTAAATAATATCATGTGATGACATTGTATATTTTAAACTTCAAAGAGAGAGCTCTGAAAAGCTATGAATATTTGTTTAAGAATTTTCCCTACTTATTTTGCTGTGATTATTGGAATATCCTTCCAATTCCATACTTTCTCCTCTCTTCTTCCTGCCCTTCTTTCCCTGCAACTATGGTTCACTATTTTCTATGTACAAAATCACCATTGGCTAACACTGTTGAAATAGGCTGGGAAAAAAATTGGCAATGGTTTTTTTCCTTTGACTTTTCTTTCAAAAAGCCCTGCTCAGGTATATAAATTGCATGAACATATCCATCCTGTGTTATTGAGATATGCTTTTTTAAATGACTTTTTATCCCCTCCATTGAGGTTTTTCTTGGGATTGCACAGTATTCCTCTTGGTATAGTAGGTTTGTGCGTATGTATATTTGAATGTATAATAGCTTTGCCGCCACAGACTTCAGGGCATATAAAACACTGAAACCTCCCCTGTTACATCTTGAGAGGTGGATCACATAAAATCACATTTACTCAACTTTAATCCAATCATGATCCCCAAATCCTCTCTGAACTCCAAACTACTGAAATTACTGCCAAGATCTTCATCTTTGGGTATCTTTTAATTTTAATTTTGTTTTGAGCAATAATTTTTATAAACTTAGGATCTACAGAGAGTTCTAAAAATTACAAAACTAATGTATGTAGCATATACAGCTATGATAGGTAGAATAGAATTTTTGTGGTAGGGTTATACTGATGCTAAAATTCTCTTCAATTTTTAAGGATTTCTCAGTTTTTATTTTAAGCTTTTAAGAATTTTAAAGCAGAAACCATTTTTCAATCAGAGAATTAACAACTATAAAAATTTGTCATATTTGCTTAAATATGACAAAGATGTAAAATATAATATAAAGTGAAAGTCCTCTGTTAACCACCATTACCATCCTACTCCATAACCAGCTTTTGAAAGTAAATCACAAAACTAATGTGTAGCTTTTCAGTTCATTTAATATTCATATATATGAATATTGACTATAATGCTATTGTTCTTGTGTGTTTTTATTTGCTCATTAGTTTTTATATAAATATCACATCTTGTTTTTTATTCACCCAACATGATGATTTTTGAGATCTGTCCATGTAATATCGTATATTTAAGTCTAGGTTTTGTTTATTTCCTGACTGATGGTCATTTAGATTGCTTCCATCCAGTATCAGAATTTTTCTAATACATATAGTGTATTGAAAAATTGTACTGTAGGAAAGACTGTGCTATAATGTCAAAACTTTAGAATTTCTTCTGTGGCAGGGTTATGTTAATGCTAAAGTACGCCTCAGTTTTTAAGCATTGACAGTATTGTTTTGTCAAGTTTTCAAAATTTCTTTCTCCATTTTGCTCAGTCTGGTTACTCAGAGGATGGACATACATATTGCATATGGCTTTCCTGTGACAGTTGCCTTAGAAATAGCAAAAGCAAATCTGATGGAAAAATCACAGACAGCTATTATTTAAAATGCCAGCTATCCAGCTGAAAGGAATGACTCAGATTCAGGAAGTGACAAGGAATGGATTGTCATTTTTGAAACAGAAATTGCCATTCTTTAACCCAGTGCCAACCAGACCATCACAGATAAGATTTCCTAAGGATTTCCTAAATGGAGAAAGCAGGCAATGTACTCCAAGCAATGCACAGCTATACTTCCTTATGTCCGATCTCATCACTGAATATTTCATGATGGTAGCCAAGTAATTAAGCAAATATTTGAAATAGAAAAAGGGGATAATAGATACAGGGTGGAGTGGAGGGAGAAAAACCTTGAGTGATAGCAGTGTTTATTCTAGAATTGGATTGGATTAAAATCCCAAACAAAAAGACAAGGGATTTGTATTTTTACATGAAAAAAACTTTTAGATTTCACTATATTGTTTATATATGGTATGTGAAGAGGATACTGGGTTACATAGATCTTACCAGTGCCAAGGTGATAATTGAATGCATGCCAGTTGCTCCAAGTTCACTGTCTCCATTATATGACTATGAAGGTCATAGTATAGTCAATGAAGCAATTGTCTCATAAAATAAACGTTTAACTTTTCTGAAAATATTGTGTTAAGTGCCACCGAAATGAATGGAGCTAGTCAGTGATGTGGAGGGAGTTTGAACTTGGCACTCAAAAATCACAATGACCTCTCCTTATCTGTGTGATTTTGGGCAAATGTTCCTATATTTTCTGTTAACAAAGTTAGCTATTATTGTAATATACAAATAAAAGCCACAGCTCCATCCCCAAATTTCACCAATATCAAAAATAATTTTCCTTCCAGCTTTTTATTCCTTCAGAACTCCAATAAGTAGCAAATGTGCTCATTAAATTTTCAGACATAAAAATTGGTACTGTTTAGAAAAGCTATGATTGGGTGAATGAATGAAAAGCCTTACAGAATATTTCAGAAGAAATACAGATGTATTAATTCCAAAGAATACATTTACACAAATAGAGTACTGTGCATATTTCTTTTAGAGATGATTTTCTGGAAGGGAAAAAAAAAATTTGTGGTTATTATTATAATATGGGAAATAAATACATGTCTATGTATTCTGCTTAAATATGCTTAAAAGTAGAAGAGTATTCACATTATTAATCACTAGAAAATGTAAAAATAATAGCTACTACAGGATTTCCATATCTGTCTGTGAAGAATCAAATTCACTGAGAATTGCTCTCCTTCCAAAATAAAAAAAAAAACCTAGGAAACAGGATTATGGTTCCTGAGCAAAGGGAAACAATGAAATGAACCTCATAATTGCCCTAGTCTACTGCCCGGACTGTCTGCAGCACAGGGAAAGGGAATGTGGGAACGTGAATGGAGCCTGGTGATACTCTGACTTCATTATAGTATGGGGAGGCAGGAGCAGTAACATTTTATGGGCAGAGTATCTCAGAGAGAAGGAGCCTCATATGGAGAGAGGGAGCTCTGGAAATTTGCAGAGGGCTCCCTTGACATCTTTGGCTGAGTAGTGATCTGCACTTGCAGGGTGTGACTCTTCATGAAGCCAGGGAAAGAAGCAACAGAGAGCAGTGAGCCAAGCAATTCCCAAAGCTTACATGGGACAAGGTATAGTTTGTATTCCCACTAACCAGACTAAAGAAAACTTGTACTACATGGGTATAGGGTAGAGTTCTCAGAAGTGTCATGCCTCAGTAGCAAGGCTAAATTAGCCCTAGAGTACAGTCTGTTCTGGACCCATCTGAATAAAGCTGAACAGAGTAAAAATGATATTCACAAAAAAGCACCACAATAAAGCCAGATACTCTTTAAAAGAAAACAACAAATCCAACACTCATTGACATGAAACTCACAATGACTAATAAATAATAAAAAGTTACACCGCTTTTGCAAAAAGTCAAATCAATATAAAAAATCATCAATGACAAAAATGAAGGAATTAGGAGATAAGTTCCTTAAAACAACAATAATAAAATTTAAATTAACTCAAGGATGTCAAAGAAGACATGAGTATGATACAGAAAGAAATGACAACTATTGGACTACTCAGCTTCCATAGCCACCTTTCTACCACATTTGAGCTTTCATACATCAGCAGAACAACTCTATATTTCCATCTAATAAGATTCATCTATTCATGTCACAAACAAACTGTTCTTACCCAAAACTTTCTCCCAAATGAAAGAGAACACAGTTAGTCAGTGTTACCATGGATTGCTATATTAATATGTTAAAGAACCAGAGAAACTTTCAGAGATGAAAAATACATTGTCAAAAATTAAAATAGACTGAATGAGATTAACAGCAGATTAGATGCTGAAAAAGAAAAGATCAATGAATGTGAAGACAAAGCAGTAGAAAAAATACAAAATGAAGTGCAGAGAGAAAAAATACTAAAACACTGAACAAAATCTGAGGGCTCTTTTGGGACCATATCAAGCAGTCTAACATATGCTGTAGTAGAGTCCCAAAATAAGAGGAGAGAAAGGTGGCACAGAAAAATAGTTCAGGATCCAAGAAAATCACCAAACCACAAGAAAAAGAAAAATAAAGAAAACCACAGTGTGCCAATCAGGGTCTGACCAGAAGAGAGAAACCATTCAGTAATTTGAAAGGGAAAGTTTAAAATAAATAATTATTAACTGGAACAGGGAATTGAAGTTAGAGGTAAAAAGAACTTTTTAAAAATACAGGAATAGCAAATGTAAGGACAGCCATAACCCCTGAAGTTGAAATAGATCTCCCAAGGTAAAGGTTCTCCAAGGGCTGGGATCCAGACCTTGTTGAAAAGAGTGTGGCCGTGGATTACTGGCTGGTGGAGAAGTCACCATGGTGCCACTCGGGTGGAATTTGCCAGAAATACACCCTGTGCGGTAGGGGAAAATCTGTTCATGGGTAGGTGCCTTATTAGAGGCACTCTGCTACCAAACTGCCCAAGTTGGGGCTAGGGGAAGTTTCTGGCCATGGAGTGCTCTGGCCACCTTGCACTTCAGTAACCAGACAGTGGGAAGCTGCAGGATACTGCTAAATGAGCACATCAGAACCAGGAAGGAAAACCCTTCCCCTGCAATGTCTCTCCAGCATCCTCTATTGACAAAACTTACAGCCATGTGGCAAAGGAAAAACAATTAAAAGGCCAAGATCCATTTCCACAGAGAAGACAATGAAGTATGAATTTAAAGCTAAGTGGCAATAAATTGATAACTGGCACAGTACAACTATTGGACTACTCAGCTGCCATAGTCACCCTTCTACCACATTTGAACTTTCATACATCAGCAGCACAACTCTATATTTCCATCTAATAAGATGCATCTATTCATGTCACAAACGAAATGTTCTTACCCAAAACTTTCTCCCAAATGAAAGAGAACACAAAGTCAGTGTTACCATTGTTAGTTATATTAATTACTCTTCAAATTCTGTCACAGATCCACTGAATATTCTGTTCCCTAAAGAGTAAATTTTAAAGTTAACTTCCAATAATGTATGTGTGAAATGAAAATGGGAAGAAAGAAGAATAAAATGGCTAGGATATCCAAATAAACATATACATATGACAGACAAAGAGAAAAAATAAGTAACTGCAATCTTTATTTCTGTAGTTGGTCTCAAAGTTGTAGTTGAGGTCTATATTTTCCTTCTTCAACTGCCTGTACTATATTTCTCTTGTTCTCAGAACCTCAGATGCTCTAAGTTCTTTACTTGCTAGAATGACCCAGATGATTTTCCTAAAGGCCTGAGTCCTCAATCATTCTGCCTTTGGTTGCAGTTTTTTTTAAGATACCTTTTCCTATTAGGCATGGAAGCACTGAGAAACATCCCAAAGAAACCCATGAATTCTACATGGTCCTCCTTTCCTCCATTGTATAATAGCAACACAGTTTCCCATTCATAATCAGGCTCAATCACCCCATCCATTAGATTAATGCCTTTTAAAATCAAAACAAAACTATTGGTTTAGGGACCTGAGGAGCCCAAAGTAGCCAGGTAGAAGTTTCAGTGAAACTGAAACTTCAGTTGCATCCCCATGAACACATTTCCTTCTTGGGAAGCAATGGCAGAATTCTATGCACACCAATAATATTTTTTAAACATAAAGACTTTTTCAGACTAACAAAAGCTGAAAATCATTATCTTTCATGTGTATATGTGTAATATGTCATTTAAAGAAAATCTTTTGGGGCAATATTATGGTGGCTCCGTGGCAGAATTCACACCTGCCATGCTGGAGACCCAGGTTCAATTCCCAGTGCCTACCCATGCAAAAAAAAAGGAAAGAAAATCTTTTTAAAAAATATTTTTATTGGCAGATCTTAATACATATGCATTCTATACATGATGTACAATCAATGGCTCACAATATCATCACATGGGTGTGTGCTCATCACTGTGATCTTTTTTAGAGCATTTGCATCACTCCAGAAAAAGAGATGAAAAGAAAAAAGAAAAAACTCATGCTTACTATACCCCTTACTCCTTCCTCTCATTGACCACTAGTATTTCCACCTACCCAATTTATTTTACCCTTTATTCCCCCTTTTATTTATTTATTTGTTTATTAATTTACTATCCATATTTTTTTTACTCATCGGTCAATACCCTGGATAAAAGGAGAATCAGACACAAGGTTTTCACAATTTCACAGTCACATTGAAAAATTTATATCTTTATACAGTTATCATCAAGAATCAAGGCAAAAAATGATAATAGAGAAAAAAACCAAACGTACCATACCCACATACTTTTTTTTCTCTATTATCATTTTACTTCTTTTTCTGTTATCTTTTTATTTCTTTTTCTAAATCGATGCAAATGTACTAAGAAATGATGAATATGCAACTATGTGATATTAAGAATTACTGATTGTAAAAATAAAAAATACAAAAAATGTATAAAAAAACAAAAAACAACAAAAAAACTTTTTTTTTTTTCTCTATATTATCATTTTATTTCTTTTTCTGTTGTCTTGCTATTTCTTTTTCTAAATCGATGCAAATGTACTAAGAAATGATGATCATACATCCATGTGATGATATTAAGAATTACTGATTGCATATGTAGAATGGAATGATTTCTAAATGTTGTGTTAGTTAATTTTTTTTAATTAATAAAAAAAATCCCAAAGAAAAAAGAATTATTGATTGTATATGTAGAGTGGAATGATATCTAAATGTTTTGTTAATTTTTTTTTAATTAATAAAAAGAATCAAGGCAACTGGAACACAGCTCAACAGTTTCAGATACTTCCCTCCAGCCACTCCAACTAAAAAGAGTTATCTATATAATGCATAAGAATAGCGTCCAGGATAACCCCGCTACTCTCCTTGAAATCTCTCAGCACTGAAACTTTATTTTGTCTCATTTCTCTTTTCCCTCTTTTGGTCAATTAGGCTTTCACAGTCCCTTAATGCCAGGTTCTGGCTCATCCTGGGCATCTGTCTGTTGCCAGGGAGATTTACACCTCTGGGAGTCATGTTCCACGTGGTGGGGGGGGAGGGCAGTGAGTTCTCCTGCCAAGTTAGCTTAGAGAGAGAAGTCACATCTGAGCAACAAAGAGGTTCTGTGGGGTGACTCTTAGGTCTAATTTTAAGTAGGCTTAGCCCATCTTTTGCAGGAATAAGTTTCATAGAGGCAAACCCCAAGATTGAGGGCTCTGCCTATTGATTTGGTTGTCCTCACTCCAAATGGAGAATTCTCCAAATAGAGAAGTTGAATATTTCCTCTTTTCTCCCCAGTCCCCCAAGGGAACTTTGCAAATGAATGTTTATCCACTGCCCAAATTACTCTAGGATATATCAGGGCATTGCACTTACCTGAACTAACCAACAAAATCTCATGCCCTCTTCAAGATTCCATGTACTTATGGTGTTCAACTAAACTGACCACGCAAGTTAAATTAGGTAATGCACTACCCAAAATATAAATTTTGCACCAAATAAAAATCTCTCCCTTTGGTCTCACACAGAAGTTGAAATTTTAAAATATGAATAGAATCATCCTTTGCTCTGTATTCTGATTTACCTTAGTCCTATCCAGGTCATCTTCATCCATATCTTTAGTAGAAGTCTGGTCACTTTTTCAACCTTTAAAGCAGTTGCTGTATGGGGTACTGCTCAGTTTCATAGTTTCAGAGCTCTAACTCTGAGTCTCAGGTGTCACATAAATAACCGAAGTTTCTGGGAGTGAGCAGGCTATATACAAACAGCTCAGTATCTCAGAATTCAGAAATAACAGTTACGACTCCTGACAACCTAGGAATCTTTACAATAGTCCCAATGTGATAACCCATGTTCTCAAATTCAATTCAATGAGCTTTATGTTATAGTTAGTCCATATGATTGAGGCATGATAATATTTGTCTTTTTGTTTCCTGACATTTCATTCAACATATAGTCTTTAAGGTTCATACATGTAGATACATGCCTCACAAACTCATTCCTTATTGCAGCCACTCGGTAGTCCATTGTATGTATACACCATAGTTCCCCCTTCCATTCCTCAGTCATTGTACCCTTAGACCACCTCCATACGTTGTGAATCATGAACACTGCTACCGTCAACACCACTGTGTTCCCACACTCAGTTCCTCCAGGTATATACTGAGTAATGGGGTTTCAGGATCATATGGCAACCCCACCCCTACCCCCAGTCTCCTGTGGAACCACCACACTGCCTTTCAAGGGACTGCACCTCTCAGTTTCCCTACCAACAGTGAACAGGTGCATCTCTTTCTCCATATTTTCTCTAGTACTTGTTTCTCTTTGTTCATTTTTAAACACTTTTTTAACACATCACACAATCCAACCTCAGTATATAGACATACATTTACTACCATAATCTATATGAAGACATTTCCTTTTCTTCCACAAAGAATCTATACCCTTCCCTCATGCCTCATGTCCCCTGCTTGTTGACATTTAGTTTTGGCATAATGCCTTGGTACATTCAGTGGAATCATATTACAATGTTACTGTTCACTATAGACCCTAAATTGTATTGATTGTACTTTTTCCCATATATCATCCATTTTCAACACTCTGCAGTGTTGACATCCATTTGTTCTTTCTCATGCAAAAATGTTCTTTTGTTTGTATATTTAATCATCATCATTGCCACTCTAGGCATTCCTAGATTATACCATCTCAGTCTTTATCCTCTATCTTTCCTTCTGGTTTTATATGTGCCCTAAGCCCTTCTCCCTCAATCATATTCACATTCAGCTTCATTCAGTGTACTTACATCGTTGTGCTATAATCAGGTAGTTATTGTGCTATTCATTTCCGAACTTTTACAATCAGTCCTGTTACACAATCTGTATTCCTTAAGCACCAATCTCTACCCTATTTCTATCTCTTGATTACCTGTATTTTTAACTTCAATTCTCCAAGTTCACTCATTAATGTTAGTTCATATTAGTGAGACCATACAGTATTTGTCTTTTTGTTTCTGGCTAATTTCACTCAGCATAATATCCTCAAGGTTAATCCATGTTGTTACATGCTTCATGACTTTACTCTTTCTTACAGCTGTGTAATATTCAATTGTATGTGTATACCACAGCTTGTTTAACCACTCTTCCATTGATAGACTTTTGGGCTGTTTCCATCTCTTGGCAATCGTAAATAATGCTGCTATAAACATGGTTGTTCATATGTCTGTTTGTGTCCTTGCCCTCAGGTCATCTGAATATATACCTAGTAATGGTATTCCTAAGTCATATGGCAATTCTTTATTTAGCTTCTTGAGGAACTGCCAAGCTGCTTTCCAGAGTAGTTGTACCATTTTACATTCCCACCAACAGTGGGTAAGTGTGCCTCTTTCTCCACATCCTCTCCATGATGACTTGTCATTTTCTATTTTCTTGATAATATGCTGGCTTCTTTTAAAATTATATACATATTTTTTCCTTCAGTTTCACTAGGATAGGTTGAGGTATGGATTTCTTTTTACATTTTCCTTTTTGGTATTTTTTTTTTTGGTTTACAAACCTTCATCATTTCTTAGTTGTTTCTTTAATTATGGCTTCTGTTTCTCTCCTCTCTTTCTGGGTCTCTAATCAAACACAAGATAGACCATTTTACTGTATTTGATATTCTAATATGCCTCCTACACTGCTTTTTTTTTCTTTTTGTTTTCCCATGTTTTGTTAAGCTTATTTATTTAATTTATCTTCTGATTTGCTAACTCTCTGTTCAGCTAGGTCTAAACTTCTGTTAAACTCGTCCATTGAATTCTTAATTTTAGTTATTTTATTTTTAAGTTTCATAATTAGTATTTTTTTCTTTATTATAGAAGTTATGGGTTTACAAACCAATAATGCATAAAATGCAGAATTCCTACATGTGACTGTATTACTAGCACCTTGCATTGGTGTGGAACATTTGTTACATTTTTATAATTGTACTATTAGTTAGATTTCATGGTTTAACTTAGGTTTCACTGCTTGTGTAGTCTAGTTCCATGGATTTAAGTTTTTTTTTAATCTCTTGCCATATATACAATCTGACATATCTCCTTTTAATCATATTTATATGTTCATGTCAGTGCTGTTAATTAAGTTCACAGTGTTCCATATTATCTGTGTCTCTTTTTAATAATTTCCATTTTGATGCTGGTAATTTTAAACCTGGCTTTTATCTCTATGAATATAATGATAATTACTTTATAGTCTGCTGTCTGAAAACTACACTGTGTAGAGTTCCTGTAGGTCTTTCTGCTTTTCTATTGCTTCTGATGATTTTAGGTGGTAGGGTTTTCTCTTTTTTTTTTATGCTTGGATACCTCCAATTCTGTTGGATATTGAAATTGTAAGAATAATTGCAGGATCAGGATGAATCTAGCCTTTCTTGAATATCTTTAAAGTCTCTATGTAAATTATAACATCCTGTAACATCTATCTGAGTTGACTAGTGAGCTACAAATAAATGAGATTCTATTGCATTGTTGAGAAATTTATATGTAGATCTGCTTTAATTTATCCATTCATATAATTGAATCCTAACTAATTTGACTAATAGCTAACTATGGTCCAAGCATTTCTATTCCTGTATTTTGCATATTTCATTAACATTGATGAACATTTTAGTTTCCATTTTAAACTCTCTTTTGTATATTGCAAGCATTTTAAAAAAACAGTTCTTGATTTAACAATCTGAGTCATATGACTTCTAGGTTTTAGTTAATTAACAAATGTATTTATATACCTGAGTTGAAAGAAATGTATTTTAATCATAATTTTCTAAACATTCTCTTAATTTGCTCCTAATATTTTAGGAAATAGTTGGGAAAACAATTAATGGGACATTAATACTTATTGTGCAAGCACAGTCATACAAATATAATACTCCTGCTTTTCCTAATTATACTGATGGCATCTTACAGAATCTGAAATATTTTGATCACAGTGATATTGTCAGTCTCCCATAGAGATTTGCTCCAATAGCCATCTGCCTCATATCAAAAAATACTGTAGAAAAAAATAAATGTTTATAAAGTTATTTTGATATAATTTAAGTTTCTTAGTTATCAAGTATGGAACTCACACCTTTTTGAAGAACTGGTAGTAACTGTACATCCTTTAATCCAGTATTCATTCTAACAAAAAGATAAAACTAAACTGAGGCAAATTATAAAAATTCCCCTTCCTCCCTTCTCCCTCCCAATTTCTTGCCAAAATGTTGTCTTATTTTAACTTCATTTCTATTATATTTAACCATGAGCATTTTACAGGCTTCTCTCTGACTAAAACATTATTCCTTTGGGCAAATGAGGGTTTAAATTATACTATTTTGCTGAATGCTTCAGGATTAGAAACACAATCTTAAACAAGTAGTATACATATCAGTTTACTTAAAATTTATTTATGTTGTGGCATACGAGTAATTATGGGTTTATATTCAAACTGGATCACCCAATATATTTATCTTTTTCCACTGGGGACAAAACCATACCCAAGCTTTCTTAGATAAAAGTGGAAACTGTATAGATGAGGGAATTAAAATTATTTTGAATCTTTTTTCTTCCATCCTGCCCCATACTTCATTATCTATCTTTCATGGAGACTCTATATTGAAATAAAACAAAAGAAAACAAAAAGGAGATATTAGATGCAGAAATGGATTTTTTCCCTTTATTTATGTACAAAAGAACCATGTATTTTTGTCTATTTTAGGGAGAAAGTAAGTAATTTAGCTTTTCTTTCACTCTATTTACTTATTTATAGAATAGAACAGTAATTTCTCACTTCAGTGTTTTTTACCCTTGTTTTGGAAGCCAAGATAGTGATGGCATTTTCTCATTAGTTTTGTCAAAACTTTAAACCCTTTATGTCTTCTGTGAGGTTTGACTTAAGACCATTTTAATACTTTTTTCTTTTCACCCAACAAGTATCCCAGGAAGGTTCAGAGGCACACTGAAAGGAGGGGGGAACTAAAATAAAAAGTAGCTATCTAAGGCATCTTATGCTTAAATTTTATTTCATTGGGCTCCTCACACTCCTTTGGCTCTCTGAGGCCCTCTGAGGATTTGAGCTGGGACCGGAGGCAGGATTCCAGAAACGAGATTGAGCATCTGGGCTGCAACCCCATGTGAAATCCAGTCCCTGGACTCAAATCTGGTCTTCAGGAAGGAGAATGCAAAAGCTCTCAGGCTTAGAGCTCAGTATTTTAGGAAGTTGAATAAATTAGAAAACTTGAAACACTTTTAATACTTTAATCAATATATTATAGACTACATTAAGTAAAAAATATAGTCATCAAGGACTGGGATTTTATTAGGTCTCTATATCAGTTAATTGAAAATACAAAATAGTATTTTTGAAGAGCCAAGTTAACTTTTCTATGTGGAATAAATAATACAAATCTTTTTGTTTCTTTTGTTCTTACCTGACTAACCTCCTCTGTATCTCACCTATTGTCTACACAAGTCAATATTTATTAATCATATTGGTATTGAAAGCATTTCGAAACCTTCGATTATATCCTTTCCCCCTAAGTTATTTCATAAATACAACACAGATTTCCCATTTAGTGCTGTTAAAACTTTTTGCTTATTTATTGTCTGTGTATGATCCATCTTTAATGTGTTTGATATTTAAATCTGGGCGAAATATGCCTTTGTTCTATTGTGTTTGAGAGTAATTAACAAACAGGGATATACAGGCTTCAACATTTTATTGACTTAACAACTACATTGACAGATACTTGCCAGAGTACCATGATAAACTTACTTTTCTCTAGGTGCTTATTACAGTAGCTCAGCAAAATCCTGGTGACCCATCCATGTTAGCTCATATAGCCCTGCCTAATTTTTTAAAACTATGATATTTCATATATCACCAAATTATGTATATGCATATAGTACAGATATACTAGTTTAAATTATGCAACAGTCACTCTATTCATGAATATGTGCATTGCTTCACATTTTTTACTACTACAAACAATGCAACAATGGATGACCTTGAAAGTGTCTCTTGGACTTGTGCATCTAGAGTAAATGACATTTGGAATTTCTGGCCAAAGGCTATGAGCATTTATCATTTTAATATATGCTGTCTATGGTGGTTAATTTTATGTATCCCCTTGTCTAGGTTATCATGCCCAGTTATTTAATCAAACACCAATTTATTTGTTCAATCACAGAAATGTCCAATTTAGGTGTAGCTGTGGAGGTATTTTGTGGATGCGATTAACATCTACCATCAGTTAACTTTGAGTACAGGAGCTAACCCTCAATATGTGGGTGGACCTCTTCCAATCTGTTGAAGACCTTAAGAGCAAAACCTAAGGTTTCCTGGAAAAGAAGAAATTCTGGCATAAAACTGCAGCATAAAATCCTGCCTTCGTTGCTTTCCTGCCTGCCCTACAGGGTTTGGATTTAAGATTGCAATGTAAACTTGCTGCCAAGTTCCCAGCCTGCCAGCCTGCCCTATAGATTGCAAACTTGTCAGCCTCCACAACTGCGTGAGCCAATTCCTTATTGTAAATCCCTTAATGTATATATGTATATTCTCTCGTTTTTTTTCTCTCTGCAGAACGCTGACTGACACACCATTGAATGCTTTCCAAAGAGGCTGTAACGATTCACAGCTCTACCGGCAATGGCTGGCAATCTCATTTCTCTAATCCTGAACTAGATGCAGTCAATTTACATCTGCCAATATGATGGATGAAAAGGGTTCGTTTTGTTTTTATTTGTGTTTCTTGATCACTACTGAGGTTGAACATAATGCCATTTTCATTAGATGAATTCTCTTTTCAGGGAATTTACCTGCCAGGTGATTTCCCCACGTTTCTATTATTTTTTGTCTTTTTCTAATCAATGCATACGTAGGCTAGATCTGGAAACTAATCATTTGTCTATTATTATGTTAGAAATATTTTCACTCAAATTGTTCCTTGGTATTATTGTTTTTTCAACTTTAAAGAACCTTTACATTTCGGAATAGTGTTTGATTTACAGAAAAGCTGTAAAGAGGGTACAGAGTTCTCGTATACCTTTCACCTGGTTTCCCCTCCTGTTAACATTTAATGTCATCAGGGAACACTTGTCACAACTAATGAGCCTGATGACCTTCCTCTGCTCCAGGGTCTCATCCAGGCTCCCAAGTACCCTGTCTCTTTAGCCTTCTCTCAAGTGCGACATGTTGAAATGACCTTAACAGGTGGAGGAGTATTGGTCATGTGTTTCGTAGACTGTCCCACAATTGGGCCTGTCTGATGTTTTTCTCACAATGAGAGAGATGACTTGATGGTGATTTGGGGGAAGAAGATCATAGAGGTGAAGTGTGATTTGTGTCACATCAGATTGAGTGTACATCATCCACCTGGCTTGTCCTGATGACGAGGCTCTTGATAACTTGTCTGAGGTGGTGTTGATGGTGGTGTTTAAAGTACAAAGTATTAGGTGGATGTAGACTTGCCATCATACACTTAACTTTTCTATAGAAACTGAATTACCCCTTAGCAAGAGCTGACTGGCACAAAATTGGCGACAGAAAGAGAAATCAAGTATAGATAATTGAGTTTATTTGAAAATCCTGAGTAATTGTGTTGTAAAGATTTATAAAGCCTGTGGTTTCTGTGAACTTCTTTATGAAAGGTGGATATCGCCCAGGAATTTAAACTAGTTAAAATTTCTCTGAGGCTATTTGGTTAAAAAAAAAAAAAGGATTGTTTCCTATATTTTGTTTATTAATATTAAGTCATAATAAGTAATATGATAGGAAATACGCAGAATAAAGAATGATACAGCGTGTATGGTGCCTATAATTTTATAAATTTGTGATTACATGTAATGCCCAGCATCAAATACAGTGTATTAAATTATTTAAACTGCTCTTCAGTATGATTTATGACATTGATTAGATTTATGGTGGTAGCTATGAGAGTAAACTAAATATTGTGACATTCAGTAATTGAAATAAATGTTTATACTTCAATTAATGGTAATTTTTTAGTTCATTAATGCTAGAAATTTTTTATAGTCCAAATTCTACAATCAAATGAACTGAGCCATAGGCAGCAAGTTTATTAAGAATAAAGCAATTTCAGATAAACTTGATAACATTTTTTGATACAGCAGTAAGGGGGTACATAAAATTTTCTATGCAAAGATGAGATAATATCTGCTTCTTCTAAATCTTATATCCAATATTCTTTTTCAAAGCATGGTTTGTGGTAAATAATACCTGATCTTAAGGGGGACAAATTTTGCTCTTCTATTGCTTAACTCATCTTATAATTCTTAATTAGCATTGGCAAAATGCAGCTGCAATTTCACTTAAACTAAGGGATAGGCAGAGTTAGCATGCTGTGCCCCGTCTACTAGTGAGTGGTGTTATAAGTACTTGGAGGGAAGGGCAGTATCTTTATAAAGTAGTTTATGAGATTTTACACTATGGGCTCACTTTGTCCATCTTAAAGGAGTGAAAACTTGGAAAGACATTGAACACAGAAATAAATTTCTAAATATTTCTGCAAATATAAGCCAGAGACCCACATCAAAATCACCATGAATACACATCAAAATGTAGATTCCTTGGATATTTTACCATCTCTTTAGGTACCTTGGAAACTGAAGTCAGAGTACTATTGGTATGAAGAGTACTACTTTTATTTATAGTACATAAGGGAGAATCAGAATGAATACACAAAGTTCTCAACTAGAAAAGCCTTCCTACCAAATAAAAAGTCCATGAGAAGCTTTTTGTATGTTTCACAGGTTATGCGATCCCATTTAGATCGTCCTCAGTTTGTTCTTCTAACACTTTGTGGTTACTGCCTATATGACACTTTGACTTGTATTGTCATCCTTGTGTGCCTTTAGAATGCTAGATTGCAATTTCCTCGGGGGCAGGAATCTTGCAAATTCATCACTGCATCCTTAGAGCATCTATTTAATATAGGACAATGACATATTTGATTATTTGAATAGGGAAAACAATTACCTAATTGAAAACAAAAAGTTAATTAGATTGAGATAAAGTAGAATTATTCCCATCCATTGGTATGACTATCAGGCCTAAAGATAAATAATGATAAATAATACTGAAAACATAGGCATAGATTCTGCCTGCTAGAAGTTAATCTAATCAAGTCTCATGATTATTTCCCAAAGTTATCTGTTCTAGCATTTTCAGGGGAAATTTCTCCCATCACTTTCCTTTACATTTGCACAGCAGTTTCTCCCAGGCTGTGAGGGACATTTTCCAAGGCACACATAGTAGAGAAATGTTCATTAGCGATAAAGAAACCAAAGTTTGGACTAGATATATAATGGCCCTCATAAATATTATCTATGATTATTTAGAAATTATTTTCATTTCCCCGTTGCTAAAACAAATGCCATACAGTGGGTTGGCTCCAACAACAGGAATTTATTGGCTCCTGGTTTTGTACCTAGGAGAAGTCAAAAATTGAGGTGCCAGCAAGGCAATGCTTTCTGCCCAGGACTGAGCGGCTGGCTGTGGCAATCCTTGGTTCTTGGCTTTTCCATCACATGGCAGTTAACATGACAGCATCATCTCCTTACTCTTTCAGGTTCCATTGGCTTCTATCTCCTATGACTTCTGACTTCCAGTTGCTCACTGTGGCTTCTGTGTCCAATTTCGTTTGCTTACAAGGACTTCAACCATTTTAGATTTTTGAAACCACCCTTCAGTTTGGGCACACTTTCACTAGTAACATTCTCAAAGGCCCTATTGACAAATGGTTCCACGCCCACAGGACCAGGGGCTGGGACACAAACATGCCTTTTGTGGGGACAAGGATTCAAGCCCCAAGAGAGAATAATAATAAAGACCACACAGAAAAACATATTAAAGATACATAATTCATTTTATTTCCGTACTTGCAGGGGAACAGGTGTTGATCTCCATTCTTCACCTCCAGCTTGCTAGAAAATCATTACCTCTCTTCCCTATATCCCCTCAACAAACTTAAAACACTTTTCCTATCCCTTAAGGGGTGGGGAGAACACGATTGAAGAGATACCACAGCTGTGTTTTTCCTGACTTTATCAATCCAGGTCACATGACCACGTAATGGACCACAAGGTAATTACACCCTTTTAGGGGTCACCTGACTTCTGGAGATGTCATCACATACGGGAATTATTACTTTGTAAATTCAATTATCTCTCAGTTACTAATATTGAAGAGCTGCCTTTTGAAAGCTCAGCTCCGCACAGTCCTGCATGGCCACTGCAGGGCCCGTTTCGGGGTGTATTCAAACCCAGTCCCCACCAGCAAAGTGCCCTCATTTCAGGGTCCTGCCCTCGATCCCAGAATCTGCTGTTCACAGCGCATCCTTTCTCGTGCCCAAGCTTGGTTCTCCCCTGAGCTCTGGCTCCCTGGTCGACTGAGCCTTCCCATGAAGCTGTCATTCCGATAGATTGTAGATTGTACCATTGTGGTATTAAAAACAAAATAAAATGTTGACAATCTACAATTACAAAATGGCCTTTAAAGCATGCATAAGAAGAATTTTCAGTGGAAGGAAGTAGTCGGTAGCTCGCGGTACTTCAATGCAGGACCAGCTGAGGGGCAGAAGTGCAGATCCTAAGGCAGGAGCTGTGGTTTGGGTGGGGAACACTTGTCTGTTTTCCCTGTCATCTTGCATCCATTTCCACTTCTCCACCATATTTCTCTTTGGAGAATTGCTTCTCCCCACTGTGCCTAGTCTGCGTGGGATGGTGAATTCAGGTGTCTCCCCTTCTGTGAGGGAAGCCAAAGGAATCCCTGGGACCTCCCTCCTCATCCTGGGTACAGTTAAGGGGAGGCCATGGATGTGCTGGGCAGCTGCCTTTCTTTGACTTTTCCAAGTTGGGTTCTTTAGGTTTTCCTTCAAATTGGTGAGCTTTCTTAGAGTTTTCCGAGAAATGGTCCTATGCCTCATCTGACCAGAGTTCAGCTTTTGTTACCTGCAATCAAAGAACCCCTCAGTCAGTTAACAGGGTGAGTGACAGGGAGCGATGCATTGTCTTGGAAGAGTTTTTGTTTCTGTTCCACCTGGGACAAATAAGACAAAGGATAATTCCATCTTTGATGCTGTAGTACAGTTACGTTCAACCAAATGTTTCATTAAGTTTAATGTCCTAGTGTCCGAATCATTGAAATGACTTTCTTTACATCTAAAGAATTTACAAAGGGATTATTTACACAGTAAGAAGTCCTGTGGATGACCAGGTCTTTGGGAGCCAGAGACCTATAGATTGTTGTCATTACCAGGTAGGCCTGTGTCACATCCTTTCGGCTTTACATTAATCAAACTCATTAAAGAAATTAGCGACACAAGCCAGCCTCGTTAGTTTTAATTTATTCTATGATGTGTGTCAAACACAGAGGACCTGAGCCTGGTATCAACAGATTCTAGACTCTCAGAACCTTTCCCTTTAAAAGAAGTACTGCTTCTCACCTAATTCACAGTTTTCGCTTGCCACATAAGCTGAATTAATTCATAATCGACACCTTAGTCCTGCCATTACCAGAACCACTTTCCTTGTTTATTGATTTCTATCATTTGCTGTTGGGGGAATAAAAAGGTCTCTGTGGGGTTCGCAGTTTTGAAGCAAAGCACTGACAACCACAAACAAAGTGGCTTCTGAACCTCAAATAGACAGAATTAGGCAGCTTTTATTTTCATGACAAAGAAATCCAAACCACACATTAATAATTTGTCTTTGTAGAAATATGCAAGAAGTATCACTTAAGACTTTGTTTTTCTGAAAGGAGAATTTTACGATCTCCTGATTTTCCCTTCCAGAATTACACCTGTGTTAGAAAAAAAGTGGAAAGCAAGTCCTAAGGCGAGGTGCTGCCATCACCCCATTTAAGACCGTGGCAGAAGAGATACTGAAGTGTGTGGCTAGGTGGTTTTCATGTCTTGAATCTAGAAGATTTCTCTATCATTATGTTTGTGCTTCCAGGGTTCGGGTGGGTGTCAATCATGGGGCAATGAGGCTACGCAATGGAAGCTTTAGTTATGTCAAAACTGGTGTTTCTCACTATTGCCACCAGAGGATGTCCTAGGCACGTTTTTTGTCCGAACAACTTGGTTGACTAAAATAGTCAGTTTTTCCAACAGAGGTAGCATCACAGTTCTAAGGATGTGGAAAATCTCAATGTCAACAGCAGCTCATAAAATGGAAAAGAACACGGTATTGTCAATGTGTTTAAAAAAGTCTGAGGCATTTAGCCTAACTGTTCTTGAATCATTTCCATGTTGCCAACAAGCAAAGATGTATGGAGAAATCTGTCAGATTTAGTACTTGACTACATGGTTAATAGAGAAAATAGCGAGGCTAGTCACATTACAGTTCTTTTGGAGATTTGGGAAAGCAGCCATTTTGGTTGTTAGATTTATTATTATTATTATTATTATTATTATTACTGTAATTTAAGGCACGAAGAAGGGGAGGTAAATGAATTTTTGTATGTGTTCACTTAGGGAATAGGAGGGATAAGGAAATATGCTCATGTTCATTCCAAAAATAAACTATAAACTATATACCAAAAGAACAGCAAGAGCACCTGTTGTAGATAAGAGTTTTAAAAACTGATCTTTGATTTGAGTCTGCTATTAGGGGAAAAGCAAAAATGACTTAGAGGTTGAATCTCCTATCAGCTCAAAACAATGCATATTTAAGCTGAAAAGCAACCTGTTTCCCATGAGGTTTCCTCATTATATACATTTTATTTTATGCATGCTGAAAAAACACATGAGAATATGTAAGATATAATCAAATGAATAAGCATAATATGCTCTGAAGCGAAAATTGTTCGTGTGTGTATTTGTTTGAGAGATGTATTCTCACACTAAAAAGCACACAAATAATTTTCAAGTTTAAAGGTGTGTTTTAATATCATATATATTTAAAGGACTTTCTCTGCTAATTAAAAAAATAAGATGTATATATTTTTGTTATTTTTGTAATAATCTCACTTATTTTTACAAGGTTCTTATAGTAAAATAATGAAAGAATTTGAATAAATTTTTAGTGACAGTTGCAATCCTTATAATAAAAACAATTGCCAAATGGGCACTCACAGGCATTGAAGGCCTCAGCCAGGCAGGTAGACATGTGCAAGGTCAAGATTGTGGCTGCTGTCTGGTGGAATTTGAGGGGAATTACAAAAACCCCCTTCCTGCCTCAGAGTTATGGGAGGGCATAGTGTCTGGAATTCCACGTCCACCCTAGTTGCCCCCTGTCCATTCGGTTGGCTGCATGAACGCTGGCCATTTAGACAATGGGGGACCTTAGTAGCTCATAGGATTACTGTGAAAATTAGATGAAGCCATAAGTGTAAAATGCCATATGCATAGCCCATGGTAGGCATTCAGTAAATATCAGCTAGTACTTGTTTTTATTTCTTGTCAGCCACAGTTGGATTCTGAAAGGTCCACACTGAAAACCAGTCATTTGGGTTATCATATCGTTTAATTGTTGCCTCCCTCACCTTGAGGAGATGCGGTTCAGTATAGGCAGATCTTTACTAAGGGAAGAAAGCCATGCTAGCAGCAGTGTACTTTCTTGGTTTGTTGGACGAGTGAGGGCAGCCCAGGGAAAAAAATGCCCTATTTTAAGTTCACCTGGGAGGTGTTGGGATATTCAAAAAAGCATGTGCCAAATGACAGAGGACTTGGTGAGAGTGAAGTGAGAGAGGATAGGAGTCAGATGGAAGAGAGAGATGATAGAGGACACTTTCCCTTTTATGTGTTGTTACCAGGGTGGGCTGGGAACAACGGTTAACTATGGCTTACTATTTACTTTCATTGAACGCCTGTGCTTTCTAAAAAAAATTCCTAAAACCATAGGAGGAAAAATATCTGAACTGTGCTACTTATCAGAAATAAATGCATTTATCGAGTCTTTCACATCACATTCCTCTTCAATTTATTTTCTGAAGTTACGCTAGTTACTTAAAAGAAATTGTGGCCAAGAATTGCTAGATTTTACAAGGACTCTATGTGGTCAAGTTTCCAATAAAAATGCCTGTGGTAAAGAGATGTGGGGCCTCAAATTAAAGATAGATTTTACCTTGTTTAAGTGTATGTTTGTGGGGGGGTAAAAATTGTAGGGAATTTGGTATATGTCCTATTAATGTGTATATGTATATATGCAATAAGCAACTTTCAGTTTGCTGTCTCTGTATTTCAGGATTTCTCTGTAATTTCCTCTCCTGTTTCTTCTTTAACTTTCATTTCAAAGCAAGTTGAGATATTCTTTGACAAGCCCATTGTTCTTATTTTTTCCCTCCTCTTTTCTTGACTCAATTCATCCTTCCCTTCTACATCAAACAGCTCTCCCTTTTCCCAGGCATCTTTCCCTTTGAAATCCATTATTCTGAAGCCTGCCATATTCTAGAATATCTTTCTTGCATCTGATGACTGCCAAAATTTCTCCTTACTCTTACCCTACCACCTGGTGGGAAAGTATGCAATAGGCACTTACACTTCTGAACCACAGAGTACCAAGGCTACCAAATTGAATAAGACAGTCTCTTCCTTCAAGAAAACAAGTGCCATGGAGCACTTCAGTGCTGCAAGAGCTTTGTAGATGTCTAGGAGTACTCATCATATTCTAGAAGTCAAGACAGCTCTCTCAGAAGAGGTAAGGTTTCATTCATGTTGAAGGTTGAGTTGGTATTTGCTGTTTAGTTAGTGGTGGTGATAAGAGGACAATACAGGCAGAAGTATAAGTAAGATCCATTTTGGAAGAAGACATAAAACAACAGGGCATGTAGATAAAACAGCAAGTGGTTCTGTGTCATTGAACTATAGGGTAAAAGGGACAGTGCTAGATAAGATGTAAAGTTGAGAGGCATGACCAACGGAACGTTTTTCCAAGTATCCAGTGAATCTTCAAGGGATTTTCCATCTCAAAATTCTCTTCACATTTTCCCACTTACGGATGCATTACCTGGCAGACTTTCTACAAACTGAGCTTGTCACTTATCCCCTTTCCCAACACATTCTGCCTTTGGCTACTGCACTCTTTACATGGCAGCCTAGGTAGTCTGGAAGTGATAATGTGTTGAGACTTTCTGGGTCAGAGACTGATAGGTACCCACCAAATGCCTCTCTCCTTTTCTCCAGTAATGAAACCACAGGGCAAATGGCCACCTACTGGAGGAAGCATTTCTCAGCTTCTTTGCAGGTTGATGTGTTCCCTGAAATTAAATTCTGGACAATGGACCATGAGCAGAAGTGATGCTGCCATATCCCCAATTAATCCCTCCGGGATTCATGGGCACATCTCTGTTCCTTCCTACTGGCAATGAGACAGCAAGACCTGGGGGAGCTGATCTGGACCCCAAGATAGAACGCCTGTGCTGAAGAAGGCAGAGGCATCCAGCCAGTCCAGGAACACTTACCACTGACTGTTACATGAGAGAGAAATAAAGTTCTGTCTAAGCAGTGTTTGGGTCTCTTGCTACAGCAACTTAGTCTACTTGGTAAGTGATACAGTCACAGCACATTAAAATGGGTTTTAAAGCATTGATTCAAGATAATAGAAATGTTTTTCAACAAGAATCTTCAGGGAAGTGTGTCTTATTTAGAACAATTGTCCTAAGGCTAGGCATCACAGACACATGGATATGTTGTCAGGGTAAATATATTCCAGCAAAATATTCTACAAAATAACTGACCTGTACATTTAATAAATATCAAAGACAGGAAACCCAAAGCAAGTCTGAAGAACCATTTCAGATTAAAGGAGGCTAAAGAGATGTGACAACTAAATGCAATATGTGATGGTGGACAAAAGAAAAATGGCCACAGGGGACATTATTGGATCAACAGATAAAATTAGAATATGGGATGTTAATTTGATAATATTAAAACTAAAATACTTTAATTTTCAATTCATGTACCATAGTTATGTAAGAGAAGGTCCTTATTCTTAGAAAATGTATACTCAAGTGGTTAAGATTGAAGTTTCACAATGTCTGCAACTTATTCTCAAATGGTTCTCAAAAAAATATGCAAAGATATATTTCAGAGGGAAAGAGAGGGAGAGAGAAAGAGAGAGAGAGAAAGATAAAGCAAACGTATGAAATATAAACAATTGCTGAATCTGTACATTAAAAATTATGTCAAAATGAAGTTAAAAGGCAAAACAGTTAGCAATATCATTTCCTGTTCTTCAGTCATGACCATCTTCATCCATAACCACACACTTGTATTTGAACATGTCCTGTCAATTACAGCACTGCTTTGGCAAAACATTTGGCTGGATGCTCATGCATGTGACCCTTCATTTTGGACCTATTTCCAATGCTCCACATTTCTCCTGAAGCAAATTTGTCAAAATAATTGTGGAATAAACATTGTAGAAGTTAGCAAAACAGAATCCCTCTCCATCTTCTATCTAAGAACAAATGTAGACTTAGGGTGGAATCAGTGGCTAATTTCTTAAGCATAGACTAGAATTCAATTAGGGTGCTGGGATATAGATAGATGAAGATGTAGACATACATGTAGATACAGACAAAGGTACAGACATGGACATAATCATAGATAAAAACATATAGAGAGTGATATTTGGGAATGCACTTTAAAGTTATCTTTATACCCACAAGGGGCTACTGTGAATCAGAAAGATCTTGCATTGCAATAAGTTCATCTTCCACTTATTGATTGACAGAGATACCACAGATACATTCACAATCCAGATACCTAACGGTCACTTCTAGTTCATCAGGAACTCCTGAAAGATTGTTAGATTTCCTAGGCAGGGAACACTGGATACTCTCAACTCCTTTTCTTCAAACTTACATTAGAAATTCATTCATTCATTTAATTAGCATTTTTTTGAGCTCTTGCTGAGCATCAACCACTGAGTAAAGGAGCAAAATTACAGAGTTTGCCTTCAAAGTGGCCCTAGTCAAGAGAGAGAGATAGGATTAGTCAGTAACCCTGGTTACATAAAAGAAGTCATTCAGGTTGTGTCTTGCAACTCTTTAGCATTTCCTCTTAAGATATGTGGCTTAAGGAAAGAGTTAGAAAATATAAATATTGTTTGCAAAAGTAATGTATGACAACCATATACATTTTCCAACTAAAGTTAAGAGGAAAAGAAATAGCAACTTTATGATGGACCCAGATGAATCCAAATTTACTCTTACTTTCTGGTTAAATACCATGCTAAGGGTTCAGTGTGGGATTTTGATAAATTTATTACTCATTCCTCTTCCTGAATTCATGCAAAGGAATATATGTATAGCAATTCTTAATAAAATACCAATGTATTCATATCCAAACAACCACTCTTTTTCTTCCAATGCAGCCCTTTTAGGTAATATCTGTGTATGAAAACATGGCTCAGGCTCTAAGCCTTTCCTCTGAATCTAGGAAAACTGAATCTGAGAAACCTGTTTACCGTATGGAGGCAGGAAGTGAAAGCTGCCCAAAAGCATGGGTATTGAGCCCTCCCACTGGTAAACCAGAGCCCAGTAAAGATTCCATGTCATGGCCAATAACAACCTTTCTTCCCTTGAAGACAGGATATTTAGAAAAGGACAGTAAGTCAAGGTGGGGGCAGAAGTTCCCTTTCCAACATTCATATTGTATTTACTAAAGATCGTTTGGTGAGTTATAAGTCCTTCTATGGTTGTAAGCTTCTTCGGAACATAAACTACATCTTAACATATTTCTGTATTATCTCTAGCTATAATAATAGAAACATACTTGTTTGTTGATTGATTGACCGTAATTGTTTTATGCCTTAGAAGTCATTTTTAGAAGGCATTTTGGAATCTCAGGGCACATTCAGGGGCGTGATTATAAACACCAATTTCCATTGTACTGTACATGTGCACAAATCTTGGTTATAGATATTTCTGACTAAATGAGGTTCTACAAGACTAAAGCACAAATATTAATAGTTTTACATTATCTGTGCCATTCTGGAACAACATTATTCAATAGCATGAAGCTGACAGTAATTACCCAAAGTGAAGTATAGTACCAGCTGCCTTTGAACTGTCTTAATATAAGGTTAATACTGCAGGACTGAGCAAAAGGAAAAGCATGCTGCTAAAGAGAAGGTTTTTGAAGATTCTGCTAGATACAACTTTTTTTCCAGAAAAATCTTTTCATCAAGCATTAACTCTGTAATTTCAGAGTTGCTTTTACTATAGATCATAACCTTACCATGTCCATCTCTTAGCCTAAAATTCTATCCACCCATGATTTTACTTAGTTCTTGTTGATGTGTGCTTCTCATACACTTCTATATCTCTCAAGAATCTATTTACATTGTTTTGCTTGTAATAGGCACTCAACAAATATTTATTGAATGGATTCATTGTCCCATCTTGAAAAATTGGCTGAAAAACTGATTTCTATAAATATCTGAGCAGATTCATTACTATTCGTATTTTCTGGTATGTATTAATCGCTGTGATGATAAATTGTGAGTGAGATTGGACCACACAGACCCAGAATTTTTGATAAGGATCTACTTTTGGTTAGAAATTTCTTTTAATAGACTAACACTGTTTTTTGTCTCCTGGCCAACAGGATGCCACGATGTATTCATGGTTTAGGAAACTTAAGTAAGCTAGCCATGTTCAGTGCTAAGAATTAAGAGATGATTCGATTGCAAGGCAGTGAATAATGGACAGACCTTCAATGTATTTATTCCTAACTTTAATTAGAAATTAATTCTTCCCTTCACTTATTTGCTAATCTAGTCAAAAGAAAATATGTACTGCTATCTATGTAACAGACTCTGATAAGAGGCTACAGCAGTGAGTGAGCTTTCATTCTAGAGGCAGCTAAAACAAGAAGAGAATTGTCAAACCATGCAATTGACTAAACAGTTAGCTTCTTGGTACAATTCTCCAAGGCCCAACACTTCTCTAAGAAAATTTCTTATTTGCATGATGAAGATACTTCAAAAATAATACAAGCATACTCTGGGTCTTTTAGATGACTATTTTATGGTTGGAACTTGCCATATACTTTCAGCATCTGGATTACATTTGCTTTTGGGACATCACTAAATGTTTCATGTCAGTATCCTTGCTCTTGGGATCTGAAGACCTATCTCTTGGGTCCTAGATTTCTGAATTAAAAAATCTCCCTCTAGAGAATAGAACACCGTCAAGAAGCTCCACTCTTACTTTGTTAGGGAAAGAGTTAATTAAAAGAAACAAACTGTTAACACCATAGATGCTGCTATTAAGATTAGCTGGATGGTAATTGCTTTGGTGTGGTGAAGTAAAGTGTTCACATCTGCTGTCTAAGTCCTAGAAGTCTTTCCTATTCACTACCATATTTCTGTACATATCAAAAAATCTTTGAGTTATTACTAAGCATTATAAAGGGGAACAATGGAATCTGTTGTCTGAATGCCTGAAGAAGCTTTTTCATTTTAGATCCTCTAATAAAAGAATTTTGAAAAACGAGCCCTTTTAAAATGCCTTAGTTTCAAGATGATCTCAAATGAATTTTCCCTCAAGCACATTTCTCCTAGATCTTTTCTCTCTTAAACATTTAATCTGCATGCCTCTGATTTATTTCCATCTGACTCATCAAAATCTGTTTTTAAAGTATTCTTTGATATCCAAGGAACCTGAATAGTGTTTGTAAAAAAAATGTTTAAATCTGGAAATTGTGTCTTTCAGTGCAAAATATAACATGAATGAGTCAGTTTGAATTGCCCTAAATATTGCTTTGGTAATCTGCCTGAGGTACCCTGTAATCATCTTTGTGACTCACTCCCTGGAGGCAAACTTGAATAGAAAGGCAAAATCCCCTATTCTTTCCCTGCCTTCCAACTGCAAACACAGAGGGATACTATATTTAAAAGTGAGATATTTTATTTGCAATTAAATTCTCACAGCTTTTTCTCTTCTTAAAGACATATGATTATCCAGTGTTCTACTATTAATGATACTGAGAACATGGTATTTGGAAGCACTAATTGCAAATAAAATAATAATTCCTTGACTTTTAGAGGTAACTAAGTTAAAGCTAATTCTGGAACATCTCTCAATCTTGTTTTGATTTGAAACAGATGTGTCTCCTGCACTGGCAAAAACATCACAAGGGGCAATTCCTTTAAGATGTATAGAGCTGTCCTTTGCAAACATGGAAGATGCCTCTGACTAATCAGTTTAACTTCTTCATTGAATAGCAGAGATGGGTGTGCTTCATTGGTCTATGTGTCTCACCCAGTCTACACAGTCTCACCACAATGGGAGAGACTTTGGGTTTGGTTTAGAGTCAAGACCAAGGAGCAGAGCCAGTGTGACCAGTTCATGCATGAATGCTATTCAAGACTGGGACTTGGGGTGCTTACTTAGTGGACCACTGCACAAACCAGGAGTGAGAGAGAGGAAGTGTTAAAGGGGATGAGATGCTGGAAGCTGATTAAGAAGGTTAATGGCAAAGGGGAAAACAAATATGACCTGCACCAACCTTTACAGTAGGTGCAAACCACAGGGGCTTAAGTTTAAATGAACTAAAATTAAATAAAGCAAAAAACTCACTTCTTCAGTGTCACTTGCCACATGTGGCTAGTACCTACTATATCAAACACTGCAAACATAGAATATTTCCATCATCAGTTACAAACCATCTGCTTTACAAACCTAAATGTAATGATATAAGCTCTAGGTTAGAATGGGCCAGTGAAGGATGGACTTAATAGTTTTAATGAATTTGAGGAATAAAGGAGAGATGTTACATTTAAGAGTCATTGCAGTAGAATCAACCCGGTCTCGCGCTCTTCTAGCACCTGCTCTTGGTGGCCCTGAGGGCGTGCGGGCCCGGGGCCGCCCAGAAAAGAAGGAGGCAGAGAGGTGGGCAGGTCTGCGGGTCTGAGGGTCCCAGTGGTGCACATTGCGGCCGGAATCAAGAGGAAGAGGAGGAGACTTCCAGGATAGGCCCAGGAGTAACGGCGTCCAAAGAGGAACATGCGGGGGAAAATCTCAACATGAATGATGCCTACCAGGAAAAAGAAGAAATGGATGAAAAGGAGCAAGACGCTAATAAAGGCGAGCCCTTGGCACTCCCTTTCGAAGCTGGTGAAAACTGTATGCCTAGAGGAAATCGTAGGCGGTTCCGCATGAGGTAGCCCTTCCTGCAGTATAGATGGGACATGATTCAAAGGCTTGGGGGGTCACAGGCAAGGGTGAGAGAAGAAAATATGCAAAGGATTAGGGAAGAGGTGAGAGAGCTGTTGGAAAAGCTGAGGGAAAAGCAGTTCAGTCATAGTTTACAGGCAGTTAGCACTGACCCCCCTCACCATGAACATCATGATGAGTTTTGCCTTATGCCATGAATCCCGATGTTTTTCCTGAAGTTAATAGGGAGACCCCTGCTTTCTCAACTTACGTTTTCATAATATATCTTTGCTTTAAACTTTTTGATGTTACTTGTTTCTGGTGGGGCTCCTGTAACCAGCTTCTAATTGAATGCTGTGTTTTGGACAGTGTTATGTTTTTGTTAGCCAAGGAGTTATATCTCTTGCATGGAAAGATGCTCATTACATATTGTGAAGTTAATAAAGCTGTTTTAAAAAGAAAAAAAAAAGAGTCATTGCAAAATTAGGTCAAAACTACTGTTTTAAGAGCTGAATCCATGGCTAGTTGATGATTCTCCGTTCAGAAAAATCATCTCTTGAGAGTCTCAAAGACTCTAGTGTCCTAAATACCCTCTCAGTACAACTATTTTTAAATAATTTGTATATATACTTATCATTTTATCTAAAAAATATTTGCTGAACATCTAACATTTTCCAGACATGCAAGGTACTATAATACAATGGGAAAGTTATAATGTAAGGGGAAGATAATCCAACTTTTCAATATTGCGTACCATGCTCCATGTGATATGGCCTCTCTCTGTTTCTCCACCTTCACTTCATTCCACTCTTCTTCTCACCATGCTCAAGACATGCAAAGTTCTTCTGTCCTCTGAGCCAAGCTAGCTTTTGTCCCAGACATATTACAGATGTTATTTCCTGGGTTTGAACTATTATTTCCTCAGAGCTTCGCATGGCCTGCACCTTCTCTTCATTCAGGTGTTAGGCCAAACTTCATCCTCTTGGGTGGCCTTCTTCAGTACCCATGCCTAGCCCCACACTCCCCATCTCTCAGTGTGATGAATCTGTCTTAGCTCCCTTACAGTATTTGTCAATCCCTGAACTTACTTTAATTATGTGCATCTTTTCTGTCTTGTTTCATTGCTGCATACCCAGTGCCTCGAGAGAGCCTGCAATAGACAGTTGTGTAAGGAATGAATAAATACATGAAATAGATATAATCCCTATTTCTGTGGTGCTTCTGTTCTTGGGAAATAATAATAGCTAACGTTAAGTGACAATTTATGATCCAGTTGCAACTTTCTATGAATTATCTAGTTTATAATATAACAATCTGAGAAAATATTATTAACCCTATTATATGAATTTAAAATATTGAGTAAGTAATATTTAGAAAGTTGAGAAACTTGCACAAGATCTCAAAGTCACACAGCTAGTAATTGGTGGAGCCAGAATCAAACATAGGTGGTCGTACTCCAGAACCATGCCTGAATCACAGGGCTTCATGTCTCTCTCTTTCTCTCTCATCCCACTCCCATACATGTCAAAATTAATTCCTTCAATCACATTTCATATCCCCTCAAGTCTTTGATCTTTGAGTCTTACTTTGGATAAATAATAATAATGGTAATTATTTCCAGTATTTATAAAACCCTTTACCATTCACATAGCAGATACACATATGTTATCTCTTTGTGAATCTTCATAACTATCCGGTGAGCTAGGCAAGAAAGAGATTATCAGCAAAATCACCCAGTGAAATAGAGGTTCAGCATAAAAGAAGAAATAATTATTTCTTCATGTGAGAGAAATAATGTCACCCTGATTTTAAATGTCACCCCAATTTTGAAAATCACCTTTGGCTTCTCCGTGAAGTCATTGGAATGAATGGTAAAAGACAAGGAGAAGTACTCTGCATGAATAAACCATGAAATATATTTGACAATAAATAAAATTCTCAATTAATGTGGAAATATTTGCTCTGAAATCTTGGCTCTGGAGGATTTAAATCTCAGCCAAATATTAAAAATACATTTCATTTCATTGCAGAAAGTACATTACAGATGCTTTCGTTTCTGAGAAACTGAAAAATTGCCATTTATGAAAATTCTCAATATGGATGAGGCTGATGAGTTGATTGTGTTGGAACAGTTGGATTCACCGTGGCACTTAAAAGCAGAGTGAGTCTGTTAGAGAAAGGCTGTGTGACTCTGATCAACTTTCAGGCAGTACTTTTTCCTGGGACTCTTGATACTCGTAAATAGCTTGGTGGAATCCTTTTTAACTCAGTGCAGTTCCATTAAAGAGAAGTTGATCAGAGATCTTTGGTTAAAGCATTTGTTTAGAATTTACATACTGTTAAAAAAATTCTCTGTGATGCTTCAGATGGATGTACAATAGTACACTTTAAAATTATTCTTTTAAAGAGTATCCATGCATTTTACTTGTCTTAGTAAATTCCCAATTTTAAGAGTTCTGCATTTGCTAAGTGTTGGCCATTGTTAGGGATTCATACCAAGACTAGTTTATTTTAATTGCAGTTTGACACACACTGTTTATCTTCTCTGTATAACATTGTGTGGTAACTTCTAAGACACAGCCCTGCTCTCAATAAGTGAGAGGAGATAGGGATGCAAAGGAAGAGCAAGTTTGGGGATGTAGGAGGGCAGAGGGTGAAGCAGTTAAGTAAAACAGTAATCAGTGCAGCTTCACCCACCGTAAGGCTAATTCTTCCACTCCTGGGAACTTTTCTCATATGCATAAGTGCTGTAAAAGACCACTGGCCTCCCAGGGCAAACCAAATAAACACCCTTCAGGCAATGCTGGAGAATGCAAAACATCAATTTTTCTAATTAAACATGTTCTTGCCTTGATTTTAATTTAAGCAAGTGCCCTTGGTAAAAACCCATACAGTGCATGTATTTTGGGTACATTTCATCAAAACGGTATATCGAAATGAACATTATCAGCATTTAAAAAAATGCAATTAAAACAGTTCTGAAGAAAGCAAAATATAACATGTTCATAGCACCATTCACACTTCCTGCACCCCATGCTCTTGTGGCCCTGGGTTACTAAGGGTTGGACCAAGCAGATGACTTAATTTAACTTAACAATGTTCTCATCATGCACTGGTCATGCACTCATTTTTCCATTTAGCAAATGCTTATCTGGTGCCTACTATGTTCTAGGCATTGTGTTACATGTTGGGAATAATTAGCAGATGAGAAAAATTACAGATCCCAAGTATAGAGGATACAGATAAGAGACCAGGCAGTCACAATATAATAGATTAATGCTCTTTGATGAGAGGCATTTCAGGGAACATTAGGGAAGGATATGTGACAGGGTTATGGAGAATTATACATGCAGACCTCTGAAATGGAACTGTAGCAATAGTGGATGAAGCAATTTATAAGCAATATAGATCAACTGAAAAAACAAATTGTGAATGAAGAGTGATGAAAATTTCAAAATACATTTATCCTTAGTACAAAAAAAAGTTATTGACTGGGAAGGTTATGACAAAGTCAGAAACTCTTATTGAGGTTATGCCAAAAATAAACAAACAAATAAGCCTATTACTTTGAAGAATGCCATTTGCTTTTAGGTCAACTTTGCTTTAAGGTCTTGCTCTTTCTGTAGCATTTCTGTAGATAGGCAAATGGTTCCAAAAAGGCTAAAACTATGGAGATCATTCCATGTGAGAGAATCAAAAAAAGCTTTGTCCTCAAGATCACCTTCAAATTCAATGATTCAAAGAACGGCTGATAGGTCTCAGAAAAGTTGTTATATGCTTGGTTATGGTTTATTACAGTGGATACAGATTAGAATCACAAAGAAACAAGGCATAAATGGCAGGTCAGAGTCCAGGAGAAACCAGACACAAGCTTCCAGTTGTCGTCTCCCAATGAAATTATATGGACAGTGTTTAAATTTCCCAGTAATGGTGTATGACAATGCACATGAGGTATTACCAACCAGTGAAGCTTTCCTAAGCTTTGGTGTCCAGGGCTTTTGTTGAGGGTCAGTGTAGTAGTTTGAAGCTGTTATTTTCTGTACCACAGAAAAGATCATGTCCCTTTAATCCATTCCTATAGATGCAGACTTATTGTTGGTGGGACCTTTTTTTTTTGGCATGGGTAGGCTCTGGGAATCTAAGCCTGGCATGACAGGCAAGAATTCTACCACTGAGCTGCCATCTCATTGCCCTGTTGCCCTTTTGATTAGGTTATTTCAATTGACATGTGATCTACCTCATTCAATATGGGTCTTGATCTTGCTGGAATCAATAATGAGAGGATAAAATACTCATAGAAGCTAAGAGACAAAATTGAGAGAAGTTCACAAGAAAAGGCCCAGAGAAGTTAAGAGGGACCCAGGCAAAGCACAGAGGAAGCCACTGATGCCAGAAGCTGGGAGCTAGGAAACCAGCGAGGGAAAGACCAGCAGATCCTGGCCACATGAGTTCCCATGTGACGGATGGGTCCTGGATACAGCAGCCTGCCTTCAGAGTCCAAGTATTGTCCTATTGATGCCTTAATGGGGGGATGTTCTTGGCCTAAGAACTGTAAACTGCAAGTTAATAAATCCCCATTGTAAAAGCAAACCCACTTCTGGTATATTGCATTCCAGTAGCTTTAACAAACCGAAACAGTCAGTCTTATAAGTATTGAGTGCTCACGTGACAGACCTCAGCTATTCAGTCTCCAGCCCTCTAAAGGTCAAACTGACAGCATGGGGCCCACCATAAACCACACTGTTGGCATAAAATATCAGGTGTGGCCCAAGGCTTCAGGTGAAAAAAGAAATGTCTATCAGGTGTGATATTTCAAGGGCTTAGAGCTTACCTTCCACAAGCCAGTCAGTGGCCAGACCTCTCTTTGTGATGTGCAGGGTTTGAACAACCCAAACCTGTTGAGTTAATTCTTTAAGGGTGGCGACTTTTGATCTGTACCTTAAACAAGATACGCAGACTTTTAATAGGTGATGGTAAGTTGAGGCCAGGAAAATCTCTTGAGGTAGAGGACAACCTGAGCAAGAGAAAATTGAAGACGTGCAAAAGGTGGCTCTAGAAGACATTAGGAAATCCTGGTTCTCTGTAGCATAAGATCTATATTGGCAAATAGCTGATATATTAAAGGTGGGAAAAAGAAGTTTCTGACATATTGTGGCCTATCTTAAATTTAATGAAAGCTGTGCCCATTGAAAAAATTTGTAAATATATGAATATATCAAAAATTCTTTCTTAAAAAATGAAACATTTTCATTTACCATATTTGAAGAATAGAGAAAATTAGTCCAAAAATATCAATATTGTCCATCTTCTCCTTAATAAATGCTTAGGCCATTACTGGTATTTGGGTATACTATTTTTTTTTCGGAATTTTCTGTACATGCAATATATTGCAGATTATAAACATTCTCTTGATTTTTAAGTTACTCTTTTTTAAACTCAATAAAAACTTCTCAATGCACTTATAATTTTTACATTTATCCCTTGTTATATTGATACAATATTTTATTGAATATTTATAACACAATTTCCTTAACCATTACTCAGTTGTTGAATGTTTGAACTCTTTTTAATGTTTATTTTTGGTATTATAAATGATATTTCAAATGATTTTTTATATCTGCATTTTTTTTCCATATTTGAGATTGATCTTTAATGGAATTGTTGGATCCAAGGCATCATTTACTCTATTCTAGCCACACTAGTGCTAATCTCAGGCATTTGGCATTTTTTTTTCTTTTGATGAATGATAGGCATATTTTTATTGTCTGATATAAACCTGAAATAATCTGTTACTTCTTTTTTTTATTGTTTTCTAATTTTTTTTACTGTAAATATAACACATATACAAAAAAGCAATACATTTCTAAGTACATCTTAACCAGTTGTGATGGTTTGAAAAGATGTATGTACCCTAGAAAAGCCACGTTTTAATCCTAACCCCATTTTATAAAGGTAACCATTTCTTCTAATTCTTATTCAGTACTGTATGCTTGAAACTTTAATCAGATCATTTCCCTGGAGATGTGACTCAATTAAGAGTGGTTGTTAAACTGGATTAGGTGAAGATGTGTCTCTACCCATTCCAGATGGGCCTTGATTAGGTTACTGGAATCCTATAAAAGAGGAAACATTTTGGAGAAAAGAGGAGATTTAGAGAGAGCAGAGAAGAGTGAGAGAGCCATAAGAAAGCCACAACAGAATGCCAAAGAACCACGAAGCAGAGAGTCCAGAGACTTTTGGAAATGAAGAAGGAAAATGCCTCCTGGGAGCTGGAGAAAGCTAGCAGATGATGTTGTGCTTGCCATGTGTCCTTTTAGCCAAGAAAGAAACCCTAACTGTTCACCATGTACTTTTCCACTTGAGAGAGAAACTCTGAACTTCATCAGCCTCCTTGAATCAAGTTATCTTTCCCTACATGCCTTAGATTGGACATCTTTATAGAGACTTGCTTTAATCATGACATTTTCTTGACCCTAGAACTATAAACTAGCAGCTTGTTAAATTCCCCTTTTAAGAAGCCATTCCATTTCTGGTGTATTGCATTCTAGCAGCTAGCAAACTAGAACAGATTTTGATGCCAGGAGTGGGGTGCTGCTGCAGTTTGCAAATACCAAGCATGTTGGAATCGCTTTTTAAATGGATAAGGAGAAGATTTTGGAGGAGTTGTGAGGAGCTTGATAAAGAAGGCCTAGAATGCTTTGAAGAGACTCTTGGTAGAAATGTGGACTCTAAAGACATCTTTGGCCAGGCTCTACACAGAAATGAGGCATGTATTATTGCAGACTGGAAGGAAGGCAATCCTTGCTTTAAAATGGCACATAATCTGGCAAAACTGATTAGTGGCTTTGGCTGGAAGGTATTTTAAAAGCCATGAACTTGGATATTTAGCAGAAGAGATTTCCAAATTAAATTGTGGAAAGTGCAGCCAGGTTTCTCCGCACAGCTTATAGTGAAATGTGACAGGAAAGAGATAAGCTGAGAACTGAACTTTTGGGTACAAAGAAACCAGAAATTGATGTTCTGGAGAATTCTGGGCTTCCAGCAAGGAAGACCCCAGAGAACAGTGCCCCACATGAGGACTTGAGTAAATTTGAAACCAGCCAGCCATTTCAGAGAAAGCCAGGATTGGACATGAAGTTATCCAGGAAGGACTTGTGGAAACTTCTTATGTCTGATGGGTATAATCTGACACTCTTACATAGAAAGCCAACAAAAGTGTTGCAGAATCTGTATAAAGAGAACCACTGCTAGTCAGCACTGAGAGGGACAGAGAAGGGACACACTGGAGGAAAATTAACTTCAGAGGCAAAACCAAGGAGGCTGGGGTCTGAAGTCAAGAAGCCTCAGGCCAGGAGAGCAGACCCACCCAAGCATGTGGAGAGGGTGAGTTTGCCCCGAAGACAGAGGGTGGGCCTTTCACCTTGTGGCAGGGGAAGAATCGTGTCACCTTAGGCCTTGGAGGGGGTGGGACATATTCCTTGGGGTTTGGAGAAAGCCTGGCTGCCACCACATGGAGGGGTTGAGCATGTGCCCCAGAGATGGCAGAGAGCCCAGGTGCAGCCCCAGTGCTTGGAAAGGGTGGAGCCAAGAAAAAGGAGGTCTCCCCAGTGTCCCCCAAGGTTGCATTCAGAGAGAGACAGAACTCTGTGTAGGCCCGTGGAAAGGGTGGGACTGCTGCTTTCTAAAGCCCCGACGATAAATCTAAAGCCCAGACTTTGAAATCTCATGGACATCGCCCTGTGTGTTTTTGAAACATGACCCCATGTTCCTTCCTCCCTATGAAAATGGGTATATATATATATCATATGCCTGTTCCTTCTTTATGTGTTGGCAGCAAATAACTTGTTCTGAGTTTTATAGGTCCAGAGCCAGATGAAAACTTTGTACTGGTTTTAATCTTGTATTATTCTTGTATTTGCAATGTTACTGGAATGGTTTAAGGTTCTCTGATATTGTTACGGAATGAATGCATTTTGTATATGGAAAAGCATGTCTTTTTTAGGGTCTAGAGGGTGGAATGTGCTGGTTTGAAATGATTTATACACCCTAGAAAAGTCATGTTTTAATCCTAATCCCATTTTATAAAGGCAGCCATTTCTTCTATTCCCTATTCAGTATTGTATGTTGGAAACTTAATTATCTTATCTCCATGGAGCTGTGACTCAATCAGTGTGGGTATTAAACCTGATTAGGTGGAGACATGTCTCCACCCATTCCGGGTGGGTCTTGATTGGTTTTACCGGAATCTTTTAAAAGAAGACACACTTTGGAAAAAGCTAGAGTACAAGAAAGATAGCCAGGAGATTCAGAGAGCAGAGAAGAACAACAGGCATGAGAAAGCCACAACAGAGAATGCTGCAGAACCATGAAGCAGAGAGTCCACCAGCAAGTGACTGTTGGTGATGAAGAAGGAAAACGCCTCCAGGGGAGCTGGAGAGGAAGCTAGCAGATGACACCGTGTTAGCCATGTGCTTTTCCAGCTAAGAGAGAAACCCTGACCATGTTCCTTTCCTCTTGGGAGAGAAACCCTTAACTTCATCAGCCTTCTTGAACCAAGGTATCTTTCTCTGGATGCCTTAGATTGGGCGCATTATGGACTTGCTTTAATTGGGACTTTTCTCAGCCTTAGAACTGTAAACTAGCAACTTATTAAATTCCCCTTATTAAAAACTGTTCCGTTTCTCGTATATTGCATTCTGGTAGCTGGCAAACTAAAACACAAGTAGTTATAGAACAGATTTTAAAGTTTGGTATGGGCTACAGTTCCACAATTTTTTGTTTATTCTTCTAGCTGCTCAAGACACTGGAGACCAACAGAAATATCAATATAATAATTCAGCAGTCATACTCGTTTCTTACCTTCTATCTTTTCTATTATACTTCTCCTACCCTTTAAATAACATATATACATAAAAGCAATAAATTTTACTACCATTAGTTATAGAACAGATTTCAAAGTTTGGTCTGGGTTACAATTCCACAAGTTTAGGTTTTTATTTCTAGCTGCTTTAAGGTACTGGAAGCTAAAAGAAATATCAATACAATGCTTCAGCACTCATACTCATTTGCTAAACCTGACCTTCTCTGTATAACTCCACCATCACCTTTGATCTTTCTCCCACTCTTTAAGGGTACTTGGGCTATGTGCATTCTAACGAAGGAGCTGCCTATAATACAGGATAGGGGGATGGAACTAGTTGATGTTCTGGAAGGGCTGGCCCCTGTGCATTTCAGGACTTTTCTGGTCCAGGGATCCATCTGGAGGTTGTAAGTTTTGGAGAATTACCCTAGTGCATGGAACATTTGTAGAATCTTATATAATGTGTAGGTATTCTTTAGGGTTGGTGGGAATGGTTTTGGTTGGGGTTTGGCAAGCTATGATAGGTAGCAATGTCCGACTGCAGCATGCGTGAGAGTGACCACCTATATAGCCTTTTGACTCTTTTTGAACTCTCTTAGCCACTGATACTTTATTTGTTATGCTTCTTTCCCTCTTTTTCACCAGGTTGGCATTGTTTATCTCACAGTGCCAGGGTCAGGCTCATCTCTGGGGGTCATCTCCATCGCAGGTATGAGTTTTTTATATAATATATATTTTCTCTGACTCAGTCATATTTGTTGAAAACATTTTTGCTCAGTAACAAAAATCTTTCTAAAGGTTTTGGAGCCATTTGTTACTGAAAGGATTGAAAATTTTCACAGTAATACCATCTTTTCCTAGAAACTTTCATGTATGTCCTAATAATTATATTAATTTACATCCCAATTACTTATTTATTCAGTTCTCTTTTTACTAAATTTTAATAATTTATGTGGTTGTGTAGACTCTAGAATCTGTTTACAACTCCTATCTACTGCTTGTTCCATGCATGACCTTGGGAATTTATTTAGCCTTGTTAAGCCTATGTTTTCCGCTCTGTAATTAGGCAATTGATATTGCACTTACAATATTGTTGCGATGATTAAATGAGATCCTGAATCTAAAGATTAATGATTGCCAGCAGTGTTTAATTTACATTTTCTACAAATATGATAGATTTGCAATTTGCAATCAATAAAACCACTATTTCAACAAACATATATTCATCATATACCATATATCAAGTGCCATGTAAACTGTCGATGACTTAGGTCAGATGCAATCTAAGCCTACACCTTAGTGATGACCAGCAATGGGTAGTGTCAATTTCTGGTAATATGATGGATTAAAAACATTAAAATTCTCCCTCTACAAAATACCTAGAAATTATGAAGTTATAGAAAAGTCAGCTAAATTCATACAGGCCCCAAATGAAGGATAATCTGAAAATTGAAAACATTTTGTTGATCCAGCAGTATTGTCTATCATGATAAATCAGGGATATGGGTTTTAGGGCCGTTAACAGATAAGAGATGACACACTGGGCCTAACAGAGGTAAGGTGTTAGGATGAAACTCAAATACAGAGCTGGGAATTGTTGAATGTCTTACCTCTTACAGGCAAGACCAGAAAAAAATTGGCTGCCATCAGGAAGATGAAAGCTGTTCTTGTCCTGAGCATGTCGTCAGGGCAGAGGAAAAAGCCTATTGTATCTAAGATTTAGGTAAGAACATACCCCATCTGTTTGGTCTGGAAAATCCTGTTCTGAGAATTAACTATAATTTTTTTTTTCAAAAGTTCAAGCTGGAAGTAACCTTGAGACACCCTTCTGAAGCAAATGGAAAAATCTATCTGGCAGAACTCACCAGGCCCATTTAAATGTGAGTTTACAACATACAAAATTGCAATAGTATAAAGAAACAATCCACCATGAGTGAAAGTCATCAGCCAAAATAAGCAATAGAATTAGATCCTTAGGAATGTCAAGTAGAAGTTCAGATAGAAAACATGAAGAAAGCTAATTTTTTTTTAATGGAAGATATAAAAGATAGACTCAAAACAAAAGAAAGATACAAGATATAAATAGGCAAGCAAGTTTACCCTATTCTATTATAAGACTTTTTCAAACATAGAGAAAATTAAAAGAATTATTACAAGTCTACAATGGTTAACATTTTGTTACATTTGCTTTAAAGCAAATGCTCATACCCATGAAGCTCAAGATCGTATCAAGATATAGAACATTTCCTTCATATCATACCCCTTCCAGTTAATCCCTCATTCCTTCACCTCATGCCTTTGTCTGTTCTTCTTTTTTTCCCCTGCAAATAAATTGTGCCTATTCTAAAATGCCATATTAATGGAGTCTTCTGGTATGTACTCTTTAATGTAAGGCTGGTATAAAATTCAATTTTGACCCTTCTTTTATCTTAATGCTGTAACAATATTCTATTATCTTCAGATTTCTTTTATTACTGCTTAAAAGTTGTCATGGTCAGGTTCAAGTGTCAACTTGGCCAGATGATGGTACCCATTTGTCTGGTTGGCAAGTACTGGCCTGTCTGTTGCTATGAGGACATTTCATAGAATTAAATCATGATTACATTGGGTGCATCCACAACTGATTGCATTTGTAATCAGCCAAGGGGAGTGTCTTGTGCAATGAGTGATGTTTAATCTAACCACTGGAAGGCTTTTAAGGAGGATTCAGAAGAAACAGGCTCTCTTCTGGCTTCAGCTAGTGAGCCTCTCCTGTGGAGTTCCTCCAGATCCTTCATCAGAGTCACCAGCTTCACAGCCTGCCCTACAGACTTTGGACTCTGTGTTCTTACAGTTACATGAGACACTTTTATAAATTTTATATCTGCAAATATTTCCTGCTAATTCTGTTTCTCTAGAGAACCTTAGCTATCAGTTTAAGTGTAGTTTCTTTGCCTTTGCTTTTAGAACTATTTGATCTTGGTGTTACATATTTTACTATGATTTGACAATGTGCAGTCTTAACTTTTATATATCATTGTTAATTGGAGAGGTAATTAGCCATAGATGCAATCAAATGATTGATTTAATCCATGAAATATCCTAATAGTTACAGTATGGCCAGTGCTTGCTTGATCAAACAACTGGACATCATAACCTAGCCAAATGGACACATAAAATTAACTGTCACAGAAGATGAGTTCAGTTGTGGATATGTAAAGTTTAGGTACAAGTATGCAGAAACCATGTTACTAATTTTTTTCCTTTTTTTCTTTCATTGTGTGGAATTTCCTCTATTAATAGAATTAAACCTTGAGCTCATCCCTTCCTTTAACAACTGTGCCCAGCATATTTAAGAACAAGCAGCCAACACCATTATACTTTTTGATACTGCAAACTCTGTTCAGGTATTAAATACACTGTTATCCAGAGCCTTGCCTCTTATAAGCACCTGAGTAACAGCATCCAATGGTGATATCTTGCATATTCCTACTGCCAATTCATGCCACGGACTATCAGTAGCATCTTGATCACTGGGAATAGAGTCATTAATGGCTTTTAATCTAATCATTAGACATCCAATTCCAAAAATCAACTAGGAAATCTTATCCTTAAGCTTCTGCTCAGCACCAAAATCTGTATTAGGATTCTCCAGGGAAGCAGAACCAAAAAACAGAATACGCATACATCTATGCATATACATATATACGTACATATACATATGTACATATATATACAAATATTATGAGATTATAGGAATTGGCTCTAGAGACTGTGGGTTTAGGCAAGTCTGATTTCCATAGGGCAGGCTGCAAGTAGGGAACTCCAGTGAAGATTTTGATGCATTCCCCAGAAGAAGATGGCTGGCTGAAGCAGAGGCAGAAATTCTTCTTTTTTCCTGCTGAAATCATCAGTTCTCCCTTTGAGATTTTCAGCTGGTTGGATGAAACTTCTTTCATTACTGAGGGTGGTCTTCTATTTTGATTGTAGATGTAATCAGCCATGGATGCAATCAATTGACTAGTGATTTCAATCCACAAAAAATAACCTCATAGTAATAATCACGTTAATGCTTGCTTGACTAAACAGTTGGAACCATAACCAGGCCAAGATGACACATGAACTTAACCATCATAGTTGCTATTGTAAATGGAATTGTTTCCTTGATTTCTTTTTCATATTGTTCATTAGTGATATATCCATAGTTTATATGCTTACCTGTTCTTCTCAAAATAATTTCACCAAACATATTGAAGCCTTGGTATTGGCTATCCATCACTTTGTCTGCCCCTCCTCTAGGGCAGAGTCCATGCCCTAGTTGCCTCATGTATGGTAACTGTGAATGGTCATGCCACTATTTCTTTAGCTGACCATTGCCCTCATGTCATGCTTTCTCCCATATGCTCTGGACTGGCCAGCCCACCCCCCACAAAGGCTCCCGTTCAGATTCTTTCCTACAGTCTGTCCTCTCTCTTCCAGGACATTGTTGGTCCTTCCATCACAATTCAGCTGTCCTGTTTCCTCTCTTTCAGAATCTTGTGCTTTTATAGTGGGCAGTTCTCTGATCTAATAACTGTATGCAGGATAATGTATACCCTAAATGAGTGTTCCTAAAGATGGAATTTTTTTTTACTTTTTTAGACCACTGGGAAAATATTTTCAAACAAAAGAATGCTTTTACTCTTCTAAATTAAGGCCAAATTATCAGTAGTTTTATAAACTAGAATTATGCCTAGACAGCATAAACAGACCCATCTGGGACTTTCAGAATTTTATTAGCTTTAGCTCTCTTGAACACAGCAGTGATTCCAGAGGTAAGAGAAAAGGTTTTAGCAAAAGTGTTAAAAATAAGCCAAAATTATCTTGCTCTTTCTTATTTACTAGGCAAGGAATCAGCTTCAGAGCCATTGATTAAGATTCATGTGCATGATCACAAAGTAGCATAGAGGCTGTGAAGTCTCAATTACATCAGAGCAAAGTGGACTCGAGATGAGGGAGATGGAAGAGGCATCCCAGGCTGGGTTCCTTGAGTGTGGGCAGCTAAGTTGCAGACTGTGATAGTCTCATAATGCGGAAGAGTCTGGTTATATTAATAAAGGTCATCCCACATCCTTAGAAGAGGTGAGGTTGTGTTTCAATGTGCTTATTTTAAAAAGGTAACAAAAGCTAATAGACTTTTTTATTTTGGGGGAGGTTGCACAGGTAACTATATTGTTTAAAATAATTGTTTACACTCAATTACCTGTCATATACAACATGACTAAAATTTAGAAAAAGATTTACAAAATAAAACCACCCAGATGGAACGTGCAACCTTCATTTTATCAGTCACTGCCTTTGTACCTTCAGTTGCTGTTTGCCGCATGCTAAGTTCCTTTTAGATTTGGTGTTTAGGAAAAAAAGTTTCTTTTTTGATGAAATTTGATACATTCTGTTATTAAACTAAAACTTTGTAAATTTTGTTAAGCAAGAAATTAAAATTTGTCTTTCTCGATTCCATGACTTTTACTCTCCTACGTTATTTAAAAAAAATTTTTAATAAAACCAATCAACATACAGCATGAATGTTCTTTTTTTATCACATAGTTGTATATTCATCATCATGATCATTTCTTAGAACATTAGCATCAATTCAGAAAAAGAAACAAAAAGATAACAGAAAAAAAATTCATACATACCATACCTCTTACCCTTCCCTTTCATTGATCACTAGCATTTCAATCTACTACATTTATTTTAACATTTGTTCCCCCATTATTTATTTATTTTTAATACACATGTTTTACTCATCTGTCCACACTGTAGATAAAATGAGCATCAGACACAAGGTTTTCACAATCACACAGTCACATTGCAAAAGCTAAATCATTATACAATCATCTTCAAGAAACTGGAACACAGCTCTACATTTTCAGGCACTTCCCTCTAGCCTCTCTGCTACACCTTAATTAAAAAGGTGATATCTATCTAATGCATAAGAATAACCTCCAGGATAACCTCTCAACTATGTTTGGAATCTCTCAGCCATTGACACTTTATTTTGTCTCATTTCTCTCTTCCCCCTTTTGTCTTGAAGGTTTTCTCATTTCCTTGATGCTGAGTCCCAGCTCATTTTAGGATTTCTGTCCCATGTTGCCAGGAAGGTTTACACCCCTGGGAGTCATGTCCCATGTAGAGAAAGGGAGGGCAATGAGTTTGCTTGTCATGTTGGCTGAAAGAAAGGCCACGTCTGAGCAACAAGGGGGGTGACTCTTATGCCCAATTTTAAGTAGGCTTAGCCTATCCTTCGAGGGGTTAAGTTTCATATGAACAAACCCCAAGATTAGGGGTTCAGCCTACTGCTTTGGTTGTCCTCAATGCTTGTGAGAATATCAAGAATTCTCCATTTGGGGAAGTTGAATTTCCCCCTTTCTCACCATTCCCCCAAGGGGACTTTGCAAATACCTTTTTATTCACTGTTCAAACCTTTCTGGAATTTACTGAGGCATCATTCTAGACAAGCCTACAAAATCTCATGCTCTACTCAAGGTTGCATGGACTTACGGTGTTCAATTAAGCTGTCCACATAAGTTATATGAGGAAATGCATTAGTCAAAATATAAATTTTGCACCAAATAAATATTTTTTGCTTTAGTCTCACACATAAGTTAAAGTTTTTAAATATTACCATCTATTTTCAACACCCTGCATTGACATTCCTTTGTTCTTCTTCAAACAAAACATTTTTAAATTTGTACATTTAGTCACTATCATTATACACTCTAGGCATTCCTAGATTATAACATCTCAGTCTTTACCATGTATCTTTCTTTCTGATTTCATTTGTGCCCCCAGGCCTCCTGCCTCTATCATTCTCACATTCAGCTTCATTCAGTGTTCTAACATTATTGTATTACAGTTAGGTAGTATTGCACTATCCATTTCTGAATTTTTACAATCATTCCCACTGTACAATCTTTATCCCTTCAGTTCCAATTACCAAATATCTACCCTATTTCTATCTCCTGATGACCTCTGTTCTTAACTGAAATTATCCAAGTTCATTCATTAATGTTGGTTCATATCAGTGAGACCATACAGAATTTGTCTTTTTATTTTTGGCTTATCTCACTCAACATAATGTCCTTAAGGTCCATCCATGTTGTTACATACTTCATAACTTTATTCTGTATTACAGCTACATAATATTTCATTGTATGCATATACCACAGCTTGTTTAACCACTAGTCTGTTGATGGACCTTTGGGCTGTTTCCATCTCTTGGCAATTGTAAATAATGCTGCTATAAACATTGGTGTGCAAATGTCCATTTGTGTCTTTGCCCTCACATCCTCTGAGTAGATACCTAGCAATGGTATTGCCAGACCATATGGTAATTCTATAGTTAGCTTCCTGAGGAACCACCAAACTGCCTTCCACAGAGGTTGCACTGTTTGACATTCCCACCAACAGTGGATAAGTATGCCTCTTTCTCCACATTCTCTCCAGCATTTGCCGTTTTCTGTTTTATTGATAATGGCCATTCTGGTAGATGTGAGATGATACCTAATTGTGGCTTTGATGTGCATTTCCCTAATAGCTAGGGAAGTTGAGCATCTTTTCATGTGCCTTTTGGCCATTTGTATTTCCTCTTCTGAGAAATGTCTGTTCAAGTCTTTTGCCCATTTTGTAATTGAATTGTCTGTCATTTTTGTTGTTGTGTTGAACAATCTCTTTATATATTCTGGATACTAGACCTTTATCTGATTTATCATTTCCGAATATTGCCTCCCATTGTGTAGGCTGTCTTTTTACTTTCTTGATGAAGTTCTTTGATGCACAAAATTGTTTAATTTTGAGGAGTTCCCATTTCTTTCTTTCCTTCTTCAATGCTCATGCTTTGGGTGTAATGTCTAGGAAATAACCTCTTATTATAAGATTTATAAGATATTTCCCTACATTTTCTTCTAACAGTTTTATGGTCTTAGATCTAACGTTTAGGTCTTTGATCTAGTTTGAGTTAATTTTTGTATACGGTGTGAGATATGGATCCTCTTTCACTCTTTTGCATGTGGATATCCAGTTCTCTAGGCACCATTTATTGAAGACTGTTCTGTCCCAGGTGAGTTGGCTTGACTGCCTTATCAAAGATCAATTGTCCATAGATGAGAGAGTCTATATCTGAATACTCTATTCTATTCCATTGGTCAGTATATCTATCTTTATGCCAGTACCATGCTGTTTGGACCACTGTAGTTTTGTAATATGCCTTAAAGTTGGGTAGCGTGAGAACTCTGACTTTATTTTTCTTTCTCAGGATACTTTTAGCTATTTGGGGCACCCTGCCCTTCCAGATAAATTTGCTTATTGGTTTTTCTATTTCTGAAAAGTAAGTTTTTGGATTTTAATTGATATTGCATTGAATCTGTAAATCAATTTAGGTAGAATTGACATCTTAACCATATTTAGTCTTCCAATCCATGAACATGGTGTGCCCTTCCATTTATTTAGGTCTTCTGTGATTTCTTTTAACAATTTCTTGTAGTTTTCTCTGTATAGGTTTTTTGTCTCTTTAGTTAAGTTTATTCCTAAATATTTTATTCTTTTGGTTGCAATTGTAAATGGATTTTTTTTCATGATTTTCCCCTCAGATTGTTCTTCACTAGTGTATAAAAACACTACAGATTTTTGAGTGTTGATCTTGTAACCTGCTACTTTGCTGTACTCAGTTATTAGCTCTAGTAGTTTTGCTGTGGATTTTTCAGAGTTTTTGACATATAGGATCATATCATCTATAAAAAGTGAGAGTTTTACTTCTTCCTTTCCAATTTTGATGGCTTGTATTTCTTTTTCTTGTCTAATTGCTCTGGCTAGAACTTCCAACACAATGTTGAATAACAATGGTGATAGTGAACATCCTTGTCTTGTTCCCGACTTTAGGGAGAAAGTTTTCAGCTTTTCCCCATTGAGAATGATGCTAGCTGTGTTTTTTTCATATATTCCCTTTATCATATTGAGGAAGTTCCCTTCTATTTCTATCCTTTGAACTGTTTCAACAGGAAAGGATGTTGAACTTTGTCAAATGCCTTTTCTGTATCAATTGAGATGATCATGTGGTTTTTCTGCTTTGATTTGTTGGTAGGGTGTATTACAATAATTGATTTTCTTATGTTGAACCATGCTTGCATACCTGGGATGAATCCTACTTGGTCATGGTGTATAATTCTTTTAATATGCTGGCGGATTCGATTTGCAAGAGTTTTGTTGAGGATTTTTGTATCTATATTCATAAGAGAGATTGGTTGGTATTTTTTTTTTTTTTGTAATATCTTTGTCTGGCTTTGGTATGAAGGTGATGTTGGCTTTGTAGAATGAGTTAGGTAGCTTTCCCTCCTCTTCAGTTTTTTAAAGAGTTTGAGCAGGATTGTACTAATTCTTTCTGGAATGCTTGGTAGAATTCACATGTGAAGGCATCTGGTCTTGGACTTTTCTTTTTGGGGAGCTTCTTAATGACTGATTCAATTTCTTTACCTGTGATTGGTTTGCTGAAGTCATCTATTTCTTCTTGAGTCAATGTTGGTTGTTCATGCCTTTCTAGGAAGTTGTCCATTTCATCTACATTGTAAAGTTTATTAGCATAAGGTTGTTCATAGTATCCTCTCTTTATTTCTGAGGGGTCACTGGTTATGTCTCCTCTTCCATTTCTGATTTTATTTATTTGCATCCACTCTCTTCTTCTTTTTGTCAACCTCACTAAGGGTCCATCAATTGTACTGATTTTTCTCATAGAATCAACTTCTTGTTTTGTTGATTTTCTCAATTGTTTTCATGTTCTCAATTTTATTTATTTCTGCTCTAATCTTCATTATTTCTTTCCTTTTGCTTGCTTTGGGGTTAGTTTACTGTTCTTTCTCTAATTCTTCCAAGTGGACAGTTAGTTCCTTGATTTTTGCTTTTTCTTCTTTTTTGATATAGGCATTTGGAGCAATAAATTTCCCTCTTAGCACTGCCTCATAAATTTTGATATGTCGGGTTTTCATTTTCATTTGCCTCAAGATAGTTACTGATTTCTCTTGCAACTTCTTCCTTGACCCACTGATTGCTTAAGAGTGTGTTGTTGAGCCTCCATATATTTGTTAATTTTCTGGCACTCTGCCTATTATTGATTTTCAACTTCATTCCTTTATGATCTGAGAAAGTCTTTTATATGATTTCAATCTTTTTAAATTTTTTGAGACTTGCTTTGTGACCCAGCATATGGTCTATCCTTGAGAATGATCCATGAGCACTTGAGAAAAAGGTATATACTGCTGTTGTGGGGTGTAATGTTCTATAAATGTCTGTTAAGTCTAGTTTATTTATTATATTATTCAAATTCTCTGTTTCTTTATTAATCCTCTGTCTAGATGTTCTGTCCATTGATGAGAGTGTGAAATTGAAGTCTCCAACTATTATGGTAGATGTGTCTATTTCTCTTTTCAGTGTTTGCCTCATATATGTTGGAACATTCTGGCTTGGTGCATAAATATTTATGATTGTTATGTCTTCTTGTTGAATTGTTCCTTTTATTAATACGTAGTATCCTTTGTCTCTTTTAACTGTTTTACATTTGAAGTCTAATTTGTTGGATATTAGTATAGCTACTCTTGCTCTTTTCTGATTGTTATTTTCATGAAATATCCTTTACCCATCTTTCACTTTCAACCTATGTTCATCCTTGGGTTTAAGATGCGTTTCCTGTAGACAGCATATAGATGGGTCCTGTTTTTTAATCCATTCTGCCAATCTATGTCTTTTGATTGGGGAGTTTAACCATTAACATGTAGTGTTATTACTGTACAGGCAGTACTTTCTTCTACCATTTTCCCTTTTGAATTTTATATGTCGTATCTAATTTTCCTTCTTTTTACCTTTACTGATAGTTTTTATTTCTACGCTGTTCTCCACACCTCTCTTTCCTGTCTTTTCCTATCTGCCCCTAGTGCTCCCTTTAGTATTTCTTGCAAAGCCAGTCTCTTGGTCACAAATTCTCTCAGTGATTTTTTGTCTAAAAATGTTTTAATTGCTCCTTCCTTTCTGAAAGACAATTTTGCTGGATATATAATTCTTGGCTGGCAGTTTTTCTCTTTTAGTAATTTAAATATATCATCCCACTGTCTTCTCACCTCCATGGTTTCTGTTGAGAAATCTATGCATAGTCATATTGGGCTTCCCTTGTATGTGATGGATTGCTTTTCTCTTGCTAGTTTCAAGATTCTCTCTTTCTCTTTGACATCTGACATTCTGATTAGTAAGTGTCTTGGAGTGCATTTATTTGGATCAATTCTGTTGGGGGTATGCTGCAATTCTTGGATATGTAATTTTAAGTCTTTCATGAGAGTTGGGAAATTTTCAGTGATAATTTCCCCCATTAGTTTTTCTCCTCCTTTTCCCTACTTTTCTCCTTCTGGGACACCCACAATATGTATATTTGTGCACTTCATGTTGTCATTCACTTCCCTGAGTCTCTGCTCATATTTTTCCATTTTTCCCTATATTTTCATTTGCTTGTCAGATTTCAGCTGTCCTATCCTCCTGACATTGTAGGTTTCCATTGTTTTTTTCATCTCTTCTACTGTGCCTTCCATTGCCATAAATTCTGTGATTTGTTTTTTCAGACTTTCGATTTCTTCTTTTTGTTTATTCCTTGCCTATCCTCCCCTAATTCACTGCTTTGATTTTTGATGAGGTTTTCCATGTCTATTTGAACATTCTGAATTAATTGTTTCAACTCCTTTCAACTCATTTGAATTGTTGGTTTGTTCCTTTGACTGGGCCATATCTTCAATTTTCCTAGTATGATTCGTTATTTTTTTTGCTGGTGTCTAGGCATTTAATTACCTTAATTAGTTTATTCTGGAGACTGTTTTCACTTTTTTACCTAGGATTTTCCTGCTGGGTGACTTTGTTGTCTATCTGTTCTTTGAGATTCAGTTCAGCGTACTCTGGACCTCTAGCTTAGGTTTTGTTTAACAGACAAGAATTTTTCAGTTTTTGTTTGCTTGTTTCTTGTCCTGCCTGTATGGTGCCTTTTCTGCCCCCTTAGGAGGATCCACGTAGGTATTATAGACCCCAACCAGGGTTTCTCAGACCAAACTGACCTGTCAGGAGGAAAGAGTCACCTGAGTCAGTTTTCCCTGAGGGTGAGACCCAGAAGATTGAAAGGCTTTCCTATGAAGCCTCTGAGCTCTCCATTTTTCCTATCCTGCCCAGTATGTGGTGCTTGTCTGCCTGCAGGTCTCACCAGCGTAAGGTGATTTGGTACCTTTAACTTCAGCAGACTCTCCCTACTGGGGGCATGGTGGAGACAGAGGAGAGGTTGTAGTCTGGTTTTAATTGCTTCCCTTTTCCAGACCCTGGGGTCTGAGCTCCTTGAGGGAGGGATTCCACCTTAGCTGGGTCCCACCCCACTCCTGGAGAAGGCACAGGCTCCAGACAAACACTCAAACAAGCTTAATTCTGCCTGTGCTTGGGGCTGTGGAGCCCAAGAAGCCTTGCAGCTGTATCCAAAGAGCAGTCAAGCCATAGAAACACAGCCACCGAAATGAAGGAGAAAAATCCTTTTCAGAACAGGACCCCGTTCCTCAAGTTTGTCAATCAAGAGTTTAAGTTGGTACATTGCTCTGTGTATCTCCAGATCCTATATGCCCCCCTCCTTTCCTTCAGGGCCCAGACCTTGTCAAATCCAAAAAAACCTCTGTTTTTTTTTTCTTTTTCCATCAGCCCTGCCGCCTCTGCACTGGGGCAAAAACTAGAAACCTCCACTTTTACTCCAGATTTACCTGAGCTGGGGGCCTTCTTTTAGTGGTCACAATTTGTTAATTAATTACACAGTTGGAGCTTGGTTGAGCTCAACCCCTACTGCTGGTTTACTTTCCTTTCTGGGAAGCAGCCTATGAAGGAGGGGCACCAGCAGCTATGGTTTGGGGAACTCACAGTTCTGGGTGAGCTCGCAGCTGGTTCAGCTGGTCCAGACTGGGGTAAGCTGTGTGTCTGGTCACTGATGTGACCCCAGCAGCTGTTCTGTACTGTTCCTGGTTATTTATTAGCTGCTCTGGAGGACAAAATAAATCCTACACCTCACTAAGCTGCCATCTTGGCCCCTTCTCTCAAAAGGTAATACACTTTTAAAATATGTCTTCATAAATGGCTAACACTTAAAACAAAAAACACAAAACAAATTTTCTGCTCAAAGAGGTAGAACTTGAGTTATTTGAGAAAATGACATCTGGAACAAATCACTCCCTAGCAATGATAGACATGTACTCATGCACAACATGCATACCTCAATCTATATTCAGATGTGGTTGGTTGAATTATGTACCCCAACACACCCATGTTCATAATCTTAATCCATGGCACCTTGGGTGTAAACCCACTGTAAATAGGATCTCTTGAAGATACTGTTTTTAGTTAAGGTGAGGTCCAGCTGAATGAGGGTGGATCTTAAATCATTTTACTGGAAGCCTCATAAAGAAAACAGAAATTCACAGAAGGTAGAAAAGAGAGGGTATCACCACATGAGGGGAAGCAGAAATAAAAGCCAAAGAACCCAAAAGATTGTCAGCAGCCACATCAGAACACTAAAGTCTTCAAAAAGAAAGAAAGTCTTGTTGATATCTTGAATTTGGACTTCTAGCCTCAAAATCATGATCCAAAAAATTCCTAGTGTTTAAGCCAACCTACTGTGTGGTATTTGTCATAGCAGCTCAGAAAACTAAGATGCCAGCCAAGGAAAAATAATTGCTGGATCTTGAGTGCTCCATTGAGATCAGCTTCATTTATCTTTATTTACCTTGGAGATTATCTTACTTTGACTTCCAATTCAGAGTTTCTAGTGACTTTTTTTTTTTTTTAATTTTTATTAATTAAAAAGAAATTACAAGAAAGAAACACAAACATCCGTAATATATGCTCATTCCATTCTACATATATAATCAGTAATTCACAATATCATCACATAGTTGCATATTCATCATCATGATAATTTCTGAGAACATTTGCATCAATTCAGAAAAAGAAATAAAAAGGCAACGGAAAAATAAAATAAAAACAGAAAAAGAAAAAGAATTTTTACATACCATATTCCTTATCCCTCCCTTTCATTGATCGCTAGTATTTCAAACTGAATTTATTTTAACATTTTTTTCCTCTATTATTTATTTATTTTTTTTCCTGAATCTACTATGTGCTTTTATTTTTTTATCCAATTTTTAAAATTTTTTTTAATTAATCAAAAAAAAAGAAAAGAAATTAACACAACATTTAGAAATCATTCCATTCTACACATGCACTCAGTAATTCTTAGTATCATCACATAGATGTATGATCATCATTTCTTAGTACATTTGCATCGATTTAGGAAAAGAACTAGCAAAACAGTAGAAAAAGATATAGAATGTTAATATAGAGAAGAGAATTAAAATAATAATACTAATAAAATATATATATATATAAAGGAAAAAGAAAAAATGCAAAAACAGAAGATACAAACAAACAAACAAACAAAAAACCATATTTCAGGTGCAGCTTCATTCAGTGTTCCAACATAGTTACATTACACTTAGGAATTATTGTGCTGTCCATTTTTGAGTTTTTGTATCTAGTCCTGTTGCACAGTCTGTATCCCTTCAGCTCCAATTACCCGTTATCTTACCCTGTTTCTAACTCCTGCTGGTCTCTGTTACCAATGATATATTCCAAGCTGATTCTCGAATGTCGGTTCACATCAGTGGGACCATACAGTATTTGTCCTTTAGTTTTTGGCTAGTCTCACTCAGCACAATGTTCTCTAGGTCCATCCATGTTATTACATGCTTCATAAGTTTAGTCTGTCTTAAAGCTGCATAATATTCCATCGTAGGTATACGCCACAGTTTGTTTAGCCACTCGTCTGTTGATGGACACTTTGGCTGTTTCCATCTCTTTGCAATTGTAGATAATGCTGCTATAAACACTGGTGTGCAAATGTCCGTCTGTGTCTTTGCCCTTAAGTCCTTTGAGTAGATACCTAGTAGTGGTATTGCTGGGTCGTAATCCATTCTGCCATTCTATGTCTTTTGATTGGGAAATTCAGTCCATTACCTTTTAGTGTTATTACTGTTTGGATAATATTTTCCTCTACCATTTTGGCTTCTGTATTATATATATCATATCTGATTTTCCTTCTTTCTACACTTTACTCCATACCTCTCTCTTCTGTCTTTTCGTATCTGACTCTAGTGCTCCCTTTAGTATTTCTTGCAGAGCTGGTCTCTTGGTCACAAATTCTCTCAGTGACTTTTTGTCTATAAATGTTTTAATTTCTCCTTCATTTTTGAAGGACAATTTTGCTGGATATAGAAGCCTTGGTTGGAAGTTTTTCTCTTTTAGTAATTTAAATATATCATCCCACTGTCTTCTAGCTTCCATGGTTTCTGCTGAGAAATCTACACATAGTCTTATTGGGTTTCCCTTGTATGTGACGGATTGTTTTTCTCTTGCTGCTTTCAAGATCCTCTCTTTCTCTTTGACCTCTGACATTCTAACTAGTAAGTGTCTTGGAGAACGCCTATTTGGGTCTATTCTCTTTGGGGTGCGCTGCACTTCTTGGATCTGTAAATTTAGGTCTTTCATAAGAGTTGGGAAATTTTCAGTGATAATTTCTTCCATTAGTTTTTTTCCTCCTTTTCCCTTCTCTTCTCCTTCTGGGACACCCACAACACGTATATTTGTGCGCTTCATATTGTCATTCAGTTCCCTGATCCCCTGCTCAAGTTTTCCCATTCTTTTCCCTATAGTTTCTGTTTCTTTTTGGAATTCAGATGTTCCATCCTCCAGTTCACTAATTGTAGCTTCTGTCTCTTTAGATCTACCATTGTAGGTATCCATTGTTTTTTCCCTTTTTTCTTCTTTGTCCTTCACTCCCATAAGTTCTGTGATTTGTTTTTTCAGATTTTCTATTTCTTCTTTTTGTTCAGCCCATGTCTTCTTCATGTCCTCCCTCAATTTATTGATTTGGTTTTTGAAGAAGTTTTCCATTTCTGTTCGTATATTCAGCATTAGTTGTCTCAGCTCCTGTATCTCATTTGAACTATTGGTTTGTTCCTTTGACTGGGCCATATCTTTAATTTTCCGAGCGTCATCCATTATTTTCTGCTGGTGTCTGGGCATTTGATCAGATTTCCCTGGGTGTGGGACCCGGCTGGTTGAAAGGTTTTTCTGTGAAATCTCTGGGCTGTTTTTCTTTTCCTGCCCGGTAGGTGGCACTCGTGGCGCTCGTCTGTCTGCGGGGCCCACCAGTAAAAGATGCTGTGGCTCCTTTAACTGGCCAGTCCGAATCTTGCAGTCGGCCCGGGAAACCGCGCGTGGAGGGGGTGGATCGCCGGCAGCCGTGGCTTGGGGGACTCCGGTCCAAATTGCCCAGCTGGCCCGAGACGTCAAGCGTGGCGGGAGGGCCCCACTATTCAACGTTCCCACTCAGACCGGGGAGCCACGTGCGTGGAGGGGACCCCAGTCGCCAGCCGCCCCGGCCGGGAAAACGCGCGCCCCTTGGATATCTCATCGCAGCGGATTCTCCCTGCCCCTTCAGCCGTTCCAGAATGGGGTACGCTGTCTTTTTGGTCTCTGTTGTGGCTCCAGGAGCTGTTTCGTATTGTTTCTGTTTCTTTAGTTGCTTTTCTGGAGGAGGAGCTAAGACCCGCGCATCTTACTAAGCCGCCATCTTCTCCGGAAGTCCTCTCTAGTGACTTTTTTTAACCTCTCACCATCACCTGTTTGTATTATTAGGGTTGACATACTCTGCTCTTCCTCCCAGTCCTGCTTGTAGGTCACCTGGCTGGGCCTTCTGCCCCTTCTGGCCCAGGTGGGTCAGTTGAAGGGACCTTTGCTGTGTGTCAAGAAGTTTCAATTCAATGGGATGAAATGCAGGCCAGCACCACACAGTTGCCAGCCAGATGGTCTTGGGGAGCCAAGGTGGGATGGGCCAGTGTGGGGGAAGATGCTGTGGAGAAAAGTACTGGGAGCTGGAGCCATAGACTTTTGTTTAAGGCTTTGAGTAGCTGAAATGAAAACTGGTGTTTTTATTTTACAAGTTTATTTTTCTTCCTAAGAAATAAATAAGCCTTCAGCATCATAATATTGTGTAGGTTTAAAGGTTGAATTAAGAGGTTGGAGGATGGGCAAGGAACCTTACTTTTAGAATATTGCATTTTTCTTTCCAACTGACTGGTCTGAGCATGCTTATTTAATCATGAACTGTTGGGAAAATTGGTATGAGAATCTTAAACAAGGGAATCATTATACGGAAATTATTGTGTGCTTTTCCACAAATGATCATCTTGATTTGAAATAGGCTAATCAACTGAATATAGAGATATATTAGTTCTTTGTAACATATCTATGAGATATTTAGAGAAAAAATGACAGGTCTTAAAAGAGTCTGGATTTTTAAAAAATGTTGCCCATCATATTTCATCTGTGAAGGGGATGGGCAGGGAGCTGGACTTTCTGCGTGGTGAACCTTGCAGTCTCTGAGCACTGCCTGCTAAAGCTCAGTTTAGAATCCATCCATTTCTTATCCCATAAAAAACAATTTTGTCTAAAATCCTGGAGTCTATGATTTCAAACCTGAGTGAGAAGTCTTGTTAGTGGCTGTATTTTATTTAATTAAAAATTTACTTCAAACAAAATAAGGCTAGGAAAAGACTATGTAAACTGAGACCTTTTAAAAGTTTATTATTTTGCTAATAATGAAAACTGGAATTTAAATAATATTATTTATTATATTAAAATATTGCAGCCATTAATATTAGCATCATGAAAGGAAGCATGAGAATAATTTCCAATATGTGCCTAGAATCTTCCATCATCCCTGCCCACGGCTATACATCAACAGTGTGAGTTTTTTTTATTTATATTTTCTTGACTGAGCCAGTCGTACTTCATGACCACAGCACCTTACCTCATAGGTAGTGTGGTGTCTTTACTCCCAAGGAACCATAAAACTATATTTACTCATCAGTTGCAAGAAGCTTTTGAGTTTATCTGTGTAAGGACCTCAACTAACTGAGATTCTTTATAAAGGATCATGGCAGTACCTGCTGGATATCTAGGTTGGTTTCAATCTTAAACTGCTGCCTCTTGTTGAATATTTTGGGCTTCCCTTAGTTTGTTTTCCATTTTATTTTTCATTAAAGTTTGAATATACTGTCTACAATTGCCAGGCTGCTATGACAAATACCACACAATGGGTTGGCGCAACAGCAAGCAATAATTGTCTTGTGGTTTCAGAGGTTAGAAGCCCCAAATCAAGGTGTTGGCAAAGCGATGCTTGCTCCTGAGAGTCTGCAGCTTACCGCAATCACTGGGGCTCCTTGGCCGGCATTCCTGCTTCCTATCACAGGACAGTATCTCTTTCTTTCTGTTGCTCTTTTAGTTCCTGTTGACTTCTGGCTACTTTCTCATCCCTCCTCCCAGTAGCCTGCTCTTCATAAGGCTTCTAGTAATACCAGTTAAGACTCATCCTGATTCAGTTGGCTACGCCTTAACCAAAAACATGTTTAAAAGTCCTATTTACAAATAAATAAGATTAATATTAAGAATATGTCTTTTTTAGGGTATATAATTCAACATACCCCTCCCACTATAATTAGTTTTGTCTTTACACTATTTCCTTCAGCTTAGTGGTTCTTAATCTTCATTGTATTAATATATATGATTGCTTTAGCTTTAGACATTTGCTCATTTTCAGCGTTAATGTTGATTGATTAGCATACAATTTCTTCTAACTTTCTATTTTAGTTAGGGTTTTGCTCAGGTAGACAAAACAGGAGATCCCACCTAGCAGTGGCTGGAAGAAAACAGAAGCTGAGCTGACTTTTCCATTGTATAAAAGACACCCACAGGTGGCATCTGAGGACCATCATGGCTGCGTCACTGTCATCAAAGGGTCCTATTTTTCTAGCACCGTATCCCTGTGCGTGGTTTTCATGCTCATGGTCAATTCTTGGTCTAAGAGAGCTGTTGGAGAGTGGGCCATGGTGGCTCAGCAGGCAAGAATGCTTGCCTGCCATGCCAGAGGACCTGGGTTTGATTCCCGGTGCCTGCCCATGTAAAAATAAAGAGAGCTGTTGGAGCTCCAGCACTTATGAGTCTGCTGATAACCTTACCTTTTGTTGTATGAAAATATTTTCAGTTGGCCTATTAATCAGAAATGTGAGCACAGTTACTCAGGTTTTATGCAAAAAAGCAATGAAAACAGTTGCTCCATGTCATTCTTATGTAAAAATATCACTTGGGAAATTAATTTGGATATTCTATCTACTGGCATATGCTAGTTTGTGTGGCATGGTGGTATATTTGATGTGACTTTTGGGGATGTGAAAGGAGCCACTGAGGATTTATCAATGCATAAGTGTGGAGCTCATTTTCTACTCTATCTTCTCTTAGATACTGAAATTCTAGCTTAAAATCTTAAATTATATCTTTCTTGACTTGTACGTTAGAGATGATTCCCTTAGGGAAGAACAAGTTCTATCCCTAAGCAAATTTGTATTATTGATAGCTATTGATTTATGATCTTGTCACTTGCTAGATCCATAGACCTTGATGACGTGTGCTACTGGGTGTAACTGACTGTGTTAATGTCAATATAGTGCCTTTAATGTTATTTACTCACAAACAGAAATAAAATACTATTAGAAAACAGGCCCAGTTTTATCTAATGGTTTAATTTTACGTTGTTTTACAGGATGTGACTTATGCCTCAGTATAAATAGACAGAGAACATGCTTGCAATATATTTTTCAAATTTGTGTGAATGTACTATTTTAGGAAATAAGATATATTCCTAGTCCTCACTTGTTAAGATTATAATGGGTGTGATGATCTAAGCTGTAAGATCATGTTCTTAAAGCTACTCCATTCCTGTGGGTATAGACCTACTGTGGGTGGGATCTTTTGATCAGGTTTTTTCAGGTTAGGCATGCCCTAGGTGGCTTTTAATCCTCTTAGTGGACTCCTTTATATGAGGATGAAACACACATAGAAGCTGAGAAAGAAAACCACAGATGGAGAAGCCAGAAGGTGAAAACAACAAAACCCAGTTGAGAGGGGAGAGCCCCAAAGTGCTGCGATGTGCTTTGCCACTTGGCACAGGAACAGAAGATCACCAGTAGTCTGTCTTTAGAGTCCAGGTATCATCTTGATGATGCCTTGATTTGGACGTTTTCAAGGCCTCAGAACAGTAAGTTTGTAAGTTAATAAATCCCCATTGAAAAAGCCAACCCTTTTTGGTATATTGCATTTCAGCAATCTTAGCAAACTAAAATACTGGGAGATAAACTCAAGTAAATAATATTTGATAAATGATAAATAATCAAATAATCAAATAAATGTTTGTCCAACATAGTATAGACCTGGCTAGCAGGGACACTTGATCAGGTCTTGGCTTGTACAAGAAAGATTTTCCAAGGAGGGAACATTTTATAAAAGTCTGAAGAATAAGTAAAAAATAGCCAGGTGAAGGAAGGGGAGTGGCAATGAGGTTGGTAGCAAGGAATTATAGGTGGATGGGATGTGTACCCATAGGTGAAAAAGAGTTCCTGTGTTTGGAGAGGAATGTGATGTGTATGTAAAGTATTCAGGGGAGGGTGGTGAGAAATATGGCTGGAGAAAGCATGGGCAGATCATAAAGCGAGTTCTCTTCTAGCATTGTTGCATCCAAAAATGGTGCCCTGAGAGCACACTCAAGAAGACATGGCTCACAGAGAAATAGGTTTTAATAATGGTGGTTAGTTGCAAGAAACAAATATTTATTAAATATCTATTAAAATTCTGGTATGTCTTGAATGGTATGTCTGGTATGTTTTAAATATACAGCAAAAACAGAAACTGACACAGCCCCTACCCTCATAGAAATTATTAAACAAACAAAACAACAACAACAACAAAACCCTGCACGTAGAATTCCAGGTTTCCAGGTGAAAGAGAAAGCTCTTTGATTTTTGTTGTTGACAGAGCATAGAGAGGCTGAAATGGAAAGTGAGAGGTTGGAGAGGAGAGAGGCAAGGAACACATGGAATCAAGGAGAAATGGTAGGAAATGAAACTGAGGGTAATAAGGGGCAGGGGCCTGTGGACCACAGTAGGAATCATGTTTTCATCTGAAGAGCAGTGGAAAATTTGTCAGAGATTTAAAAGCAAGGTTTGATGATGTTTACCCTATGAAAAGTTTCCAAGGGAAATGGATGGTTAGAATGTATGCTTCGGTTGAGCTGACTTTCCTCTATAGAGGGCTACTGCCATCAGTACAGATGAATTTTGAGTTTCATTTGTAATTGGCTTGTAGATTTGTTATCCACACTCTTTACTCAGTCTTTCTTATGACCAAAGGTGGAACTTTAGGGGATGGCTTAGTCTGTGGCAAGGATAAAGCTAAGTACCTGTGATGTGGTCCTCACCTGAGAAGGACATCTGCCATATCAGCCAACAAGCATGCATAATCTTAATTTTTATGGTGATCTTAAAAGTAGACTTTATCATCAAATGTGCCCAGGTACCTATTTGCTAACAAAAAGCACGCTTTTTAAAATTGGCTAACGGTGCTATTTTCAAGTTCCCCTCAAGCCATGCGGACTTTATTTCTAACTTCATTTTCTTTTATATACAGAAACACTAGTTTAAAATCTTAACCTGCATCTCTCTTGCCTTGCATATTAGAGATGGTTTCCCACATGTAAGACCAAATTTCATCCTTAGGGATAATGTGCAATTTATTCTGACATTCTTATCCTGCTGTAGTCTCTTTCTTTCTACTTTTAGCTGCTAAGAGTGTATATTTCATAATATCTTAATCCCCAGTTGTATCCCTGCCAACAGAAGTAACTCTTGAACTAACTAGAATTTCTTAGAACTGCAAACAATTTAAGAAATATGGGTTTCATGCTCCAAATGCAGTTTGGGGATTTTGACACATCCAACACCTCAGACTTTGTGGTATGATTAGGTTTAATAATTAGACCCAACAATAATACTTGTGGAATTATTCAAATATGTGAATATATAAATATATAGACCTGTAAAGACAGTTGGATTAAACTGTGAACACAACTCTAGGATTTTTTAACAGGTGAACACATGTCAAAGGCACATGTCTTATTTCTTGAATGTAATATATTTTTCAGTTATATGTTTTATATTAGCATTCCATCTGATACTTAATATTAATTTAATGAGTTTTTTTGCAGTTACGAATCTTGTCAGTTCTTTCATTTACTCAAGCAAACATTTATCAAGGGTATTTTATGGGCAGAAGCTATGCTATTATTCTAGTTAAAGCACAATTATTCAAATATAACTTATCTAATTTCAAGATTAAGCAGGTCTTTTATTCCTCGTCCTTCCCTCTCTGCTTGCTTTTTGAACATTTAATTGTTCATTGTTCTTTAGCGTCTCTGTGAGATGATGAGCAGAGGAAATAACATGAACAAAAAATCAGATCAAATGCCCCTGCTACTTGTCTGCAAGTTTGGTAGGAAAAGATATTGTAACTGTTTTTGGTTTTTCCTTTGATGAATTTTTGATAAGTTTGGTTCTCTGAGTGGCTAAAGTTTTGAGCAATATTTAGGTTTCTGCCAACCCTTTCCTCGGGCCCTCTACTTACTTGGTTAACTGAAGCTTGACTAAATTCAGATTTACCGCCTAGATTTTAACAGGGCTATACGTCTTAAATATCTTTGGACAATCCCTACCCTTCTGCTTACTGTCTCCTCCCAAGTCCTAGCTACCATTATCTCTTGCCTGGAGCCTTAGTCCATGCCCTTTTGGGCCATTTCTCCACGTTGGCACCAGAAATACTTACAAGTCTAATCAAGCTACCTGCATGCTGACCCCATCCCCTCTGGACACATTTCATGGCTTCCCATTGCTCTTGGCACAAAAACAAAACTCCCTTATGTCCCTACATGACTGGACATGTATCCCTACTTTGGCAGGCTCACCTCACACGGATGTCCCCCGCAGTCACCTGTCATCATGCTCTCCTTCCAGCTTGTCATGACCTGCTCTCTGCACATTTGTGACTCTTTTTCACATACTGTTTCTCTCACATGTTCCCTGAGCACATTTTATTAGATTTAATATGCTATTGATTATAAGAAACACCATTCTTCTCCCAAGAGAGAAAAGAGCTGCCAATTAAAAGATGACACAACGCCTTGACAATAACCCTGGGTAATGCAACATTAGGCCCCCTTAACCTATTATTGCATGGAGACTTCTTTCCTATATTTCAAAGGATTGGGCAGGTTTTCCTACCCTCAGTAATATTACTTGGTGTGTGATAAGCCAGATTTTTGCAAGATCCTTGGTAACGAAACATCCTGGCTTCATCCACGCGTGGGTTTCTCCCTTTCATATGTTGTGAAATGCGTATTATTGTTACCTTCAAAGAAAACACTGAATTGCATTCATTCCTCCAGTGATGAATGTCTGCTTCCCTGATATCAAACTGAGCACTCCTCCTCCATTTCCAGATCTTTCTGTGTTCCCAATAGCCTTTTGTTTCAACAGTAACCCAATACATCTTCAAACATTTTGACAACCCTTGTGAAAACAACAGTGTACATAACTCAGTTGAAGAGAGAATAGTATGAACAGTAATTACCCAGTTCTCACACAAGCAGGCAGTGACAACAATGGATCCTTCTTCTCTCTGGGCTCTATCCTCTCAAATCCATTACTTCATGATTTTATCCTTACACTTCTCCTTAAAGTCCTAACAATTAAACTCATTTCTCCGTTCTCATGCCACAACTACATGAGATCTGATTGATGCCAGGCAGCTTGCTGGCTGCCTAGAAATTGAGAGCTGTCTGCAAACAGGACTTCACTCTCCAAGTCTCTTTTGAGTGATCTGTGAAGCAATTAAATAAGATAATTCCAACTAATTTTTTTTATATCAAGAAATGTCTTCTCTTCTCCTGTTTCCCATTCAGTTAAAGCCTTCCCCATAATCCTATGTTAACCGATCTGAAACAGAAAAACTACTTTCTACAGAATCTTATTTTCCTAGCTATTTGAAAGTCTAAATAAATTATGGTAATAAATTATCTCTTTTCTATACTTAGTAGACAGACATGATTTTCTTTTATTTGAAGAGACTATGTTGCCTTTCCCCCAAAAGGCTGTGATTGCATCATCATCATCAACTTTTGCATTTCTATGGCATTTTATGCTTTTCAAAGATTTTTTTCCATATATTATCTCATTATGTGTCCCATGTTCCTACTTTTCAAAGTTTCTAGCCAGCCACAGTATGCAAAAAACGTATACTGTTGAATAAATGAATGAGTGAGCAAATGAATGATCATCTCATGACACATCCTCGATTGTACAAAGTGTTGGCTGGCTTGGGTCATCTTGCAGTCTGTATAGGACTGGCTTGTTTTATAGATCTCCATCATACTTAGCAATGGGTTTTTTGTTTTATGCAAATAGGACTGTGATGAAGCTATGGGGGGAAAAACACATGTGTTTCATCCAAGATTTTGTTTTAAAAGCCAGATTCAGATGGATAGAACAGAAATAACTAATAAGTAAGGGTTGAATAAATTGTCATTAAGCTTATGTCAGTATGCCATTATATTTTTAATCTTTGTATATAGAGAGTGAGCATTTGCTAATTGCCATATAAATATATTGACTATAAAACATGCTTTAATATATTACTGCATCTCATCAGATTAAGTGTTACTTTCTCTCTTGCTTATAATTTTGTGGAGCTTTCTTTCCATATGGCCTATTAGCTTACAGAAAGAGTTCCTTCACTGCTTCTCACAACAGTATATATTCTCTCATGGGCACCTATCGGTTTATTACAAAAATGACCTTAATGTGATTTGCTTACTAGCATGTTTTACTAACATCTTGGTTGAATGAGTTGCTTCCCTACCTGAATTTTTTTATTGCTCTGGCATCCCTTTAGTGCAGGAAGGCTAAGGCTCAGCATTTCAGTCTTTAAGGTCCATCTCATTTGGTGCTATTGGTACCCTGCCTGTAGAAACTCATCCCCAAGGGCTGAGAAGTCACAAAGTCTGGACTGATGGGCACTTCCTGTGAGTTGTACAACCCATTGGCTGTCATGGGTCTTTCTTTCTCTTTTGGTTCCTGGGAGGCTATTTCCAGAGACAGTAAACCAATCAATGGTCCATTTAGCTAATGGACATTCACCTAGAAGATGCGAATTAGAAAAGCAATGGGAAGTTTTCACTTAGTTTATAATTTTTTTTTCTGATTTGTTGCTTTCATGGCAATAGTTGTGCAGGTGGCTTTATATAAATATCCCTGCTTCCATAAAGTATCAGAATGGGTGACTCTTGGTTTCCCAGTGCTAACTTTTCTATTCTTGCTTTTAAGTTACATATTCTTCACTGACTGTCAAGCTAAAATAGGAAACGCCAACAAGAATAAATAAAATCACAAGACTTGCAATTAAAAAGAAAAGCTTCCCTGTATACTTGAGTAGCTGCTGGCCCTTTTGATAAGATGTTGGGCATCCTGTATCTCCTTTCCAGTAACCTTTTATAAACATAGATCTAAGCTATCAAAAAAAAGATGCATCCTTAATCTGGGGGTGAATAAAACACTTACTACATCTTAGTTGCTGAAATTACTAAGGAAAACCACGTGATATGCTTCTTTGTGAAGAGTTGGGTATATTCAGAACTTTGTTGTTTTTGTTACAGTGAATGCAACTCCATGCCAGCTCCTTGAAATTTTAACTACAGTTTCTCAAATATCATCATTAAAATATTGGTTTAACATGGGAGATGACTCCCAGGGATGAGTCTGGCCCTGGAACCATGAGATCAACAATGCCATCCTGACCAAAAGGGGGAGAAAAGTGTAATAGATAAGATATCAGTGGTTGAGAAAGTTCATATAGAGTTGAGAGGCTACTCTGGAGGTCACTCTTAGGCAAGCTTCGATTAGACTTTGCTACCTATCATAACTTGCCAAGCCCCAACCAGGACCATTCAAACCAATCCTAGAGAACACTTAGGGAATTTTATGGGATTCTGCAGAGGTTTAATGCACTAGGGTAGCTTTCCAGAGACCTACAACCTCCAGATGGATCCCTGGACAAAATGGGTCCTGAAGCTGGAGGGTCCAGCCTCTCCAGAATCAGTTGGATCCGTCTCCTTACCCCATACTATTGACAGCCCCTTCCAAAATGAAAAAGTTAGACAGGGCATAGCCCAAATACCTTTGAAGAGTGGGAGAAAGAGCCAAAGCAATGGTGGAGTTGTACTGAGAAGGTAGGGTTTAACAAACGAATATGATTGCTGAATCATTATATTGATATTTCTTTTGGTCTCCGGTGCCGGGGAGTAACTAGAAGTGAAAACCTAGAATTGTGGAGTTGTAACCCCTACCAGACTCTGAGGTCTGTTCCACAACTGGTTGCTGCAATGTGCTTTGAAATTTATTGCTTTTTTGTATGTATGTTATTTTTCACAAACAAGAAAGAAAGGGTCAATTGTGATGATAAAAAAATATTTACCATTTAGCCTCCAATGTTCTGGAGCAGCTAGAAAGAAAAATCTGAGAGGATGGTATGGTAGCCCATGACAAACTCTTGGATCTGTCCTTTGACTACTCATTGAAGAGTGTTTGAAAACGGTTGCTTTTTTCTTTCATTGCTTTGTATATATGTTATATTACACAATAAAAAAAGTTAAAAAAAATATTGCTTTGAGTACGATTGCTCAGTATATGCTGATTTACTATGAGCCATCAAAAAAGTGATAACGATGAGCTATTTAGGAAACCAACCTGCTAACAGTAAGTAACCAAATTTTTTTCTGGAAGTTTCTTCTCAATATGAGAGAGAAGAACAGTTTGAGAATAAATTGGAAATAAGGTGAAAATAAGTAAACCTGATTCTTCTCCTCGTGTATTTCCATGTGGATAAGGTCCTTAAGATTTGGGAACCTGTACATTCAAATAGTATCCCTTTTTTTCTTCCCAAGTTCCTAAATTAGTTGATAAATATTAAATATTTTTAATTGAAAATTAGATTACGGACATTTCTCAAAGATGAGTGTTTAGGTACTTTCACTTGGGCTTTCTTCTGCTTCTTAAATTTATTGTTGCAAATTTAGGAAAGAAACTTAACAATAGAATTCTGCTTAACAGTAGAATTCAATTTTATAACCATATGATTTTGTTTACCTAAAACTAATTTTTGTACAGCTTTATTACGTACAAAAATTATGTATTTGTATTATGTGTGTTTACTTAGGATATGTCTGTTCCTTTGGTTATTTATTACTGATGCTTGTACATATAGCTGGCTAGGAAGTAATTCCATGGTTGTTCCCTTTACTTTTTTATATGTCTAATTTAGAAAGCAATTTGCAAGATTTCACTTATGCTCCTCATACCAGATACAATTTCACTGTCTACAGATATAATTTTCAGAATGAATTCTTTGTGTTCAATTGCCAAGAAAATAGTTTCTCTTGGTACATCCATGATTATACACACACACACACACACACATATTTATATATTCTTGTATCTGTTTTTAACTTTCTAAATTAAAGAAAAACAGGCATTTTAAATAGTCTGTACTTTACCATAATTAAAGATTTGAGGGTTGAAGTTTTATCTAATATGAGAGTCTCTACAATTTGATTCTATAGATTTGATTTGCTATGACCAATTCTCAGATGATTTCTATGTTGAAGTAAATGTATTATAATGATATTCTAAATACTGATCAGAGCTTTCAAGTGTGTTTATAGAGATGTCTGAGATTTCTATTTGACTTTCATTGTCTTCTCTGCTGTTAGCCAGTGATAAATTGGATGTTCGAGCTATTTCTGGGCAGGCCCAATAAAGTGGTACATTTGTAAAACCACTGTGAAATCTACTTATTCTTAATAGTAGTGATAAATTTCTTGCAAATTGCCTTCTCCAAGGGGACTGCAAAACAATGGCATTGTCTGACGATATAATGGTGGCAGTCAAATCACCTTCCATAAATTTGTTTAGGTAGAAAAGTCTGGAATCATATTTTCCAGAACATTAGAGCTTGACCACAGCCAATTTGAAAATCTAGAAATGCTCTGAAGCATATTCTGTATCTTTGGGATGTTCCCTTTTCTAAGCCTGTTGTCAGTTTGAAAATTTGGGGGGATATTTAGAGGGGGTAAGAAGGGAGTCACTTAAAAATTAGCAAAACTTACCTTGCCTTTGTATGGGTGTAAAAATGCAGCCAATTACAATTTGATGATAGTTTGTTCTCCTTGGAATGTAATGGATGGAGTGCCGGGGTAGGAATTACAAAACTTGAGTTCTAATCTGGATTGTTCTCCCAAATAGCTAAGTAACCATGAGGCAACCAATTATCCGTTTGATGCTACTCTTTCCCCACCTGTGTCATGGAAGTAAATTAATAATCAACAAATATCTTTTAATAACATATTATATTTTAGTGATAGTTGCAGAACTTTCCACCCAAATCCAAAGTTCTCTTTTCATAAATCATGGATTTGTTAATCAATCAATCTGGCATATGAGCAAAAAAATCAATCAATGGGATGGAATAGGCTGAAGAACCCAGAAAGAGACTGACATTTGTATGATCATTTGAATTTTGACAAAGACACCAAAGCAATCCAATGGGTAAAGAAAAATCTTTTAACAAATGGTGTTGGAATAACTACATGTCCATACAGTAAAAAATGAACCTCGACTCCTACCTCATACCATGCAAAGTAATTAATTCAACATGATCCACAGACCTAAACATAATAGCTAAAAATATGAAGCTCTTAGAGGGAAAAACAGAAGCCTATCTTCATGACTTGAGAGTAGACAAAAGATACTATTAAGGAAATAAATAAATTGGGAAAAAAATAACAAGCATATATCTGACTGATTGTGATGGTAACATATTGTATATTCAGCAGCACTGAACTGTATAGGTGACTGTGGTTAAAAGAGGAAATTTAGGATGTATATATTACTATAAAAATTTAAAGATAAAACATGGGCCTGTACAACACATTGAACCCATTGAAACTATTGATTGTAGCTAATAGTACAACTATAGAGAATGTCCTTTCGTGGATTATAACAAAATGTACAATACTAGTAAAAAGTGCTAATAATAGAGTGGTATATGGGGGGGGGGAATAGCAAATGTAAATAAGAGACAATAGATAGAACTATTGTAATAATCTTTCATCAACTGCAACAAAGGTAACTACTGTTAATACAAGGATCCTATATTTCATGCATGATTGTTCTTACAAACTCACAACTTCTTTAATAAAAAATAACCTGTTACCCCACTACCTAGTGTTATCACTATTATTTTTAGTGAATTGTGTTAATTATTTTTACTATCTTGTATGCCTATATGTGCATTTTTTCCTTGAATGTGATTGGGAGAATTGTCACCATCACATTAGATACTTAAACAATTTTGAACACTGACTGTTCTCTGTGCTTTTCATATATTTCCTTACTTTATATCCCACAACAACCTATGGGGTAAGACTATTGTTATCATGAATTTTCAGGTAAGAAATCTTGTATCCTTAATTTGTAAGCATTTTCCTGTACCAAATTTTTGTAAACATGAGTTCCAAAGACTATATAATATTTTATTTTATGAAAGTAACAAGCTGTAACTTCCAAGGTTGCTATTTACAAACGGTGTTGAAATACATGTATGTCAAAAAATAGATCTAGGAAGTTAAAGAGCTGCTACAACTCAGTAATAAAAAATAGAAACAACCCAATAAAAGATAGGCAAAAGATTTTAAGAGATATTTCACAAAAAAGTTATTATATGAATGTTTAATAATCACATGAAAAAGGGCTCATTGTCATTTGCCATTAAAGAAATGTAAACAATATCCATCATGAGATACTTGTCATCCATTTAAAAAGCTAATGTTAACAAAACTGTTAACAATATCATGTGCTACATAGGATGAGGAGCACCCAGGACTTCCATGCATTTCTGGAGGGAGTGTAAAATAGCACAATCGCATTGCACAATGTTTTGTTGCTTTCTTACAGAATTAAATATATGCTTACTCTGTGGCACCATAACTCTGCTCCTAGGAATTTACCCAGGAGAAATGAGAACATATGTGAGACAAAGACTGCACAAGAGTGTTCATAGCAACTTTATTCACGAAGGTAAAACAAAGAAACAGCTCAGTATCTAATGAAAGGAAAATGGTTAAACAAACTTTGGTACATTCATACAATGGAAAACTATACAGCAATAAAAAGCAATGAACTGATACATGCAGTAATATATGAATCTCAGAAGTATCATGTTGGATGAAAGAAGCCAGACACTAAAGTGTGTGTGTTGTATGAATCCATTTATATGAAATTCTAGAAGAAGCAAAACTAATCTCTATGATGGAAAGAAACAAAACCAAACCAGAATAGTGGCTTTCTTTCCTCTTGACAGAGACAATGAAGTCTAACTGGGAAGGAGCATAAGGAAGCTTTTCGGGGTGACAGTAATGTGCCCTATCCTGATAGGGGGGTTCGGTTACACGGGTCATTTTGATTACACATTTGTCAAAAGATATGTATATTTGATTATATGTAAATTTTACCTCAAAAGAAAAAAAATTGTACACAAATATTAGACTCTAGTTAATGATATGCACACTAAAGTATGCAAGAGGAAGTGTACTAAGTCTGCAATTTACTTAAAAACACATTAAAAATAAGATAAATTAATAGATGGGCAGAGGGATGAGTAGATAGATAGAAAATAAAGCAAATTTAGTAAAATATTGATGGGAGAATCTAGGTTGTGGAACTATAAGCATCTACTATGAAATTATTTCAACATTGCTGTACGTTTGAAATTTTCATAATAAAATGTTGGCACTTTGTAACAGACTAAAAATGCAAGATTATTATTATTTAGTTTTTCTAAATCAGATGGTTCTTGAGAAATTTTAATAGGAACCACTGTTGGTTGAATACAGTGCTAGTCTATGTGTTGTTTCAGGTTCTAGGGATATGGCTGTGGTGGACGCACCCAATGCTGACCCCTAATGAGTCTGATTTTGTACAATCCCCTCTCCTCTTGGGTGCAGGCAGAACCTGTGATTTGCTTCCAACCAATCGAATAGGGCAAAGATAATTGACGAGGCTTCATTGGAAGGCAAAGGTGAAGGGCTGGTAACTCTAAGGATCACGTTACCCTGTAAGATTCTGCCTCAGCAGACAGGAGTGAGGGTTCCTGCTGGCCTTGAAGAAGGGACCCATCAAAAGGTGAGAGGCCTGGTCTGAGGGCCACGTGATGGGGAACCGTGGCTTTGAAGCCTTTGAAGTTGAGAGTTCTCCCTGGGTGATGGAGGGTAGGAAATTATGCCAATAACCAAATGAATTTGGAGGAAGGCCCCAAGCTCCAAAGGAGAACCCAGCCCCCCTGACTCCTTGAATGTAGCCTGTGAGACCTTGAGAAGAGAACCCAGAAAAGCTGTGTCCAATTTTTGCACCCTAGAAATTGTGAGATAATAGATCTGCATGTTCCGAGCCACTGTGTGTGGTAATTTGTCATGTAAAAATAGATAACTAGTACAATGGGTTGAGAAAGAAAATGACTGTGTCTCCACTCTCATGGAAGTTCTAAGTAGGAAATCTGCAAGTTAATGAGATAGAGACTGATGGGATATAGGGTTGTTATTTTAGATAGTGTAATGGGGAAAGAACTGTCAATAAAGTAATATATTTTTACAGGTAACTGAGTGAAAGGAGGAGTTAGCAATGAGGATACCTGGAAGGAGAGAGTTCCAGGCAGTGGAATGAGCCACTCAAAGGTAAGAATGAGTTTTCTTGGCCAAGTTGACAAACAGCAAGGAGGCCAGTGGGGCTTGAGTTTAGAAAGTGAGGAGAGGAATGGTAAAAGAAGCATTTGTGGATGACGTAGGGGTAGTGATCATGTAGAAACTTTGTAGGCTATGAGAAGAGCTTTCTTCTGGGAAAGATGGGAAGGTTTGAGTAGATTTTCACAGTGTTGACATGATGTGACTGGCATTTAAGAAGGTTCTCTCTGGCTGCCATATACAGAATAGGCTCCAGGAGAATCAAGGTGGAGATAAGATGACCATTTCGATGGTGCAAAATAACTAGACAGCAATTTAGAGTAGAATTGTACTGGCGGAGGTGGTGAGAAGTGGTTGGATTCTGATGGGATTTTTCTGAAATAGAGTGAGAAAGGGGAAAGAGAGATAAAAATGATTGCTAAGTATTTTGACATGGGCACCTGGAAGTGTGCCTTCATTTGCTGAGGTGGGGATGCCTACAAGAGGAATAGGTCAGGAAGGATAAACGTGGAAATCAAGATTTTGGTTTGCATGGTTTCAGTCTGAGAGGTCTGTTAGAAATCGAGGACAAGTGTCAAGTAATAATCTTAAGAGTTGTTAACATTTTGTTGGGTGCTTATTTTTGTAAATTATCTCATTTAATCTTCTAAACAGCGCTAAGGGGTAGGTAACATTATTGTTGTTTTTTAGAAATGATGAGATAGAGCTCAGAGAGGATAAGCTCCTTGCCCATGGTAACAAAGTTATTGAGCAGTATAGGCTGGGATTTGAACTTAGTCTGGCCTCTTCTCCAAGGGGCTAGATGTGTAACTCAGGAGAGCTCGTTGATGGAAATACACATGTTGCAGTATTAGGCATGTATATAACATTTAAAGCCATAGACTGCTGTGATGGCTGTAGATGTGGGGAGAGAAAAGGGCCAATTTCTTGGGTGTATTTCAGAATTTAGAGCTCTACATTGTGAAATTAAGCAAAGGAGACTCAAAGATTGATCGGTGAGGAAGGAAAATCCAAGAGGAGCAGTGTTCTTGCAGTGAGGCAAAGAAAGTCTTTTTTGTGGAAAGAGTAAACAACTAGTGAGTAAGATGAGCTCTGAATATTGACCTTTGGATCCAGCTACATGGAGCTACCTGTGACCCTATAGATAAGCTTGGTGGAGAGAGGGGAGAAAAGTTGGAATAAGTTCATGAGATAGTTGTAACCAAGAAATTAAGATTTAAGGGTGGGTTTTGATTGCTGAATCATTATATAGGTATTCCTTTTGGTTTCTGGTATAATGGAGTAGGCAGAGGTAAATAGCTTAAATCTTTGAACTATAATCCAACCACTTTGATCTCTGATAATGATCGCATGCCTTTATCTTGTGCCCTTGTGATTGTAAAAATCTTGTGACTGACCCTCACTTGTCCATTTTTTCTTTTCGACTTTGGAGTCTTATGATTACTAAAGACAGCCCATGATGTTTATTGATGAAGAATCATGGGTCAACCCTAGACTTACCCACCCCAACTCCAAAGTTATCTTGATAACCGAGACTGGATCTAACCAAAACGGGCCTGCCAGACATGCTCAGTAGCCTAGACTTTAACCTATAAGTCACCTATACCTTATAGTAATACTGAAAATAATATCCATCATTTTATTAAGGTTGCCATTTTCTTACTTACATTCTTTGACTAAGCATGTAATCAATCTGTGCACGTGCAATAATTAAATCACTACTAATAACATCATCTGGGGCCATTGTGCTCATTATTCTGAAGCCTGCCAATCTTTTGATGCTATAAAACTATCAGAATTACTGCAGTTCAGGGAGACAGATTTTTGGGCCAATAGGCCATCTGATCTGTGTGAAGCATAAATTTAAAAAAAGAAAAAAAACTGTTTTCTCTTTGAAACCCCTTTGGTCATTTGAGCGCATCTGGCAGAGAATCCATCACCTTTGTCCAGTAACATGACTAGAAGAGAGGCAGTGGATACAGTAAAAATGGTTTTGAGAAACTTCTCTCTAAAGAAGAGAAGTAGATATTAGTTTGCTAGAGGGAGTGATTAATTAAAAAGTGAGAAATTGAAGATGAAAGAAACAGAGGAGAAAATTGCAAGAGCAAAGTTCTTTGGCAGACAAGGGGAATCCAGTGCACTTGGAGAAGGGTGGCTTTAGGATGGAGAAGAAAAAGTTCATCCCAGTGGTAAGAAGGGAAGCAGGGTTCCCAAGTATAGATGCAGCATGTTTGATAGACTTCGTGGTGGGTAGGTGAAGGTAGTTCTTTTCTCACAGCTTCTTTGTAAATAAGGCACAAAGTCATCAGTAGAAAATGGTAGCAATAAGCAGATAATACGGATTTGTGAAGTGAGTACAAAGTATAAAATAGCCAGCAAGGAGAGGGAGAGATTATTTGAGTATGGGAAGCTAATAATATGGCAAGAATAGAGAGGAAAAGATTTCTATTGCCAGAACTTACAGTGCTCAGATTTTTAACCAGGAGCACAACTAAATATGGAGATAATTGGTCTTACTTTGGATTTCCCTCAGTTTCCACATTCAATTCTTTTTCCAGAATTACGTGCATAGATGATCTCAGATGCCTCTGAAAGCCATAACACCTATGAATTTATGGAGAGAACCTCAGGGAAATCATTGCAGGCCAAGGAGAATGGCAGGCCAATGCCATGGCAGGTTAGTAGGGGACCTATATTTTGACATGGGTCTTGATAATTTCTTTTGCTCAGATCACATGGATAGTGGCAGAAATTCTACTTACTACAGGGCTGACCAGACTAATTCCATGGTGATGAAATGATAGTATTTTTATTTAAACAGCTTAGGTTGTGAAGTGAGTTGACACTGTTAAGCCCCTTGAAACTTTGCTTAATTTTTAAACACTGTATTCAGATTGGTAATTCGTCTCCTCATGTTTTACTCCTTAATCCTAATCAGTACTCACTTGCCATGAAAAACTATTTTGTTTATCTCGGGAATGTCTTTTTCCATGAAATTTATATTTTTATTCTACTAAACAATCTTAAACATTTTTTTCATAGAAAAGGTTCTTTGACATCAAGTCCCAAACATTGTCTCTTCATGTTTCATTACAGCAGCAACTTAAAACTCTACTTCCTCTTGGGAAAAGTTTTGCTCCTTGGTATGTGCTATGTTTCTCTGGCCCTTGGTGGTGAGACAGTCTACAGCAGGGACCTGAGAGGGGAGAGAAGATGCCGTGAAGAAATCCTTGAGCAAGGACGCTGAATTAAAGTCAGGAGGGCCTGTCTTGGACAGACATCCTGCCTGGGGCTAACCACCTAAGCGAAATACCCACAGTCAGCTGAACTGCCCAGGTGCACTAAGAGAAGAGAGGGTAGGTGACAGACCCCTGAATAAGGAGGGGGAGGGGGGGTAAGTAAAGCTAAGCAATAAAATATGGCCCCACAGTGCTGGGGCCTCTCACTTCTCACCTCTTCTTACTGGACAAAGGCTGTGGATTGTTTTGCCTGATGTACTCAATAACCAATTCCTGAGACATGGGGGTTTCAGAGAGAAAGAGTTTATTACTAGGCATGCAATAGGAGAGCAGATAGCCTAGCAGCCCAAAATCTGTCTCCCTGAACTGCAGTAATTCTCATAGTTTTGTTAGAGAAAAATATGGGCAGAGTTGAAGATAATGAGCACAGTGACCCCAGATGATGTAATTAGAGGTGATCTAATTATTGAGCATATGCAGATTTATTACATGCTTAGAGAATGAATGTAAGAAAATGGTGGAATGAGGTATAGATATCTTGTAGGTTGAAGTTAAGCTACTGCAAAAAAAGTTAAGCGGGCCCACTTTGGCCTCAGTTATCAATTTTTCTTTTCTTCTGTGCGACCTCATTTATCTGAAAGCTTTAAGTACTTCTCCTATGTTGATAACTCCTAAAGCATTAGTTCCATCACACACACTGGGTTTTATTTGTGTCCCGTCCACTTAACTGGAGATTTGGTTTTCCTACGGTTCTAGTTTGCTAGCTGCCAGAATGCAATACACCAGAAATGAAATGGCTTTTAAAAAAGAGAATTTAGTAAGTTATTAGTTTATTTGATAAGATGAAGTTGTGACTCCATCCATTCTAGAGCCTTTTTCTAAGGCTGAGGAAATGCCACAATTAAAACAAGTCTATAACAATGTCCAAATAAAGCACCAACAAGAGGTTAACTTCACTAAAGAAAGGCTGATGAATTCAGGGTTTCTCTCTCAACAGATGTTGTACATGGCGACCTTTGCTAGTTTTCTCTCCAAGCTTCTCAGTTCATGAAGCTCCCCCAGGGCCATTCTCCTTCTTCATCTACAAGGTCATTGGCTAGTAGACTCATGGTTCTTGTGACTCTCTTATGGCTCTCTTTCTGTTTCCAAAACATGTTTCCTCTTTTAAAAGATTTCAGTAAACTAATCAAGACCTGCTTGGAATGGGTGGAGTCACAATTCCATCTAATCAAAGGTTATACCCACAATTGGGCGAGTCACATCTCTGTAAAGATAATCTAATCAAGTTTCCACCCAACAATAATGAACGAAGATTAAAGGACATGGCTTTTCTGGGGTACACCACTGATTTAAACTGGTACACCCACAGTCACCTTAACCTCAAACTTTCAAACACCGAACTTATTTTCTACCCTGTCTTGGTTAATAAAACCAGTAGTGATAGGGCCAACCACATTATCCTCACCTTTTCTGCTTCTCCCTATACTTATTCATTCACTAAAGAGTTACTGAGTACTTTCTGTCTCTGGATACTCTCTTAAGATTTAAAGCCAGTGAGTTAGGGGTATCCTTGCCCACTTAGAGCTAACAATCTTTTTTACATTTCTACATTGCTGCCCTGGGTTTTTAAGGCTTATTTCATCCTATAGATATCTTGGCATAGAGTTTTGTTTTGACAGTAGGCATTAAATGAAAGAAATAAATTAAACCAGAAAGATTCTGAGGTCCTATGAGTTGAAAAAAAAGAGGATTAATGAAATTGTAGTTTTCTTTATGGCTGGTTTTCTTTGATCCTTTAATATACCCATGTGCATTATGCATCATCAAAGGGAAAGAAATAAATGGCATTATATGAACTTGACCACAAATCCTTTGGATGCAGACCACTTGGCTGACATTGTGTGCTTCAGGAAACTCTTCGAGCAATTCTGCTTTAATGAGCAAACAATTCATTCTTTTGTATCATAATTATTGTGAGCTTACTATGTGTTTTTTATCCTTACTCTTCTGTTAGGGACTATGTGGAATAAGAGGAATAAATCATTGCCTCTGACCTGAAGGGCTTATGATTTTTTTAAATCCCTTTATTCTTCCAGTCTACTAAGATATTATAGTTCCTAAAGCATTTGAACTCCTTTCTCATATCTGATGGTGAATTTAATCCCAAATAGGAATTCAAATCTCAATTCCTTTCCTCGTTGTGGCTTAAATTTCCTTTTTAAATTTCTCTTCTCCTGTACATGTTTTTTTTTGGTCTCACGGATGATTTCCTTACAGTTTCCTTTTGATTGTAAGCACATGGTGTGGGAGCAGTGTTGGACTTTCATTTGTATAGTTCCTAGCAGATACGTCATATCCAGAGGTTAATGAATGATAACAAATTAATTCTGGCCGCCTTGATGGACTCACCAATGATTGCAACGGTGTCTTTCTCCTTTTAATAGAAGGATTTCTGTGGTTGCGATGGAAATGGAATGCTTCTTTGGGTATTGATTAACAGATGGAATTTTCCTTGCTTTGTTCTGTAGCTATTATTTGGAAAGTTACTATGTTCTGAAGAGCAGTCATTTGTAGCACAGCAAGTGCATTTTTTCTGTTGTTGCATTATACCATCTTCTATAAATCTGTAGCTATTGTTGGACTCCAGTTTTTCTCATACACACCAGAATGAGGTGAATCATGTTATTGAATAGAATCAACACTAGCTTTATGAGAAGCTGAGAATGTTCATAGCCTTTTTTTTTCAACTAGAAAAATTTTTTCAAAGCTTTGGCTTAGAAACAGTAATTTTCTTTCAAGCCAATCTGAAATTCCCTAATGTAGTTATTGTGAAGCTTAGGGAGAGAGGCATGTATGTGTGTGTGTTTGTATGTATTTGAATATAGTTTACATTGTGGCTTATTTCTTGTGAGAATAAATATCATTTCCAAGTTTTTCATAAATCAAATATTGTCCACATAAATCATAAAGGAAGGTGATGTTGAGGCAATGGCCAATCTCTACAAATTCATGGATATCCAAAGATTATGATTAGACTTAACTCTGGTGACTATTACTTGAAGGCAGGTATACCAGAGAAATGAGCGTACAACTCAAAGACACTGGCATCTGCACTCTGAATGTCTGGGGACCCACCAGATCTGTTTTAGTATATATAGTGGGACACAGAGGATAAATCAGTATATGCATGTAAACACTCTAGTGAAATAATTACATAAAAGGCATGTTTCTGTAAGAATTTTGGACATAGTCTTTTATACTACACTTAGTTAACTTATGCTGAGGGCTAGCAAAGCTGGACTAAAGCGGCCTAAGTGCAATTGAGATATTTAAATATGAGCTCTTGGAAATCTTCACAGTTTAAACTCAATTTATTGATGGCAATGTGCTGTGTCTAGAGCTCTGACAAAACCCCTTTCTAGAACTTTAATGGAAAGGTAGTTTAGTGTCATGGAAGAAACTTGAAGGGAAAGTTTACCAGGAGAGGATACATGACAGAGCTCTGAGAGGTGGGCCTGAGTAGGAAATGTCAGTTGTTTTGTAGACCGGCATCCTTTCTGCCCCTCCTCCCTCTCTTGAGGTCTGTGATAACTGCACCCCATCTTCTTCTAAAAAATGCTCATAGAGTCTGAATGGAGCAGCGAATTTATTTTTTATTCCAGCATGGCCGTAGCTGATTGGGGTCTGCCACTTCCAAGCAAGAGACTCTTAACTCACAGAATCTGAAAGATAAACCAGGGAGAAGTACGTATGGACTAGAAAACAGAAAGTTGCTTCTGTTAAACCAAATAAGCCTTAATTCTTCCTGTTTGTGTGCAATGCTTCTCTACGAAGTATGAGATTCACAATAAGCGTGTGAGTAAACCATACTGGATATGCATGGATCTATTTTGTAGAATCCAGAAATCATTACTAAATTCAAATACTTGCCACACATTTGAGTTGAATAGTTTGCTCACTTCAACTTACTCTCTTCCCCACCTGACCACATGGAAGGACTCAAATTGGTATGAAACTGAAAAAAAGAGTTATATACCAGGCTATCTAAAGAATTCCAATACAATCAACATGTCACTCAAACAAACATTAATTTTGTATTTGTATAGCAGTAGAGTTCATAATACATGAGATTGATGAGCAGTAAAGCAGTTTTCTTTTCCATGACAGCTTCCCTAGATTCTACTTAGACATTCACTAATCAGTTAGAGAAGGATATGTTTATAAGTTTCAAATTACTTTAAATTTATAAGATAGCAACTTGGAGCACTTTGCATCAATTTGCCAGTAGGCACAGGATCAGAACCTATACCGGGAGCCTTACTCACTATCCATCTTTCCCCATGATGTCTTGCCCACTCAGCCCACCTCCTCCTTAGAATGTTAGGGAAATCACAGACATCTGTTAAGTGGCCATCGCCCAGAGCTCACTTACACTCCACCTCTAACACTGGGGAGGTCACAAACATAGGCTAAGTATCCATCCTGAGGACATCCACTCCACCTACCTCCTTTTCTATTGTGCACCATTCCACAACCTAAGGGAGAGGTTATGTCTAATGGAAAGGCCAGGTTAGACTGTAAACCCACAAATGGAGATCAAGCAGCCCCAGATGCTCATCAGAACAGGAATTCTCAGTGGCAGGGCTCCCTTCCCCCAGGTGGATAAAAACCACATTCAAATAATATGGATTGGTCTCTCTTCTCTGGTGAGAAGTGGGGCATGCATAGCTGTCACCTATCAACCCTGATCTGGAGCAGTTTTTGGTTACCCCAGGAGACTAGCCAAGATGGGATTTCTTCTCCTGCACTTCTGGTCTCCTTGTGCTGTGTAAGTGATAAGGAGATTGTTTGCCTTTTTTGAACTCTTTATTCTGTGAAATAAAGGGATCATTTGCTGAAAGTTTCTTTTATGTCCTGGACCTGTACTCTCATAATGCACTTTTGTAGCAGCTTTCTTCACAATGGATATTTAAAAAAAAAAAATTTATTGATAGATCTTAACATACAAATATTCGATGCATGATTTATAATCAGTGGCTCACAATATCATCACAGAGATGTGTTCATCACCAGGATCATTTTTTAGAACATTTGCGTCACTCCAGAAAAAGAAATAAATAGGAAAAACTCGTACATACCATACCCCTTATCCCCTCTCCGTTTGACCATCTACCCAATTTATTTTAACCTTTGTCCCCTGTATTATTTATTCATTTTCCATTCATATGTTTTACTCATCTGTCCATAATTACTCATCTGTCCATACCGTAGATAAAAGAAGCATCAGACCCTAGGTTTTTGTAATCACACAGTCACATTGAAAAAGTCATATCATTATACAATTATCTTCAAGAAGCAAGGCTACTGGAACACAGCTCAACAATTTCAGGTACTTTCCACTAGCCACTCTGATACACCATAATCCAAAAATGGTTATCTATATAATATGTAAGAATAACCTCAAGTACAACTTCTCAACTCTGTCTGAAATCTCTGAGCCACTGAAACTTTATTTTGTCTCATTTTTCTCTCCCCCTTTTGGTCAAAAAGTCTCTTTCAATCCCTTGATGCTGTGTCCTGGCTCATCCTGGGATTTCTGTCCCACATTGCCAGGGAGATTTACACCCCCTGGGAGTCATGTCCCATGTGGGGAGTGGGGTAGGGAATGAGATCACCTTCTCAGTTGTCTTAGAGAGATAGACCACATCTGAGCAACATAAGAGTTTTCTGGGGGTGAGTTTTAGGCTGAATTTTAAGTAGGTCTAGCCTATCCTTTGCAAGAATAAGTCCCACAGTGGCAGACCCCTAGTTCAAGGGTTCAGCCTATATATACTTGGTTTTCTCCACTGCTTTTGAGACTATCAGAAATTCTTCAAATGGGGAAGTTGAGCTCTTTCTCCTTTCTCCCCAGTGCCCGAAGGGGACTGTGCAAAAACTTATTTACTCACTGTCCAAATTACTCTGGGATATATTGGGGTATCACACTAACCTGGACAAACCAACAAAGTTTCAAGCCTTATTCAAGATTCCACATACTTATGTTATTTAACTAAACTGACCATACAAGTTAAATTAGGAAATGCACTACCCAAAATATAAATTTTGCACAAAATAAACATCACTCCTTTTGGTCTCATACAGAAGTTAAAATTTTAAAATATGGACAGTATCATCCTTTACTCTGTATTCTGATTTACCTTAGTCCTATCCAGATTAGCTTCATTCATATCATTAGTTGAAGTCAGATCCCCTTTTCAACTTTTTAAACAATTCCTGTATGGGGTACTGCTAACTTTCACAGCTTCAGAGCTCTAATTCTAAGTCTCAGGTGTCACATAAATACCCAAGTTTCTAGGAATGACCAGGTTATAAACAAACAGCTCAGTATCTCAGAATTGAAAAATAAGTTACAACTTGTAAATATATATGACTGCTGTAAGAGTTTACAACCTAAGGACTCTTTATAATAGGTCCCAACCTGATAACCCATGCTCTCAATGCCACTGAGTTTTTATATCATAGTCAGTCCATATGAGTGAGGCATGGTATTATTTGTATTTTTGTTCCTGGCATTTCATTCAACATACATTCCCAAGGTTCATTCACCTAGTTCCATGTCTCAAAACTTCATTCCTTCTTAGTATGCTTAGTGGTCCCTTGTATATATACACTATAGTTCCCCTTTCCATTCCTCAGTTGTTGTTAGGCCACCTCCATCCATTGTGGATTGTGTACACTGCCACCATAGGTACCAGTGAGCAAATGTCCATTCGTGTTCCCACACTCAATTCCCCTAAGTATATACTGAGCAACGGGATTTCTGGATACTACACCAACCTCTCCCCTATCTTTCTGTGGAACCACCACACTTTCCTCCAAGGGGCTGCACCTCTCAGTTTCCCTACCAGCAGTGAATAGGTACATCTCTTTCTGCACATTTTCTCTGACACTTGTTTCTCTGTGTTCATTTTTAAACAGTTTTATTCACACACCATACAATCCAACATAGATGTATAGTCATGCCTTCACCACCACAATCTACATGAAGACATTTTCTTTTCTTCCACAAAGAATCTATACCCCTTCCCCATGCCCCCCATCTGTCGACATTTAGTTTTGGCATAATGCCTTTGGGTGCAAGTTTGAAAGGATTTATGCACCCCAGAAAAACCACGTTTTAATCCTAATCAATCTTGTGGGAGCAACTGTTTATTCTAATTCCTATTCAGCACTATAGGTTGGAAACTTGATTAGATTATCTCTATGGAGATGTGACTCATGCAGTTGTGGGTATTAAATTTGATTAGATGGAGATGTGTCTCCACCCATTCTATGTGGGTCTCGATTAGTTTACTGGAATCCTTTAAAAGAGGAAGCATTTTTGAGAAACCTTCAGAACAACATAGCCATGAAAAGCAGAGTCCACCAGCCAGCGACCTTTGGCGATGAAGAAGGAAAACGCCTTCTGTGGAGCTTCGTGAAGCAAGAAGCTGGGAGAGAAAGCTAGCAGACTGTTGCCAGTTTCTCCATGTGCCTTTTCAGTTGAAAGGGAAATGCTGAACTCATTGGCCTTTCTTGAGTGAAGGTAACCTCTTGATAGTGCATTGGTTTGAACATTTTTATAGACATGCTTTAATTTGGAGATTTTCATGGCCTTAGGACCATAAACTTGTAACTTATTAAATTCCCCTTTTTGAAAGCCATTCCTTTTCCTACATGTTCCATTCCAGCATCTAGCAAACTAGAACACTTTGTTACATTAAGTGGAAGCATATTACAATGTTACTGTTGACTATAGACCCTAGCTTGCATTGATTATTTTTTTCCCCATATACCATCTATTTTCAACACCCTGAAATATTGACATTCATTTGTTCTCCCTCATGGAAAAATATTTTTTTATTTGTACATTTAATCACCATCATTGTCCACTCTAGGCATTCCTAAATTATACTGTCTCAGTTTTCATCCCCTTTCTTCTGGTTTCATATGTGACTCCAGTCCTTCTCTCTCTATCATGCTCACATTCAGCTTTATTCAGTACTTATACAATTGTGCTACAATCAAGTAGTATTGTGCTATCCATTTCTGAATTTTTACAATCAGCCCTGTTGTACAATCTGTATTTCTTCAGCACCAATTGCCCAATCTCTACCTTATTTCTATCTCCTGATAACCTGTGTTCTTAACTTCAGTTCTCCAAGTTTGCTTATTAATATTAGTTCATATTAGTGAGATCATACAGTATTTGTCCTTTGGTTTCTAGCTTATTTCACTCAGTGCAATACCCTCAAGATTCATCCACATTGTTACATGCTTCTTATAGCTGTGCAATAGTCCATCGAATGCATGTACCACAGCTTGTTTAGCCACTCATCTATTGATGGACATTTAGGCAATTTCCTTTTCTTGGCAATCATAAATAATGCTGCTATAAACATTGGTGTGTAATTGTCCATTTATGTTCTTGCCCTCAGGTCCTCTGAGTATATACCTAGTAATGGGATTGCTGGACTATATGGCAATTCTATATTTAGCTTCCTGAGGGACCGATAAACTGCCTTCCAGAGTGGTTGTACCATTTTACCTTCCCACCAACAGTGGATATCTGTACCTCTTTGTCCACATTCTCTCCAGCATTTGTCATTTTCTGTTTTTTTGATAATGACCATTCTGGTGGGTGTGAGGTGAGATCTTATTGTGGTTTTGATTTGCATTTCCCTAATAGCCAGTGAAACTGAACATCTTTTCATGTGCCTTTCAGCCATTTGTATTTCCGCTTCTGAGAAGTGTCTGTTGATGTTTTTTGCTCATTTTTAAATTAAATTGTTTGTCTTTTTGTTGTTGAGTTGAAGAATCTCTTTAAATATTTTGGATACTAAACTGTTATCTGATATGTGGTTCCCAAATATTGTCTCCCATTGCATAGGCTGTCTTTTTACTTTCTTGACAAAGTTCTTTGATGCACAAAAGTGTTTAATTTTGAGGAGTTCCCATTTATCTATTTCTTTCTTCAATGTTCGTGTTTTGGGTGTAGGTCTAGAAACCACCTCCATCACAAGATTTATAAGGCATTTACCCATATTTTCTACTAAAAATTTTATGATCTTAGCTCTAATGCTTAGGTCTTTGATCCTAATCAAAGTTATTTTGAGTTAATTTTTTATGGGGTGTGAGATATGGATCCTCTTTCATTCTTTTACATGTGGATATCCAGTTCTCTAGGCATCATTTATTGAAGAGACTCCTTTGTCCCAGGTGAGTTGGCTTGACTGCCTTATCAAAGATCAATTGTCCATAGATGAGAGAGTTTATATCTGAACACGTCATTTGATTCCATTGGCCAGTATATCTATATTTATAGCAGTAACATGTAGTTTTGACCACTATAGAACTTTGAAGTCAGATAGTGTGAGACCTCCCATTTCATTTTTCTTTCTCAAGATATTTTTAGCTGTTTGGGGCATTCTTCCCATCCAAATAAATTTAGTTATTAGTTTTTCTATTTCTGCAAAGTAAGTTTTGGGGGTTTAATTGGTATTGCATTGACTCTATAAACCAACTTGGGTAAAACTGACATCTTAACTTAACATGGTTTTCTGCTTCATGAACATGGGATGCCCTTCCATTTATTCAGGTCTTCCATGATTTCTTTTATGAATTTCTTGTGGTATTCTGCATATAGGTCTTTTGTGTCCTTAGTTAAATTTATTCTTAAATATTTGATTCTTTTGGTTGCTATTGTAAATAGAACTTTTTAATTGATTTCCTCCTCAGATTGCTCATTACTAGTGCATAGAAACACTACTGATTTTGGGGTGTTTATCTTGTACCTTGCCACTTTGCTGTACTCATTTATTAGCTCTGGTTGTTTTGCTGTAGATTTTTTCAGGATTTTCAACATATAGTATCATATCATCTGCAAACAGTGAGAGTTTTACTTCTTCCTTTCCGATTTGGTTGCCCTTTATTTTTCTTATCTAATTGCTCTGGCTAGAACTTCCAGCACCACGTTGAATAGCAATGGTGACAGAGGGTATCCTTATCTTGTTCCTGTGGGTTTTTCACATATTCCCTTTATTATATTGAGGAAGTTCCTTTCTATTCCTATCCTTTGAAATGTTTTCATCAAAAAAGGATGTTGAATTTTGCCAAATACTTTTTCTGCATCAATCGAGATGATCATGTGGTTTTTCTGCTTTGATTGATATGATTTATTATATTAATTGATTTTCTTATGTTGAACCATCTTTACATATCTAGAATAAATCCCACTTGATCATGGTGTGTAATTCTTTTAATGTGCTGCTGGATTCAATTTATAAGTATTTTGTTGAATATTTTTGCATCTATATTCATTAGAGAGATTGGTCTGTAATTTTCTTTTCTAGTAGTATCTTTGTCTGGCATTAGGGTGATGTTGGCTTCATAGAATGAATTAGGTAGCTTTCCCCTCTCCAATTTTTTTTGAAGAGATTGAGCAGGATTGGCAGTAATTCTTCCTTGAATACTTGGTAGAATTCACAAGATGTGAAGCCATCTGGTTCTGGACTTTTCTCTTTGAGGAGCTTCTGATTCAATTTCCTTACTTGTGTTTGGTTTGTTAAGGTTGTCTATTTCTTCTTGAATCAATGTTGGTTGTTCATGCCTTTATAGGAAGTTGTCCATTTCCTCTACATTGTTTAGTTTATTAGCATATAGTTACTCATTGTATCCTCTCTTTACCTCCTTTATTTCTGAGGGGTCAGTGGTTATGTCTCCTCTTCCATTTCTGATTTTATTTATTTGCATCTTTTCTCTCTCGTCAACTTAGCTAAGGGCCCATTAATTTTATTGGTTTTCTCAAAGAACCAAGTTCTGGTTTTGTTGATTTTCTCAATTGTTTTCGTGTTCTCAATTTCATTTATTTCTGTTCTAATTTTCATTATTTCTTTCCTTGTGTTTGTTTTGGGTTTAGTTTACTGTTCTTTCTCTAGTTCTTCCAAGTGAATGGTTAATATCTTGATTTTTGCTCTTTCTTCTTTTTTTAATATAGACATTTAAGGCTGTAAATTTCTCTCTTAGTACTGTCTTTGCTGCGTCCCATAAATTTTGATGTGCTATGTTTTCATTTTCTTTTGCCTTGAGATATTTACTGATTTATCTTCTAATGTCTTCCTCAACCAACTGGTTGTTTAAGAGTGTGTTGTTTAGCGTCCATATATTTGTGAATTTTCTGGCCCTCCTCCTGTTATTGATTTCCAACTTCATTTCATTATGATCTGAGAAAGTGTTTTGTATGACTTCAATCCTTTTAAATTTATTGATACTTGCTTTGTGACCCAGCATATGGTCTATCTTTGAGAATGATCCATGAGCCCTTGAGAAAAATGTGTATCCTGTTGTTGTGAAGTGTAATGCTCTGTAAACATCTGTTATGTCTAGTTCATTTATTGTATTGTTCAAATTCTCTGTTTCTTTTCTGATCCCCTGTCTAGATATTCTGTCCATTGATGACAGCAGGAAATTGAAGTCTCTAACTATTATGGTAGATGTGTCTATTTCTCCCTTCAGTGTTGTCAGAATTTGCTTCGTACTTGGGAGCACTTTGGCTCATGCATAAATATTTATGACTGTTATGTCTTCTTGCTGAATTGTCCCTTTTATTAATACATAGTGTCCTTTTTTGTCTCTTTTAATTGTTTTACATTTGAAATCTAATTTGTTGGATATTAGTATAGCTACTCCTGCTCTTTTCTGATTGTTGTTTGCATGAAATATCTTTTCCCAGCCTTTCACTTTCAATCTGTTTTTGTCCGTGTGTCTAAAACGAATCTCCTATAGACAGCATATAGAAGAGTCCTGTTTTTTAATCCATTCTACCACTTATATCTTTTAATTAATGTTTACTCCATTAACATTTAGTATTATTACTGTAAAGGCAGAACTTTTTTCTACCATTTTGTCTTTGGGATTTTATATATCGTATTTAATTTTTCTTTTCTCTTTTCACCTTTACTGATAGTCTTCATTTCTATACTCTTCTCCAGATCATTCTCTCCTGCCTTTTTCTATCTGCCTGCAGTTCTCCCTTTAGTATTTCTTGCAGAGCCAGTCTCCTGGTCACAAATTTTCTCAGTGATTGTTTGTCTGAAAATATTTTCATCTCCCCCTCATTTTTGAAGGACAATTTTGCTGGATATAGAATTCTCAGTTGGCAGTTTTTCTCTTTTAGAATCTTAAATATATTGTACTACTGCCTTCTTGCCTCCATGGTTTCTGCTGAGAAATCCACACATAGTCTTATTGGGTTTCCTTTGTATGTGATGAATTGCTGTTCTCTTGCTGCTTTCAAAATCCTCTCTTTCTCTTTGATATCTGGCTATCTGATTAGTAAGTGTTTTAGAGTACGTCTATTTGGATCTATTCTGTTTGGGGTATGCTGCAGGTCTTGGATTTTCAGTAATAATTTTCTCCATTAGTCTTTCTCCTCCTTTTCCCTTCTCTTCTTCTGGGAAACCCACAACACATATATTCATGCACTTCATGTTGTCATTCAGTTCCTTGAGACCCTGCTCATATTTTTCCATTCTTTTCCTACATTTTCTTTTGTGTGTCAGATTTCAGATGTTCAGTGCTCTAGCTCTCTAATCCTTTCTTTTGTCTCTTCACATCTATGTTATAGGTTTCTATTGTTTTTTTTTTCATCTCTTCTATTGTGCCTTTCATTCCCATAGGTCCTGTTTTGTTTTTTCAAACTTTTGATTTCTTCTTTTTGTTCACCCAATGTTTTCTTTGTATCCTTCCTCAACTGGTTGATTTGACTTTCGATGAGATTTTCCACATCTGTTTGAACATCCTGAATTAGTTGTTTCAACTCCTGTACTCATTTGAATTGTTGGTTTGTTCCTTCTACTGGGTCGTGTCTTTAGCATTCCTAGTATGACTCGTTATTTTTTACTGTTGCCTAAGCATTTGATGTCCTTGATTAGTTTATTCTGGAGATTGTTTTCACTCTTTTACCTGGGATTTTCTTGCTGGATGGCTTTGTTCTCTATCTGTTATTTGACATTCAGTTCAACTATTTCTAGACCTCTAGTGTAGGTTCTGTTTAATACATCAGAATTTTTCAGTTCTTGTTTTTCTTTTCCTTGTCTTGCCTATATGGAGCCTCTTATTTTCTATTTATCTATTTACTTTTTTTTTTTGAGGAGGGTCTCCTCAGATATTATAGACCCCAGTCAGATTTTCCCAGTCTGGACTGGCCCATGTCTCAGGAGGAAAGAGTCACCAACATCAGTGTTTCCTGAAGGTGAGACCCAGCAGATTGTCAGACTTTCCTAAGAAGCTTCTAGACTCTGCTTTTCCTCTCCTGCCCAGCATGTGGCAATTGTCTACCTTGGCTTCCCACTAGCATAAGATAATATGATGCCTTCAATTTTAGCAGACTCTCAAGTTCTGCATGGGGTCTTAGCCTGTTCACCTGGTCCAGACCAGTATAAGCATATTTCCAGTCACTGATGTAGCCCGAGCAGTTGTTCTGTACTGTTCCACCTTGACTTTGGCCTGTGCTTTCCAGGTAGCTGTGACATAGAGAAATGAGTACTAGCCTAGAATCTAGCTGTGACATAGAGGAATAAGTACTAGCCTAGAATCTGGAAATCACATGGGACATTGGCATTTACTTATTCTAGAACTTTAGGTAAATTATTTAATCTCTGAACCTCTTTTCTTTGTTGGTAGGCAGAGATAATACAAATATCATAGAGTTGTTACACAGACAAAAAAGTATTAGTTGGTCAATTCATTCAGTAAATATTTATCAAGTGACAATCATATGCAAGACACTTTTGGAAGCTGGCAGTAAATAGACCAAAGAAAATCTCAATCTGCCTAAGGATTATAGTCTATTGATGGGGATAGTCTGTAATGAATAAAAGATGCTGTGTAAGTGAATGAAAAGTGCTAAGGAAGAAAATAAAAGGAAGAAAGAATTAGGAAGTATATAAGGGTGTTGTAATTATTTGGAACTATGACTAGGGAAGACCATGCCGGCAAGCTTATGTTTGGATAAGGAGGAAGGAGGGGTCAAGTTCTGGGGTAAAACCTTCCCAGGTGGAGGGAACAACACATACCAAGCAGAATGCAAGATGTGTAGGAGGAAGAGATAGAAGAGTATTGTGTCTGGAGTGGAGAGGTGTGGAGGAAAGCTCATGGCAGGGAGGGCCTTTCTAGTTCCTTGAATGGACCTTGCCTTTTACTCTAAGTAAGCTAAATGCAGACATTGCTTTGGAAAGGACTTAGTCCATTTTCTGGTACATTGAAGGTTCAGGAAATGCTTATTGATTTGTTGCTAAGATATGGAAAGATCTAATCCTTCTGCTTTCATTTTCAGCAGGAGAGTAAAGGGTTGAGGCCGTGGCCATATTATATCATATCATGGCCATGGCCACACAGTGTAAAAAATCTTCTAAACATCCCAGGGGTGACTGCAACAAGTCTGCAAGCTAGTTGCTCCTTCACTGTTGCCTTAATTTCTTACCAAAGCCTGTTGGGGATGATCAAAGCTAGCTTAGAGTCTGAATGGGGTTGACTGATATTTTTACCAATAACTCATTTGTATTGGTGCACTTCCTAGAAGCAAGTCATCATATTTCTTCTCTATGAACATGGATAGGAGCTCATTAAATATATTTAACTGGTAGTTTTAGAGCCATTAAGGAAGTTAATTATGCAGTGCTCAAAAGAGCATAAAAATAGAAAAACAAAGTGAGTTGATCAGAGAGGAAGTGTCACACCTGCTGGGTTTCTCGCCTGACCTTGATAGAATCGTACTTGGAGGGAAGTTGGCCCATAATATTGAAAGTGAGGTTTCTGCTCCCTCTATGTTCACAGGTGCTCCTAACTAGCTCAACTCATCCATGAGAAATCAGAAAATTAAGGTTAAAGATATGTGCAAATGAGCATTTGCTATTCAAAACAATAATTTTAAAAACTCCCTTGATACAGTAAGCAGACAAAAAAACAGCTGTGTAGTTAGAAGGTGGCTTTCCTGTTTTTCTTTTTATTTGTTTTAAGAAGGCATTTCAGCAACACTTGCTAGTTCTGAATTCTGTCTGCTGAGGGCTGTTCAACTTCCTAAATAGGAACACGGTTTAGATCCTTAGTTAGCAATGTGTTCATAAATACCATATTTCATTTTTTATCACACTCCTTTTTTCTCTCACTATCTTCATCACTTGAAAAACAATAAGACCTATTGGCAGTTTGGGCACCAGAATTTTCCAAGTGCAGAGTATTTTTAAAATGAAGACGCTACAATTCAGTTAAAATGGATGAATTTCACAGCTATTAACAGTATTTTTATGATATGACTTATAGTCTCAGTAGCAATTATATTCATCAAATGTGTTTGCAAGAAATGGGAATAAACACACCCGAAATCATAAGCAGTTTACTTTTTTCAAACTAAACACAATTATTAGTAATGTCTATGAAACATCATATAGAGTTTCTAATGCATCTCTGAGTTTTACATTTTCAAGGTAACAGTGAGGATGACATTTGTTGAAATAGATTGATAAAGAAGAGAAGTGAAGTAAATAAGATTAAGGAGCAGGGAATATATGAGATTGATTTTTTTCTAGACCCAATAATTACGACCTGACTCAGTTTAAATTGGACTCTATGAAAACTGGTCCTATAAGAGTCGCCTGGACAAAACAAATGTGTGTTCGATGCATTTTAGATATTTTTTCAATTTCCTTATTTTGTTATAGCCAGACTGATTGGAAGGAAATATAATTCAGCATATTGTATGAACATTCATTTTGGTGACTTGAAGTTGGGAGGAGTTTATTCATCTTTTGAAATATATTGTTATGTTAGTCAGCACCCCTCTCAATCTCTGGTAGAAGAGCTCTCCTTCTCTTTAGGAAAGGATCCCTTCTCCCAGTTCTTCATTATGTGACCCGGCTGATGCTGCCATGTTTTCACAGGACCTTTTCTCCCTGCCTACAGTGTCTGTTTGTGGAGTAGGCAGTTATTCCAGGTTGGGCGGTCATGGTACCCAACCCCACACTTTTAGGCATTGGTGTGGGCATAGGCATATACAATCCAAACTGGACAGAGACTTCCCTGATCTTTTTTAAATTGGAGATAATAGAAGAATGGTGGTCTCTCTTGGAGGCCAGGAGTTGTGAGAAGCTGTGTGTCCTGTGTGACAAGTTAAGCAGAAGAACATGAGTTACCAGGATAGATGAGACCAGAGTGAGGGAGTCCAGAACATGAGCTAGTTCCTGATTCCAGCTGTCCTTGAGACCCAAGCCTCTGCATGTTTTTCCAGGTAGCTGGAATTGGCATTGCCTTATGCATGAGATTGGGAATGACTAAGACCTGATACCATAATCCTTACCACATTGAATCTCTGGCTCTGTAGAGGCAGGAACAATACTTTTCATATTCATTTTAAAATCTCAGAACACCAAAACATAAGTTTAATTTCTCAGGATGAGTCCAATACTTAAATTACTTATTTATGTGCATTAATAATGTATATTTATTTATATATATCTTTCATTCGAATGCAACTAAGATGCTGTATATATGTAGACATCTTAGGCAGAAACACAGATTATAAACAGGCTGTATGAAAGGAAGCTTAAAATATGACTTTTAAATTTTTTTAGGGTGCATTTTTTGTATTGCTAGCTTTCATTCTATCCAGTTTTACCTTTATAAAGAGAATTTTGTGCTGTGATAATCAATAAGGATCCAGTATTGGGACACTTTTACTGCAAAACCTGGATTTGTTGTCATGCCAAGACAAACTATATATTATACATGCCTACAATGAAATCCATAACGATGCAATTTGTCATTAGTGAAACTAAGATTATCTTCACTTATCACTGGGTATTTGCAAAATATTCTAATGATAAAGTCAAGCTCACCCAATACATCTTTTAAGGTCAACTTATGTGATTTGTGTCACAAAAAAAGTCCAACTTTTATTTTTATCTTGCACTGATTTTTATGCTGGTCATTTATGAAAATAGTTATTACCCATGGTTTGCTGTGGAGTCTATTGAAGCATACATGTCACAGTCATCATTGTTTATATGTAGATAAACATATGGCCCATCTTTGACATCAACAGATGTAGCATTTTCATACTATACAGAAAGTAATGGTGCCTGACATTTCTAGGTTGCAAGCTCTTCTTTGTTTCTTGCACTAATGGAAATAGACTCTTGGTCTTATTGTTCACTTCAAGATTGTATGTAAATGTTTCTATAAAAATAAGGTGGTTCCTTTTTTTTTTTTTTAATTTCATGGAAGTTAGAACATAAAGTTGAAGGAAGAAAATTGCTAGACAAACCAAGATGATTTTAAAAAACAGTTTGAATTCTAAGTACCCAAAATAAAACTGAGATACAAGTAGTGATGTTTGTCTTTTGTTTGTAGGTAGTGAATTTGCATGACATTTCCATAAAGGACGAAAGGATAGAATACTTCTGGATTGAGGTATTCAAACAGCTGCAATGTGCCCATTCCCTGGCAGCATTTCATATTTAGGTGTTACTTCTATTGGCGAAATCACAATGAAAGCTCAATTACTTTGATTTTGAAGAAAGAGCTCTTGTAACGTCAGTGGGTCAGCATTAAGGCTTTTCAAAAAGCCCCCTTGAATCAGCTATATTTTGACCAGCTCCCATTTTCTAGTGAAGCATGAGTGTTAAACAAGGTAACTTGTAATTTGTTACCTGAATTTTTAACATGTTGCAGCATCACTTGCAATGAGGAAATTAGCAGCTGAATATATTAGAGCGGTGGGTTGAGGTAGATCATGGTTATATCCGGGAAGAGAAAAACGCATTTATATTTTTCAGATATAATTTGGATAATATTCTTTATTATTGTAAAATCTTGAGGTTGACTGGCTCTGCTATACTCACACGAACAGAAGGATGTCCCAAAATGATAGAAAGAGGTGGTGGGTGAAGATATGATAACACTTTTGACAAAGAACTCTTATTAAAACTTTCCTGATCATAAGCCTTTGTCATTATTTTAGGGTTTTAATATTTGCTTTGAAGTTCTTTCCATAACAATGCAAACATTTGAGCTTAATGAAAGGAATACTGGCTTGTACAGAAAATTTTAGAATACACAGAGAAGCAAGAAAACATTACTACTCATTATCCTGTCATCCAGATATAATAACTATTAATATATTGGCAGTTTATACCTACAGTAATTTTTCTACACATATGCACTATGAAAACCAATTTTTAAATCATATACACTACAGTATAATTTTCTTTTCTGTTTTTGAAACATAAAGTTATAGAATAAACATTTCCCATCATCACAGCCTCATACTATTATATCCTATGAATGTACAAATCTTTAGCTGATTTTGTTGTTTTGGGAAACTTACATCATTTACAATTATTTGATATACAAAATGGAGTTCTGGTTTATATTTGAGGAGCAATTTAGCAGTATCTAGTAGAGTTGAAGTTATGCATATCTTATAATTTTGCAGTTCAATTTTAATTACATGCTAAAGAGAAATTCTTGCCTGTGTTATGATTAGTAGTATACATTGCTGCATTATTTGCAATAGCTAATTGTTCTGTCAGTAGGACATTACAGGATATACTGTGATTTATTTATACCATAGAATGACATATAGACTGGCATAGTGAGAGTAAACAAGATCTATATCAAGTCCATGTGGATGAATCAGAACACTTAAGGCTGAGATTAAAAAGTGAAAAAAGGTATATCATTTATGAAAAGTTTTAAACACAAAATACTATATATTGTTTATGAATATCCCATCAGCACATTTTCCCTTGTAAAAGCTGTCCTGATTATGCTAGAGATGAAATATCCATGTTCTTATCTAAAGATAATTCTTCCTTTTATGTACAGGATCCTAGCTTTTTTCCCTACTCCCGGCCTTGGCTCCATCAATTCTCCCCCATCTCTCTCTCTCTCTCTCTCTCTCTTTTTGTTGCATGGGCAGTCACCTGGAATCAAACCTGGATCTCTGGCATAGCACCACTGTGCCCCCACCCCCCATCTCTCTTTGGCGATGATTAATTTTCTGTTCTTCTGGACCACTTTGATCATTTAAACAAAATTTTCACCCTTACCTAATAACTCATATTTTCTCCTCCCTCTTGCAGCAAAACTCATCAAAATCTCCTGTTTTCTCCTAAAGCTCTCCAATCATCTTTACTCCATCTTCATTTCACTTAAACAGCTCTTTTCAAGGTCATCAGGAACATGTATGGCAGGGACCTCAAAGTTACTGAATCTAATGGTTGATTTTGTCAGCTTCATTTGATCATTCCTTCTCCTTGATATACTTTTCTTCACTTGGCTACTGGGGTACCACATTCTCCTGTGTTTCTCCTACTTATCTGGTGGTGCTTTCTGTCCCCTTGGCAGCTCTTCTTCCCTTCCCTAGCCTTTCAATGTTGGAGTGCTTCAGGGCTCAATTGCACGTTTTCCCTTCTTTGGTTCACTCCTTTCTCTTCCAGTCCCATGGCTCTAAATGCCATCTTGATACTGACAATAATTCTTAAATGAATATTTTATGTGTCAAGGTCTCTATTGAACTCAAACTTGTAAGACAATTCCACTTAGATGTTCAGCAGACATCTTGAACTCAACATGTCTAAAATGTTCCTGACTTCACCCCAAGATATCTTCTACCCACAATCATTTCCATCCCAATTAATGACAATCTTTTCAGTTTCTCTGTTACAATCCATAGTCACTTTTCCAGAAAATCTTATTATCTCTAACGTCAAAATATTTCCGTTGTCTGACCACATGCATCACATTCACTCATCCACAGCCCTCTCCCTGGACAACGGTTCCTGCCTCCCCTTGGATATCTATCTCCCCACTCCCACTCCAACTGGTGTTATTCTAAAATCTGGCATAGATCACATCGCCCTGCAGCTCAGAGTCTTCTGATGACTCCCCCTTCTGGTAGATGTTAAGATGATTTGTTCAAGTTAAGGTGTGCTACCAACTGGATCAGTGCGGGTTTTAATCTGTATTACTGGAAGGCTTTATAAGCAGAGTGAAAGTCCAATGGAGAGAGAAGTCACAGGGCACAGTCTTCTGAAAGTCAACAGAACCCAAAAAAGAAAAGAGAGGACATAACCATGTTCTTTGCCATGTAATGGAAAAACCAAGGAACTCTAGGGATTGCCAGCCAGCCAGAAGTTACCTACCCTGGAAGGAAGCAAACCTTCTAAGCTCTGAAAACTAGAGCCAATAAATTCCTGTTGTTAATCCAACACATTGTATGGTATGTGTTTTAGTAGCCAGGAAATTAAAACGTTTTTTATCCACTTATGTTCTCTGTCTCTTTTACCGTCTGTCTCTTTGCTACACCATTTGAAATTACGGATGTCATGGCATTTCATTCTTAAATATATTAGCATGGTATGCTGGTTTGAATCTATTATGAACCTCAGAAAAAACACGTTTTAATCCTGATCCAATCCGTTTTCTGTTAATTCTATTTATTTATTTATTTTTACCTTTTTATCATATAGTAAAACATATATACAAAGGAAAGAAATAAAAAAGCAATCATTTTCAAAGCACTCATCAGCTAGCAGTTACAGGACAGATTCCAGAGTTTGTCATGGGCTCTATGATCCTCTCAGATTTTTCCATATGATCCTCTCAGATTTTTCCTTCTAGCTGCTCCAGAATATAGGAGGAAAGAAGGCTTAAATATTTTTTATCACCAATCAACTTTTCTTTTTTTGTGTGTGAAAAATAACATATATACAAAAAAGCAATAAATTTCAAAGCATAGCATCACAATTGGTTGTTGGACATATTTCAGAGATTTGACATGGGTTACAATTCCACAATTTTGGGTTTTCACTTTTAGCTGCTCTAAGATACTGGAGACTAAAAGAGTTATCAATTTAATGCTTCAGCAATCATATTCATTTGTTAAATCCTACCTTCTCTGTATGTCTCCACCATCACCTTTGATCTTTCTATCCTTTTCTTTAGGGGTGTTTGGGCTATGGCCATTCTAACTTTTTCATGTTGGAAGGGTCAGTCACTAATACGGAGTAAGGAGATGGAACTATCTGATGTTATGGAGAGGCTGGACCTTCTAGAATTTAGGACTTATCTGGTCCAGGGACCCATCTGGAGGTTGTAGGTTTCTGGAAAGTTACTCTAGTGCATGGAACCCTTGTGGAATGTTACATGTTGCCCTAGGTGTTCTTTAAGATTGGCTGGAATGGTCCTGATTGGGGTTTGGCCAGTTATGGTGGGTAGCAATGTCTAGGAGGTTGTGTAAGAGCGACCTCCAGAGTAGCCTCTCAACTCTATTCGAACTCTCTCTGCCACTGATACTTTATTAGTTACACTTCTTTCCCCCCTTTTGTTTCAGGATGAAATTGTTAATCCCATGGTGCCAGGGCTGGATTCATCCCTAGGAGTCCTCTACCGTGTTGCCAGAGAGACTTTCACCCCTGGATGTCATGTCCCATATAGGAGGAAGGGCAATTATCTCACTTGCAGAATTGGGCTTAGAGAGACCGAGGCCTCATCTGAGCAACAAAAGAGATCCTCCAGAATTAACTCCTAGGCATGACTATAGGTAGGCTAAGCTTCTCTTCTTCCTACATAAACTTTACAAGAGTAAGCCTCAAGATCAAGGGGATGGCCTATTGATTTGGGGGTCCCTAAAGTTTGGCACAGTATCAGTAGATTTCCTGATGGTAAAGCTTAATAGTTTCATATTTTTTCCCCAACCCTCAAGAGATGTTGCCAATACTTTTTGATTATCTGCTTAATATATTCTGGGATGTATTCAGGTATTACATTAAGCTATACAGAATTACAGGACCTCTTTCTTATTCTGAGTTCCTTGTGCTTCAATTGCTCAAATGAGCTATACAGACAAGTTGAGTTGATTATGTGCTACAGAAAATTTGGGGTCCAGACCAAATAAACCTTTGTTCCTTTGGTCTCAAAGAGCATGTGTGGTTCTAAAATATAGACATTATCTTCCTTACCCCTGTGTTCTGAATTACTTTATCCCAACCTGATCAGCTTCATTCTTTTCTTTAAATATCAGATTATATGTATATAACAGCCTCTTGAAATCCAGAAATAATAATTACCACTCTGGACTAAATGTCTGCTATAAAAGCTTATAATCTAGGCCCCTGTTTTCTTGTAAGCATTTTCTAAAGCAGACCATCCATTGTTGCTCTTTTGTTTTTTGCCTCACCAAATGTCCCACACATTCATTCACATCGTTGCTTGACTCACGACTTCATTCCTTTTTTGCAGCAGCAGCACAACATTTGTTTTTAAGTATACATCATCGGTCACCAATCTACTTCTCAGTCTGTGCATCCTTCAGTCACCTTTCCCATGCCATAAAAGCGGAATCTTACAGTATCTATCTTTTATGTCTGGCTTATTTCACTCAGCATTATGTTCTCAAGGCTCATCCATCTTGTCATGTGCTTCAGAACATCATTTCGTCTTACTGTTGCATAATATTCCATTGTATGCATATACCACATTTTGTTAATCCACTCGGTCTGTGGATGGGCATTTGGTTTGTTTCCATCTTTTGGCGATTGTGAATAATACTGCTGTGAACATTGGTGCGCAAATGTCTGTTTGGTTCATTGCTTTCAGCTCTTCTGGCTATATACCAAGTAGTGCTATCGCTGGGTCCTATGCTGGGTCATAGGACAACTTGATGTTTAGTTTCCTAAGGAACTGCCAAACAGTCTTCCATAGTGGCTGCACCATTGTACATTCCACCAGCAGTGCATAAGTGTCCCAATTGCTCCAAATCCTCTCCACATTTATAGTTTCCTGTTATATCTTGAGGTTTGAGTCACACTCTCATGTCAAATGAAATTCTGGTGTTATAAATATGTTACATAGCAAGGCAAATTTGGAAAGCAATTTCAGGCAAAATGAGCAATGTGTCATTTAATCATTAAAAAAATGCAGGCTGAAGAACGCTGTTTAAACAGAGAAACAGGATCTGTGGTTCCTTAGGATTCTAGTGGGGACTCCCTAGCCCACTGATAACTTCTAATATGTCATTGAAAAAGTCACTTCACATCTCTGAGCCTTTAGTTCTCTCATTTGCAAAAAGGTGTAAACAATAAATATTTTCTTCGTAGGTGGTTATTGCTATCTAATAAACTAATGCTGGTTTATTTGCTACTACTACTGTCAGCTCTGTTGTTTGTTGTACCATTAACTGGAAAGTTCAACTGCTTCTCTTATCCTCACTATGGGTGTATGCCCTTAGTCATATAGGATAGTGCCTCAATCTGATGTGCCTTTTGAACTTCCAAAACAAGGTTAAATTATGCCATTAAATGCTAGAGCAGTGATTCTTAACTGGAAATGAGTCACACCATCCCTACAATGCATGGGACAGTCCTACAATAAAGAATTATCTGGCCCCAAATATCAATAATGCTGTTTGAGAAAATCTGGTCTACAGTATTTTAATGCACTGTAATTCTTTGGCAAGTGTAATCTGGTTTACTGTACACCCAGGAACTAACCAATACAATGCTCTATCAGCCAGAAACCACTTTCTTAAACCTTGCCGGGCAATAAGTTTTATCAAGGTTTACACACTAAGAATAATTTTTGGAGCACAAAGTTTGTGAAGACCTGACACAAATAATTAGGAGAGCACATTGAACTTTTCCTAGAACTCTGTAATGGATGAGATAGCTCCTCTCTGACTGGGATATCTGTGGCAGTGTCTGAGCCAGAGGTTTTTACATATCAGGTGATTTTCACATTTATTGTTTTTGTTATTCCTTTTCGTTGAAGGCCCTAGTTTCACCTATAGAACCTGATATAGCCCTAGGCACCCAAGGAGAGAAATAGTGGTCTAGAAAAACTTGGAAATGGTAATTCCTTGAAAGCAAAACAGCCAATTTGGTCACCTGTTATTATAATCTTCCTCATAAAACCTAATAGTGAGTGGTACAAATGAGTTCATTACTTTTTTCCTCTCTTCTTGATGCTCCCTTCTTTTCCTGCATACACCTCTGAGAAAAGGTTTGCAGAAACCCATGTATCTTAGTTTGCCAGAGCTGCCATTACAAAGACCACAATGGGTGGCCTGAGCAATAGAAATTTATGGTCTCAGAGTTTGGGAAGCTTAGAAGTCCAAAAGTAAGGCCATGCTTTCTCTAAAATCTGTAGTGTGCTGGTGGTGGTTTGCAGCAATTCATAAGTCAACCTCTTCCTCCATCACCTGGCTGTCTCTCTCCCCGTGTATCCCCTACTTCTTGTCCAGATTTCTTCTGCTTATAAGGACTCCAGTCTTCCTGGATCCACCCTCATTTAGTTTGTCCCCCACCTTAACTAAAAACATCTTCAAGGATCCTATTTACAAATGGGTCGATGTCTACAGGACTTGGGCATGAGTTTGTGGGGACATGATTCAATCCATTTGCTATGGAAGTTTCATTAAAAGGCTGTAGGATTTTAAATCATTCAGGCCATTCTCTACTGGCATTTGTGAAGAAAATGATGCTTGAGAGCTGCAGCTTTGAATTTGGAGCAACATGGGCTTGAGTCCAGTGCTTTTTAATGGCTGTATGTCTTTGGACAAGTCTGGAAGCCTCAATTTCCTTTACCCCCCAAAATGGGGTTTAATGTAAGAAGTAAATGATTATGTCTGGCATATATTATTGTCAGTAATGCTTATAATTATGATTGTTAATCAGAATCTGTTCCAAGTTACTTTTTATTTATTTATTTTTTTTGTACGCTGTATGGTGGGGTCACATTTCATTCTTTTTCCAAGTGAGTATCCCATTATTGCAGCACCATTTGTAAAATTTGTTTGTTTGTTTGTTTGCTTTTGGGAAGTGCATGGACCAGGAATTGAACCCAGGTCTTCCACATGGCAGGCGAGAATTCTACCACTGAACTACCTTTGCACCCTTGTTCCAGGTTACTTTTATCCATCTCTTTTTCTGATTTTCAGTGTTCATGCTTAGCAGGCAATGGGCTGTTCCCTAATCCAGAGCACTGTATCAGGCTCTGTTAACTTGTGCACTCCCCCCTTCTTCCTGGAACACCTTGCCTATCTTACCTGGCTGTCAAAACCTGATCACTCTTCAGCACCTAGTTCAGATGACACGTTCCTTGGGAAGCTTTCCCTGAACTCTCCATTCACAATCCCACTCCTCTGTGCTTCTATGTGGTTTAGTTCTAAGTACATGACTCCAAAGTACAGCTTAGAAGGCTTTGCAATGAGCCAATGAGCGAGGGGTACAAACCTACCCATCAGGCTCATTGTAGAGCTCCACGATTATCTCTTGAAGGAATGGATTCAAATTTGCTTTGGTTTGAGTGTGTGGATAATCCAGGAAGGAGTGGACTCAGGACCTCATGAGGTACTTTCTTGCAGGACCCCAAAGAGAAAGCACTTGACAATGAGAGGAAGTGGCAGAATGGGGAGGGAGAGGAGAGAGAGAGGTGTTTGTGGGAAAAGTATTCTAAATTCTTTTCTTTATATCAGTCACAATTGTTTTTATAAATGCAGCAACCATTCATCAAATACCTACTGTGAGCCCCAGACTGTGGGAGCTGCTGGTGACGCAGTGATGAGTAAAATAATCAAGCTCCCTGGCCATACTTAATTATAATCCTTTACCCCATCCTACACACAGACATATTGTGCCCTCTTATAATGTGGTCCCATAGAAGACAGATTTCTACATATTTAAGTAAATAAAACTTCAGTGCAACTGAGTCTTTCATTTGGTCTTTGGTGCCCGCAGCAGAATCTCTTGGTGGAGTTGGATCAATGGGTTAACTCTTCTGAGTTTGTTATGTCGCCAGGTAAAGTCATTGTCATTTGACAGGTGTTAATTTGTCCACATTATTCTCCGCCAAACTAAAAGCAGAATAACAAATAATTATTTCATCTTTGGAAATCATCAAAGCTTCAAGACTAACATGCAGACTGAAATAACTGTAGAATACTTGCTTTTATTATCCAGAAGCTTTTTTTTTTCCCCCTGCTGCTTGGCATGCTGATTTTGTTTCTCCAGAGATGCAGGGCATTCCTTACTGATTAGGACTCATTGTGTTATGATACACATTCTCTCACATTTTGCAAAATGGATGTTGTGTATGAATCCCCTGGATTTGGTCTCCTTTTTCTTTCTAGGTGAACTTGAAAATCCAAAGGTGATGGCGGGGGCAGGGTGTGTGTGTGTGTGAGACCCACAGTATAACTAAAACATTGGATACATCATCCCTCCCACCCTTTACTAATTTCTAACTAATGCTTCTCATCTCAGAGAGTGCATGAATATGTAGGTGCAAGCGCTACTTATTGTGAACTCCAGACAAAGCAGAGGGCTATAGATTTCACTGCGTTTGGACCATAATGTGCTGCTTTCTTGATAATGGGTTCTCTTGGCATTGAAATGAAAAGCAAACATGTCATTAAAAAGGTGCTCCATAAAAACTGTCTGTCGTATATCTTAAGCTTCATTAGTTTAGATTAATGACTTGCTTGATATACATGACAATAGGTGAAGCAAATCTTTGTTTATTTATTGACAATTAAATGCAGTGGTGACCTGGATAAACAGGCTTCCTTCTGATTAGTTCCATGTTTTAAAGTAACTTTGTGTTATAAAACTTGTTAACCACAGTATCATTTTATTGAGCTCTGCTGGGTGAATGATGTGATCTACATTGAAAGGCATCGATATTGCCGCCAGTCCTGGCAGTCACTGGAGCATTGTGCTCACAGATTGGAGTTGATGTCTCATTGTACAAATTCAGGGACCCAGAAAATGTCCAGTTATTGAGCCTCTGCCCTGCGAGGACAATGTTCTATTCATGGAATCTGGGTGCAAGGTTGCAGACTGAAACCTGAACGAAGTGTAAGATTCAAATTCGTTCCTTGGTTTTGCACTGGACCTCCCTGAAAGTTAGTGTTGTGAAAACATAGAGCTTTTCCCAGAGTAGTCTGCTATAGAATAACGCTTCCTAACGCAATGCAAAAGAGTGGATAAATAAATGCAGTGCCTTAAATCAGGAGACTGCTAGGGCACTAGGCAAGCTTACCTTTTAAAAAGATGCTAATGGGTCTGATGTTATATGGATTCAGATGACATATGAAAGCTGCCAAGAATACCCCGTAACAGAGGTACCATTTTAGAAAAAAAGCCTGGGAAGGCACGAGAGAGAAAAGAGGAGAAAAGGGGGTGAAGGGCAATGTGGCATAAAATTTATATGCACGCTAGGCTCACCGAAATATTTGCGGTTTGCCTTTCCATGAATTTACAAGTTGGAGGCTGTCAGGGATGATCAGCCCTTCTCTTCACTGACACCCCGTGTCTTCCTTAATAGCTCCCTTTTATGTGCCATCAGTCCTCAAAAATACATTTAGAAGACACTTATTTAGAAGGAGGCATAAAATAAAATCCATGTTGCAGTTGGGCATTACAAATGATTCCTGGACTCCATTCTGTGCTATTAGGCTTTCTGTAGAATTTTCATGCAAAGTAAAGAAATAAACTCTCAGCCAGCCTGGAGGAGAACTCATTTGACGAAAGGAACTTGTTTATTCTACAAAGCCACTCATGACATTGCATGAAGGCAGATTTGCCCAGATACTGGAGACCAGTAAAATTTACTTTCCTTAGGGAATGTCTGGCAAAACAGCATATACCTGATGATATTTCCTATGCAATATTCTGAGGCAAAGACTGAATGCAAAGGAAAGGATCTGGTGTGGGCTGCTGATATGAACCTGAACATTTTCTGATTTTACTCATAGCACCTGTTTTAGTTTCCTTGGCTGCTCAAGCAAATACCATGAAATGGTTTGGCTTAAACAATGGGAATTTATTAGTTCATGATTTTGAGGCTGGAAAAATTCAAGTTAAAGCATCATCAAGGTGATGCTTTCTTCCTAAAGACTAGCAATCTGGGACTGGCTGCCGGTGATCCTTGGTCCTTGCTCCTCTGTCACATGACAAAGGCACAAGGTGGCTTCTCCTGGCCTCTCCCTTCTCTCCCAGGTTCCTCTGACCTTCAGCTTCTTGCTTACATGGCTTTCTGTCTCTCTGTCTCTGAGTTTCATTCTGCTTATAAAGGACTTGAGTAACAAGATTAAGGCCCATCCTGATTGAATTGGGCCACATCTTAACTGAAGCAGCTTCATCAAAAGGTCCTATGTGCAAAGGGTTCACACCCACAGGAATGGATTCACTTTAAGAACATGTTTTTTGGGGGGTACACACAGCTCTAAACCTCACAGCCTCCAAGGTAGCTCAGACACAGGCACTGATTGTCCTTGAACGATGACTCTAGAATCATTTTCCTCATAATTGGTTTTAATACAGAAAAGTGATTCCTATAATATAGGAGAGGAACCAAATTTCTGCTCCTTAAATTACGCTTTTTCTCTTCTTTTCATTAAAAACCATTTCTCCCCTGCTCAGGTCCACGCTCCCTCCCCACCACAATGAATAGCTCCCAATGCAGGTGATAACATCCACCTTAGCCTTGGGGACTGTTGTGGCCAAACCTGTGCAGGTTCTTCAGATAGCAGTGTGGGGACAGTCTTGTCTCTTATCCATCTTGTATTATGTTTGTGCTTTTGGCGAGTGCTAACCCCTCTCAGAGGAACCAGCCAAGAATGCCCAGACCTGGGGACCAGGGAACTTTAGGAGGGACAATAAAGGAACACGGCACAAGGGATTAAAAAAGTAATCAGGACTTGCTCCTTGCTTGTAAACTTTCTTCATTCTTCTTCCTGCGTTTAAAGATGTGAAAAGTTGCTAAAATATTGCTATGGTGAGTTTTGAGTTTTCCGGATAATTCACTGTCAAGCATTTCTCTGCTTCTGTTCACATGCTTGCTTCAGGATCTGTTGGAAGGCTGCTACAATTCTCACATAATAATAATCATTGTCATCAATTATGAAGAGCACTTGGATGCCCTTGGGGCACCTCCTTATTTTTTTAATGACTTCTTTTAAGCATAGAAATGTCTGCTTATATTTGGAAAGAGAAAGATTTATATACAAAAGTTTCTTAACCAAGGAAATATGCACTCTATCCATTTTTAATGTTTTTTAAAATTGTGAAATATGACATATATGCAAAAAAAGCAATAAATTTCCAAGTACATTTTAATAAGTAGTTATAGAACAGATTTTAAAGTTTGGTATGGGTTACAGTTCCACAATTTTTTTTTTCTTCTAGGTGCTCCAAGACACTGGAGACCAAAAGAAATATCAATATAAGGATACAGCAGTCATTCTCATTTGTTAAATCTATCTTCTCTGTTATATACCTCCTTCTTTCTCTTCTCTTTTTTTTGTGAAAAATAGCATATATACAAAAAAGCAATAAATTTCAAAGAGCATTGTAACAATCAGTTGTAGATTTCAGAGTTTGGTGTGGGTTACAATTCCACCTTTGTATGATCTTATATATTGCCTTAGGTTTCTTTAGGATTGCTTGAATGGTTTTGGCTGGGGTTTGGCAAGTTATAATGGGTAGCAATGTCTAACTGAAGCTTGCATACGAGTGACCTCTGGAATAGTCTCTCGACTCTGTTTGAACTCTCTCAGCCACTGATACCTTATTTGTTACATTTCTTTTCCCCCTTTGGTCAGGATGGCATATATACCCTATACATTTTTATGAGTGCATTCATCTACACATGTTCTCTTCTTTGGGATTTTGTAAACATGTTTTGGATTTCAGTTTTGATACGTCATTATCTTTTATGAAGGAACAACAGTCTTCCTAGATTTATCCAAGTTTATGAACCAGGTATTTACGATCACGAGCCATTAGATGGTGATACAAATCCGAAGTGATGTGAGACAACTGGCTTAAAAGATAAATTGACTAGGACGTATTTTATTATCAGACAATGGTACTGAAGATCGGACAGAATTATATAAAAGAAACTAATGTGGTGAGTTTTTTGTCTTAAGAGTGACAGGCATACTTTCACAGACCATGTTGCAAAAATCCTTACCAAACCACAAAATTAAAGGCAATCCATCTGTGACTTTGAGATAATAAACAACTTTTCTTCTAAACAATGAATGTATTGGACTCTCCTAATGCTTTTGAACAGAAGCTTTGTACATTTTTTTTCAGAGAAGATCTTTAATATTTTCCATGTTTTACAAATTCTGCATCATCCATCTTGATTTACCTATTAGAAAGAGTTCTCATACACTAACCAGGAGTTCCTAATACACTGATCCTTTCCCTAAAATACTATGCTTATTTTATTGTACCCTCCTTTGTTCTTAAGACTCAGCTTTTCTTTCAACATTGCACCCTCTTTTCTCTGTTACAGTGTTCTGAAGCTTAGAATACAAATGATCATTTACAAATTGAAGGTTAACGCAGAGATGCATTGTACTTGTGATTTGATGAGGAAAAACAGATCACAAAATAAGAACAAATGGCAGTATTATCCCATGGGAAAGAGCCTTCGGTATTGATCTATTATTTCCCAGCTTGAAATGTGCCACTATTGTAGTTCCACTTGATTATGGGCCTTGTTACCACTTCCCCTGGTTGATTCAACTTGAGTGCTTCTGACATTTGCAAAGTTCCTTGCATATTCTACTGAGCAGCAGGGGAAACCTCGTTAATGAAGAAATAACAAGTTGAAGATTTGAATACATATTTAGCTGATTGAAAGGAGGTACACAGTTAATTTTTTTTATTGCTCACAACTGAGGAAACTCACTAACATGCTTTGCTTGTGTTAGCTAACAATGGGTCTCAGCAAAGTTTTTCTTTCTTTCTTTTTTTTTTTTTTTTTTTTTTTTTTACTGCACCACAGGGCACTTTCATTTCCTGATTCTATTATAAACTAAGTGGCCACCTGAACCTGCCAATGAACTTGTTCTATTATGTTTTTCTATTTTTAATCCTGAAAGAGTAAACACATTTCTCATCAGATGTGTTACAAGCTGCCATACATTGGAGAGATTTTATGAAGGTGCCATTGGGTTATTACAGAACCATTCATTTATAAATAAATGTCCATTCTGAAAGGAAACTATAGAGGATAGCAGTATTTTCATTATTTCACAAATCTATATTATAAAAGTGTGTAGGTACTTTTTTTTTAATACTTGCTACAGTGGCATGGAAACAATTTGGATTTTATGCTTTTGGGAGGCTGTGTTCTCAGTCTTAATATGTAATTAAATTGCTGGTCTTATAACCAAGCTGATGTTTTATGTGATAAGCAGTAGCGGTGGTGAGAAGAAGAAAGACGTTTCTTCAGGATTCAGGGATTAATTAGAGAAACACTGAGAGCCTGGTCTTGCTGTTTCGGGAATGGTCTCTCATGAACCTGGAAACCCACTGGAAACTCCTAAGTTCTCTTCCATAGTATCACGGTGTGTTCTGTCCCCTAGGAATGTGTTTTTTCTAGGACATTGTGCTGGTTTGAAACTATTGTGTACCCCAGAAAAGCCATGCTCTTTAATCCTGATTTAATATTGTAGAGTGGGATTTTTTTGATTCAGTTGTTTCCATGGAGATGTAACAATTGTGAGTGGGACCTTTTGATTAGATGATTTCCATGGAGATGTATCTCTGTCCATTCAAGGCAGGTCTTAATCTGCCTACTATAGTCCTTTAAGAGGGAGACACTTTGGAAAAAGCTTCAGAGCAGACTGAGTGAACAGAGTTAACATGAGATCCAAATGTTTGGAGATGGAAAGAGAAAATGCCCCTGGGGAAGCTGTTTGCCAGCCATGTGCCTTCCTAGACTGGTCTTCCTTGAGTCAAGATATCTGTCTCTGGATGCCTTAGTTTGGACATTTTTCAGAACTTAGAACTGTAAACTTGCAATTTAATAAATTCCCTTTTTAGAAACCATTCAATTTCTGATATATTGCATTCCAGCAACATTTAAAACCCAAAACAAATATATATACATGCATTTAGAGCTTTAGTACATGCGAGTTAGTGCCCTGAATTGAGGATATTTGAAACTATCTTCCAAAAAATGTGTCAAATACCAACACACTTGAAAAAGACTGCCTCAAACAAATGCATTTCAAGTGAAGGTGGGAAAAAAATGAGTGCATTTGGGTATTGATGTTATTTAATGAATGTCTGTTCCCCCATGTGGTATAATATCTAGAATCAAAGAACCTCAGGGGTAGGAGGCAGCCCGAGAATATTAGAACCTGATATCAGAGGGACTGGAAAGGTAGGGAGTGAGTTATGGGACATTATAAAAGGAGAGGGAAGAGCTTAAAGTGATCTGGGGTCTCCAGAGTGTAAGACTAGGGAAAAGATACTAGTGTTGATAGAAATAAGAGAATTTAGGAAGTCATACCAGGTTTTGAGAATGGGGTGCTCAACAGTTACTCTCTCCTTTATCAAAATGTGGGAAAGGGAAATTCATTCTATATAACAAATGAAAAAAAAAAAAGAATTTTTCTTAGAAAGAGTTGGAAGAGTCTTGAGTTCTACATAATTCCCTCTGAATTTATGCTTTTTTGGTTAGCTCTGAAAATGTCCCTAACATTTCTCAGGGTACATTGTAAAAATGATCAATCTACTCAAACCCAACATGTTTAGTTTGAAGTTGTGGCAGAACTTTCAAATGTGATATGTTCTGTTGCGAGTTATAAATTCCAGAATTGGATGTCTTAAAATAGTTAATGTGATTCCAATGTATAGCTGTATACTGGATTTTCATTTATTGAATATAATATTCCATAAATGCTTAAAATAAATACATTCTTGAACATACCTTGAGTAGCAATGCTTTTGAGAACCAGCATTTTGATATTGACACAAGAGATAATGAATATTTAAAGGGACAAAGCTATTTTAAATATGATAAATGACCCTTCCAGTTTTGGTCAGTTGGTGTAATTTTTTTTTGCTATTCTTATCTAATGGATCACTTAATCCCAAGATGAAATACAATGAAGGATATTTTTTTTGTGGGAGAATAATGTTCATCTTGGAAAAATTTCAAAAATGCAAACTGAATTTTGAGAGTTTGCGCTGCAGGATTCTTATTTTAAAATGCTATCTACATCATTCAACCTCATGTTTCTCAGACACTGTCTATTTATCTTACTGCCCAATCAAAAAAGAAACTCTTACTGAAGAGTTTCAGTAAGTGCTCCTTTCCTCATTTTATTTCTCATTCACTGAAAGGGTCAGGAATAATGGTGGCATATATCAGTTACCTTTACAGAGCACATGAATTTTATATATAAATGAATTTAATAGGCTACCTTACAGGATGCAAGACCATGCTATTTAGTTTTAATTTTGATGCTGGGAAGCAAATTTGGAAATGTTGATAGATACTGTTCCTGGTTCAGTCATTGGGAGATGTTAACTGAACTATAAAACATCATTTAACTATGGCAACCTGTTAGCCATGGGGATTATGAGATAAAAAATGGAAGCACACTCATTACAAAATTGACATCATATGCCAACAATGTTTTCTGGGTCATGCATAATAAGTATGAATGTTATCTTGGATGAAAAAAAATATTGGTTTTATGCAACACGCAACATTGAGAAAAAGTTTTGACTTTCATTCTTAATACCGTTCATAATCTTTACTATTGAAAATAATATTATGTCAGTGTTTTACTGGTATAAAGAGACAATATTTCTGTAATTCAACAGAACTGAGATGGTTCTTAAAATAGAGATTTCGTAAAACAAAGAAGGACAATTCATCAGTCTTAATGGAAACATCCTTTGAGAATATCCAGTTCTCCTTATTCCAAATTTAAACTCATAAAGCACCCTCTGCTTTAATCGTTTGTTCTCCTGGGGGAATTTATCTACCAGGATTGAGTTTACAAATAGCCTTTATTCCTAAGCCAGGTAGGTCTGTCTTTGGAAACTATTGAATTTACATCAATGAAGTTGTCGTTTATGAATTTAGTTAGCCCTAGTTTTCCCTTGAAGCTTAGTAAAAACACGTGTCCTTAAAATTTGAATTGTGGGGACTGCAGACCTTAGACCAGAGCCTAGAATTGTGAGTAAAGTGTTGTGGGGAATTTTGTGATTCCGTGTGCTTATGGAGCTGTGGATGCTTTTATGAATCTTTGGCAGACTGTCCATTGCTGGCCACACCTTCTGATTTTTTATTCTCTTATGTGGTCTCCTCTCATATTGACTTGTTTTGGCCAATGGAACATCAGCAGGTTGATTCCAGCAGAGGCTTACCAAACACTGGAACAACAGAGCTCTTCTGGAAAGCTATCTCTTGGAGGAACGTTGCCACCTGTGAGGAAGTTAGGATTAGATTATTGAATAGAAATATTACTAATATTAATATTACTAATAGTAATAGAGGTCGGGGCCATCTTGGAAGTACAATCTCCAGCTGTGGACCCCACCAAACTGGCTACATGAATGACCTCAGCCCAGTCGAAGATAAGCTCAAATGAGTGGTCCCAGTTGAGTCTAATCTACTCACAGAATTGTGGTAATTAATGAATCAGTGTTCATTATAAGCCAGCAAGTTATTTATTTATTTGGGGGGGGGGGGGGTTGTGTTGTTGCACAATAGAAGAAAACAGGATACTTTTGTCATAAGTTATGATCCCTTTATCTTAAATGTATCATTAGTGAATACTTAAAGAGAATAATATCTCATCTCAGGGGGCAGCATAAATAGTAGTACTTATCCAAAGTCCCTTGAACCCATTTTGTTACATGCTGTACATGAGTGGTATTACACTGACATCTGGTGGTAGATACTAAAATGTTCCAGCATTCCTGAAACTTAAAATACAAATAAGCACACAAGCACAGAGGACTCCAGGGGGCTAAGGAGAATTATTTCATAAAGTGAACTTGATGGAACTTACCCGCATGCACAGTATAAGGGTTCTTTGCTTTGGTCAGTTGCTCTTAACCTCCTACTCACTCTTGAATGGTTGTGGACTCAGGGAAATACCATGATGCCAAAAACCTGCTACTTCTTATCCTTTCTCCTCTGGGAGGGGAGACAGGACATGAAGTTCAGAAGAGAACATCTGCTGCATGAAGATGTGAAATGGACTCTAGCACTCTGAGATTTCTGAAACCTTTTTCATGTGGGCAGCAACTGCTACGAGTAGGGTGGAAAGTGGGGAGGCAGTGGAAAATGAAGGAGCTTTCAAATACTGATTTCACTTGACTTTGTCCTGCCTGTTTTGCAGTGATCTGCAGGAACTCATACTGTCAGGGGGCCAAGCAAAGAAAGCCAGGACTGGATGACTTAGCAAGGATGGTTCTCGGGCTTGACCCAATCTTCCTAGAGCCTGTTTAGGTTTGTGTCCAAGGTTTTTTTTGCCATTGGGACTATCCTTTCTTCTTTGTGCTAGATTGAAGGGGAAATTCGAATACTTTTGGGGCTTGAAAACACACACGGTAGAAATGCCCACAGATTTCTTTCTTTTGTCAAAGAAAAATAATTGTACTTTGTGATATATTTGCCATCAAGGTACAAAAGCACAACACCTATCATAGTAAGTAATGGGTGTACATTTGTGCTCATGTTAAATCTAGTAAAGGAAAAAAATGTGATTTCTTCCAAGTAAAATGCTTTGATCTGAATTTATGATATTGAAGGAAACACAGTACGTACTTTATCTTTTCAAGTTGAAGTAAATTTCTCTTACCATAATGTATATTACAATAATAGTATCTAGTTAAGATTTCATTATGACATTTCAGTTCAATATAATACACAATCCCTGCCATGTTTTTGTAAAACATTACTCTGTGTGAGATATTCACATTAACCACAATTGCTGAAATGACTGATGTCTCAATCGAACGACAGTTTCTATCATTATTAAACTTCATTATAAAATAAAGTGCGTTGGCGGAATTGTGAGTTGATGCTTTTTGTAATTTGTGCTCTACCTTTCAATGTACTTTTCGGTTACATCAACTGAATCATTTCATCTTATGGATGCAAAGATGAAGGAAAAGAACAAAAACATGGCCATTAACTGAAGCAGCACAAATGTGCATAGGTAATGGAAACCATTTTGACATTTTGCATTTGATTCCATGGTGTATCTACTCAAACAATTTCAATGGCATATTAGAACAAAATGCTACATTGTGCTCTTCACTAAGAATGCAAGTAATAGACTTCAAAAATTACCTTTTCACTACAAGTATTATCTGCTGGAAATGAAGAAATGTTTTGCATTATGAGAGGCTAATGGCAGCAAGGGATGGGGGCGGGAGGGCTGGTATAACTCCGGGATGGGTTGGGTGGGACTTGACTCTTTACTCTCCAAAATGTAGTCTTTCATTTTCTAAAGCACAATAACAATATCCCCTTTCAAATCCCTGAGTTCAATGGTAATTTTTTTTACATCTTCTAATTGTGTTGTTTCTAATTCAAGTGAAGGATTATGTAGTTAAAATTGAGTGTGGATCTCTATTTACCACTGGACCAAAGTATAAAACATAACGGATGCCTTTTAAAGAATATGAAAATTTTGATTCTGGAAGAGAATTTTTGATTCTGGAAGAGAGATTTCTTTTTTATGTATAAAAACCATAGTGTCTTAAAATTTTGCATAAAGAACAAAAAAGCTACTCGGTCCTTATTTTGCATACTAATAGGTACCTCATTTTCTGGGGAGCAAATATAGGTCCTATGAATTTTTCTAAAGATGTGGTTTATTAGGGGTGTTCTGATGTAGGGCAGAAAGGAGGGTGCCTACACATTTGAGGGAGGAGCCCCAATGTGGGAGAGGTACATGTGAAGCAAATATTCTCTCCATTTTTCTAACATCAAAACTGAAGCTCATAGAGAAGTGATTTGCATAAGTTCACTCAGATAGACAAAACCAGGAATTGAACCCCTGTCTTTTGCATCAACTTCTATTTGGGGGAAATGTGGAGGTGGAGAGATAAAAGGGGAAATAAATCAACGCTACAAGACTGAGTGTGGGAAAGCTTTTAGTTGGGCTGGGCAGATTTTGACTCCATGTATTGACACGTTTGAAGGGTGGAAGCAAGGCTAGTGGGAAGAGATGACAATGATAAAATCTGAAGATGTTTTCATTTGCAGCAATCAGAATGGTGTAAATTAACCAGTGGATAAGTGACGTGGTATCTAATAACAGGTTTGAACAGAAATATCAAGATCTGGTTTTCTGTCTCCCTGGCATCTGCACTATGATAACCTGTGCTACCCACTCGAGACCTCAGTGGAGCACTGCCCTGAAGCCTTGGTAATTTCATGTAAAAGGTCAAGCAGAATCTGGGTCAGAGCGACGGGAAAACCCAAGGACCTACTTCTGTAAAAGAGAAAAGGGTGAGATGCCTTGAAGAAGAGAAGGCAAAGAGAGTGAGAAGGCACATTGCAACATCCTTTTCATTACCTCCTAAATTTTTTTTTCAGTTCAGTGTGTGGCCCAAGTTTCTAGTTCTTGGTCAACTGCAAGCACCAAATGAACACCAATAGTTCAGAGTATCTCCTGGTTCTTTTGCTCCAAATGCGGCCTTCTAGGATAATTCATCCTTGTCATTGTTGTTCTGTAGTTACCAAGTAGGCAGAAGCCTACAAGCTATGCAGGGGAAAAGACAGGAGGCCTGGATGCTAAAAAAAAAAAAAACCCAATTTCTCCATTATCTGAGAGAACCAAAAATGATAAATCTCTACAAAAACCCAAGGTGCCAAAGAAACATTTTTAAAATTAAGTGGGAAGTTCATTGATTGTACCTTTCTTAAACAAGAAGCAATGAACTACTAGTGTTAGTCTACTTGAAATTCTGAATGTTCCTGTCCTGACCAGTTACTGAGAGAATTTGTACATTAGAATTTATATATTTGAGATGAAATATAAAAAAAAGAATCTATTTCTCTTAGTTCGGGTAGTGTAGCATTGTTTCTCAAACTGTAACTCATCTCTGCAGAATCTGTTTTTAAACTGTTCCTTTGATCCTGGAGTGAAGTTTACATGTCCAGAGAATGAGAAGCAATTGCCAAAATCTACGGTCTGAGAATTCTATCTGCCATAAGCTGAACAGCTGTGCTAGTCAGCATATTGGGGATCCATTTTTAGCTGATTGGGTACATATGTTGTCACTGACGGCCAGACCAGCAGCCTGGGTGGAGCTAAGCAGGACAAAGTACAAAGCAAAGAGTGAGTTGTGAATGCATGTACCCATGTTAGCAAAGGTATGATGGGTGGGTGGCAGGTCCATGCAGGTGGTCCTCAGAAGCTCAGTCCATGTACATTAGATAGCAGGGGAGAAGGCAGCAGACTAACTGCAGACCTGCAGCCAGAGTAAGGGTCAGGGGCAGATGCATCCAGGGTGCTCAAGGGCTTATAAACTACTAAGTCTCAGGCACCTGCAAGGGGCTTAGGCAGGGAGAGGCTGATACACCATGGGGGGGTGTCAAGCAGGTGATCCTTTTAGAAAGTGTGTGGTAAGGAACAGAGAAGGCTGGGTGCAGTTTTTAAACAGGACTTTTATTTGACTGCCACCACTCCTAGTTTGTAGAGGAGATTCCCCAGAGCAATGCAGGTACTGGAGCTACAGAGGGACATCTGCACTTTAGGTGCTCCAAGCATGGGGAACCAGCTCTGATTACCTGGGCAATACATATTTCCTGTTGATAGGCAGTATACAAGTGGCAGAAACAAGTGCTGTATTTGTGCACATGCTTCTTAAAGGAAGCAGACAGCAATCATTCTCATTATCCTTAATAGTCATTCAATCAACATACCTACATATTTTGGTTATTCACATTAGAAATTTGTAGAAAGAATGTGTGCCATGCTGCATCTACTATTTTGGTTTGGACATTTACCTATTAAAGAACAAAGTTTCACCTAAAATGTGAAACAACACCTTTCTTGAGGAAAATTATACCTTGGAAAAATCTACCATTGCATTGTCTAAAATTGTTTTTCCCAAACAGTACTTTAACATATAAGCTATATTATTTAAACCAATAAACCACGCCTTAAGCTTAGGGACAAACATAGGCAAATATATACAAGGAAGAAAAAATGCAGAGAGGACTATCACCTGATGTGTGAACAGTTATGACAAACAATGGAGCAGGTGGTGCCTTGGTGCATAAAAATGAGAATGCAAAAGCACAGCAATCAATACCAAAGAAAAATCAACACATATTCAACATCATCCTTATAGTGTTAAGCTGATTATCCACTTCAAGTAATTGAGGCAGTAGAGATGAAATGTGCTAAGTAGCCTTTATTTTTCTTTTTTGGAATGTGGAGCTAGGTATAAAGGTTAGCTGGGAGCTTAGATAGCTCATCATTCCCCATCCCAGCCATAGACAACCAAGCAGAAAGAGAACTTTGGCGAAGGCTGTGTAATGCCTCCTTACTTTCAATCATCTTTAAACCATGTTATCATTGGAAAAGGAGTAATTTTTTCTTTTTCCCCATTACACATATGTACATAAATACATTTACACACATTTGAAAACACAGAGACGTACATATACTTATGCACAAACACACACCACTTGTATCATTTGATGGCGTCACGTGCGTGTGCTGTATTTGAACAAAGGAAAACTTCAAACAGACCCTTTTAATAAAAGTCTCCTATTTAACATCATGACCTCTGAAGAGGCAGCATGATCTATATGGACAGAAGAGTTATACTAAAAATGGGTTTGTATAACACCACAATGTGAAACTTCTCCAGGTCTCTGTAGATGATTGTTTCTCTAAAACCTTTGAAGACAGTGTGGTTATCTTCCTTGGTGAAATATTCTGTTAATCACTCTTATGATCATTATGAAAGCATGAAGCTGCTAATATTTTAGCTTAGGCTCTTTTCCTTTGGTGAGAGGATTAGCTGTTTTTAAACATCCGAGTAAACATCCTTCATGAAGAAATAATGCTTATAAAGTTATTGACTGAGCCTCCTCTGCACAGACCCTAAATTGCCCAGTTCCTTTAACTTTCCTTAGAAGACTTGGTATTCAAGAATTTTCACTTGCATCTTCCCTAAACCTTCTTCCCTATCTGAAAACTTTTGCATCTTTACCAGTTTACTAATACTCTACTCCTCTTCCAGGACCATTTTAAATTGTACCTCCTCAATAGAACATTCACCCAAGAAACATCAATTCCCACTTCCTTGGAGTCTCTCAGTAATACTTTAGCACATATCAGGGGCAGTACAGAGGCTGACAGTGCAGCTTCTAGAGCAAACAGATCTGGCTTTGAATTCTACTCCTTTTGGGCAGTTTGTATAATATGTCTAAGCTTCATTTCCCCTCTTTGTAGATCAGAGTAGTCATATCATCTTTCACTGAGGGAAGTTGTTAGGATTACATGATCAAATGCAGCTAGGTATTCAGCTCAGAGTACATAAGTGTTCCACAAAAATTAGCTGTTGTTATCAACATATATATAAATGTATGTATGTGTGTATGTATATATAAGTATTATATATATATATATATATATATATATATATATATATATATATATATATATATATTACACTTTGGGACTGTGTGGGCTTCTTTATGCATATATGTTTAAACTATGGGCATCCTTGGACAGGATCCCAAATCTGCACAAGTTATGGGTCAAGCATGAAGCAAGTTTATTTAGAGGAATGTGGGGCCAGCACCCTATGTGTCTATTTTCATGGGGAATTTAGGAGATTCAAGAAGAGGAACACATCTATGAGGAGTGAAAGTCAGAGTCAAGCTTGAGTCCTTCAGCCCAGATCCCCAAGATTTTTACCTAAAAACTTGGGGAAAATGGATTTTAGTGAATAGTTTATTAAAAATAAAAGCACATCAAGGAAATTTATGTAAGGCAAAGGTCAGAATGATTTTGTGCCTTAGGCCATAAGCTGTGATGCTAGGGGTTGAGGCATGTTGTTCCCGTGTATTTTAGTAAAGTTGTTACTGGACAAAGGCTATGGATTCTTTTGCCCGGTGCGTTCAAATAACCTATTCCTGAGACACCAAGATTTCAAAGAGAGAAAAAGTTTATTACTAGGCATGTAGCAGGAAATTGGATGGCCTATTCACCCAAAGTCTGTCTCCCTGAACTGTAGTAATTCCGATCATTTTATAGAATTAAAAGATGGGCAGGTTTTAGGATAATGAGCACAGTGGCCCCAGCTGATATAATTAGAGATGATCTAATTACTGAGCATGTGCAGACTGATTACATGCTTAGTCACAGGATGTATATGAGAAAATGGTGGCCTTAATATGATGATGGATGTGATTTTTCATAGTGTAATGAGGTATAGGTGACTTGTAGGTTAAAGTTTAAATTACTGTGTATGTCCGGCAAGCTATTTTGGTTAGATCCAGTCTCGTTTATCAATATGGCGTTGGACTTGGGGCATTCTGGGCTGACCTAAGACCCTTCATTAATAAGCTTTAGGGTCTGTCTTTAGTGATTACAAGACTCTAAAGTTGAAAAACTGGATAAATGTGTACAAATGAAGGTTAGTCACAAAGTTTTTACAATAACAGGGACACGAGATAAAGGCTATACAATCATTATTAGAGATCAAGGCTGCTGGATTACAATTTAGAGATTTCATGGATTTCCCTCTGTCTACTCCAATATACCAGAAAGCAAAAAGGAATATCTGTATAATTATTAAATAATGGAAATCATGCCTTAAATCCTAATTTCTCAGTTACAATTCCTCCCTCCAATTTGATGATTATTTTGCAATCTTCTTGGATAGCTGGGCGATGATTCTTCTAACTGCTTCAAGGAGAAGGGGTGCTGTCATTGAGGGGCAGAGGGATGAATCAATGAAACTGTTTGTTGTTCTTGGAGAGGCCAGTATTTCTGGGTTTCAGAGCTTCTCTGGCATTGGAACAATCTGGAGGTTTTAAGTCTCTGAAAAACAAGTTTTATAGAACCCAGGATATCTTTCAGTGTTTCCAGGAATACTGTTGGTTGGGTTTTGCCATACTGTGACAGTTGGCAATATCTGGCTGAAACTTGCATAAAAATAACCTCCAGAATGACCTCTTGACTCGATTTGAAATCCCTTAGCCATTTCAATTCTGCTTCTTCCCCCCTTTTGGTCAACTAATCCATGATGCCAGGGCCAGGCTCATCCTTGGGACTTTATGTCTCATGATGCCAGGGCTGGTTATGTCCCACAATGCCAGGGCCAGGCTTATGCCCCTGGAAATCATGTTCCATGTAGGGGGGAAGCTCAGAGTTTGCCTGATAGAGAGACCACAATTGAGTAACAGCATTGGGTAATAGGTTCTCTGGAGATAACTGTAAGGCACTAATCATAAGTAGGTTCAGTTTACTATTATAGAAATAAGTTTTATAAAGGCAAGTCTCAAGATTGAGGTCTTGACTTATTAAATTGGGCACTCCTCTTGCTTAAGAAAATGTCAGGAATTCCTCAGATGGGGAAGTTTAATAGTTCTATTTTCCCAGTCCCTGAAGGGACTTTGCAAATACTTTTTCATTTTCTGCCCCAAATACTCTGAAACTCATTATGGTATGACATTAACTTGTACAGAATAGAAAGATTTTATTCCTTATTCTAGGTTCTGTATCAAATGAAACTGAATTAGGTTGTTTAAATAAACTGACTAGACAGATTAAATTAGATCAAGTGCTACAGAAAATTAAAATTTTGGACAAAATAAGCATTTTTCTTTTTGTCTCACACAAAAGTTAAAGCTTTAAAATGCAGACAATATTTATTTTTCACCTTGTATGTTGATTTTCCTTAGTAACTAGATCACTTTCAGTCACATCTTTAATCAGAGTCTGATTTTTTCAGGTTTTTTTTTTTTTTTTAACAGTTGCTGTGTGGAGTTATGCAGACTTCCAGAGCTGAAGAACTAAATCTAAGTCTTGGGTGTCACATAGATATTTAAAGTTCCAGGGAACTATTAGGTTATGCAAAGAGAAAAGCATTTCAGAATTTGAAGATAATAGTTAAAGCTTACAATTTAAACTCTAATTTTTATAAGCATTTTAAATGAAGCTACTTTCAGATATAAAAACATTAGACAGTTGTTTTATATTATAGCAGAGGTTTTGTTCTGTTTCACTTTTACACATTTACCAGTTATGCTAATTAACATAAAATATAATCTATATATTTGTCCTGCCTCTTTTTAAAGTCTCTGTTTCACTTCAGAAGCATCAATTTATATAAAGCCATCTGTTTATTTCTTAAGCAATTCCAGGAGGGCTTTTTTTAAAAAGAATTTTGTTACTTTGTTATTACTATTTGGAGGGATGAGACTGTACATTGAACAGACTGACAGACACAGACAGAAAGTTAGTTATACAAGAAACAGAAATACTTTGAAGAGGGACAAGTAAAGTATTGAATGTTTAACTCATCCCATTTTTACCTTTTTGCAGGACAATTTTAACTGTAATATCCTTAATTTTAACTATAATGGTAGTATTTTCATTTTAAATCATTTTGAGGCTAGATTATGTTATAGAAATAAACCCTTTTTTATAGACTCATGTACTGGTTCAAAAAGATGTCTGTCCCCTAGAAAAGCCATGTTTTAATCTAAATCCCATTTCATAAAGGCAGAATAATCCCTATTCAATACTGTGTGCTTGAAACTGTAATCAGATCATCTCCCTGGAGATGTGATTTAATCATGAGTTGTTGTTAAACTGGATTAGGTGACAACATGTCTCCACCCATTTGAGTGCGTCTTGATAAGTTTCTGGAGTCCTGTGAAAGAGGAAACATTTTGGAGAATGGGATATTCAGAGAGATCAGGAAGAATGACATAGCCATGAGAATTAGAGAGTCCACAAGCCAGTGACCTTTGGAGATGAAGAAGGAAAATGCCTCCCGGGGAGCTTCTTGAAACAGGAAGCCAGGAGAGAAAGCTAGCAGATGACACCTTGCTCAACATGTGCCCTTCCAGACAAAGGAGAAGCCCTGACTGTGTTTGCCATGTGTCTTCTCACTTGAGAGAGAAACCTTGAACTTCATTGGCCTTCCTGAACCAAGGTATCTTTCCCTGGATGCCTGTGATTGGACATTTCTATAGACTTGTTTAATTGGGACATTTTCTTGGCCTTAGAACTGTAACTAGCAACTTATTAAATCCCCTTTTTAAAAGCCATTCCATTTCTGGTATATTGCATTCCAGCAGCTAGCAAACTAGAACAACTCATAACTAAAATCTTTTTAGTTTTCAATAGAGCCCAAGGGTTCCCTATTTAAAGAATTTCCATAATCAGTAACCAATTAGGAACACTTGATCAATACAGTAGGACACCAACTAACAAATTTAAACAGACACTTAACATTATTGTATTTAAATAACACACCGATTAATAACTAGATCGAATACACCAACTAACAATTAAGCAGGAATTAAACACTTAACACACCGATTAACTATTAAACAAACATTAAACTCTTACTATATCTGGTAACACACAGACTAGCATTTAAACATGCTTACTTAATTTCATTCAATACCAATTAATTATTCATTTTCCAGGAGTACTCAACAGACAAATATAGGTCAGGGCTTCAAACCCCATACAGCACGGTGCCCAGAAAACAGAAAGGTGTAGAGGTCAGCGCAAAGGGGATTGTTCTGGAAGCAAGACTGCGCCTTAAAGCCAGGTCCAAGGGGACTCGAACTGGCATATTTACTCCCTGATCCACATTTACATGGATGACCCACTCACCCATTCAGATGTCCAGACCTGGAACTGAAAACAGTTTCTCTCTGAAGATTTTCAAGGTACTGAAAAATCTCTGGAGTGCTGGCAGAACAAAGAAACCTTGGTTGCTGAGCATCTAGACTAAATTCAGTCCAATAGCCACAAAGTGCTCGGTTACCTGGCTTACCTGCAGCTCCAGAGTCTTGGACATCGTTCCTTTGGAGGGTGGCCAAACTGCTACTGGACAGTGGCGGTGGATTCTTTTGCCTAATGTGCTCAAAGACCAATTCCTGAGACAGCATGGTTTCAAAGAGAGAAAGGGGTTATTACTAGGTGCATAGCAGGGGAGCAAATGGCCTATCAGCCCAAAATCTGTCTCTGCAGTAATTCTGATAGTTTTATAGCATTAAAGGATGGGCAGGTTTTAGGATAAAGAGCACAGTGGCCCCAGATAAAGTCATTAGAGGTGATCTAATTATTGAGCATGCACGGAATGATTACACGCTTAGTCACAGGATGAATATAAGAAAATGGCAGCCTTAATATGATGGTGGGCATAATGTTTAGTATTATAATGAGGTATAGGTGACTTACAGGTTACAGTCTAAGCTACTGCACATGTCAGGTGGCCCCATTTTCATTAGATCCAATCTTGGTTATCATGATAAGTTTGTACTTAGATTGGGTTATTTCTGGGCTGACCCGTGGCCCTTCTAGAGGGCCTTTAGTGATCATAAGACTCTAAAGCTGAAAAGTTGGATAAATGGGTACAAGTGAGAGTCAGTCTCAAGGTTTTTACAAGCAGAGAGCACAAGATAAAGACTATACAATCATTATCAAAGATCAAGGCAGCTATAGAGATTTCAGGTGTTTCCAATATACCAGAAACCAAAAGGAATAGCTATATAATGATTCAGAAATCAAATTTATCCCTTAAATCCTAATTTTTTATAACAAAGTGATAATTGAAGCATCGTGGCACAGAAAGGACAAAGAGGACCCTCCATGGCATACAGTCAGCAATGAGAAGAGGAGAACGTCACAGCAATTTCTGGGGCCCAGGGACCTTTGTCCGGGGCCACACTTTCTATGCTAGAGCATTAGCAGACATGGAATGGAGTCTATGTGGACCCAATTGGGTGTGAGTGAAAAGGATCCCATATGGTATCCAAGATAACTCTATTTCCCAGGGCACTTTACATGCTGCAGCAGAACCCTGAGGATTTCCTTAATTAGTTGGAGCATTTAAGGTAGGCTGAGATTGTCATGCTCCGCAAAAGGAAGTTCCTCTGGAAAACTGTTACTGTAATACTATGGTATGGCTTGAGTTTGTGAGGTTTGGGACAATGTGGATGATATATTTTCCTTACAACTAGATTGCAGATCCCTTGAAGACAGATATTTATTTAATCAGACCCAGGGTCCCTGTGAAGATTAAATTGGTCTAAAATAGTGGAGGGCCTGGCATGTCAGACCTCCATTGGTTCTTACCAGAAAAACTTGAAGGAGCTTTCACAGAATATTAATATTATGAAGTTTCAAGAAGATGAAATACTTAGAAGTATTTTACTTTTTCAGTGAACTGATTGAGGAAAGAGTTAAGAATGCATGAAATGAAGTAATATGTGACAGAATGCAGGAAGTATGAGAAAGTGCAGTGAAAGATCCCAGAAGGATTTAATTGGGCATGTGGTTTTAATATTCAGTTAATTGCATCAATCACTAGAATACACAAAAAAAGAATGCTAAATTATCATATAAAGCTGGGATGAGATGCAAATTTTTGCATCCTAAAAATATTAGTTCTATATGGTGAATATATTCTCAGGGAATAATTCAAAAGTGTTCATTGCCGTGCTACCTATAAAGTAAGAAAAGTAATGGCATACATTTCTTTATTGTTTGGCCCTTAGTTTAGTGAAATTATGTATAAACACAAAATGGACAATGACACGATCTTTTAAGTTATACAACAGTATATAAAATTATACAATAGTTTTTGCTAGTGTACAAAGTGTGTATATATATATGTGTGTGTATATATATATATGTATCATCCAAGGGAAGCAATCCAGAATCTTATTTATAAATACACATAAAATTCATATTGTATGATAATAGCTCTGTAAAAGTGGCATGAGAAAAGCTAGAAGAATATATGCCAAAAATTTAGAAATGGTTATCTTTAACTGGTAAGCCGGAGTATTTTTAATGTATTTTAATATATTTGTTTTTTTACAATGTTACAAATAATGAGCATGTATTACAAGTATGAGGGAAATGAAACAAAATGATATATTCTTTAAAAATACATACTGTTAAGTTACTCTGTCAAATAGTGGTATCTATTTTATTCCCACCAGCAGCAGATGTAAGAGCTCATTTCCGTATCTTCAGTGGCAGGGATCATATTTAATTCATTTTTGCATCCCTTCTCCTATAGCAAACTGGACAATGTCCACCATGTTGTTGAATGAATGAATGAATGCCAGAAGATAATCTCTGCAATCTTCCTTTTCTCTTCACTTGTCCTGCCCCTACATCCTCTGTTCCTTGCCCAGATTTTTGCAACAATCCCTTGACTGATCTCCTACTACTCATTTCCCTTCCTCTTTCTGTTCAGGCAATTTGCTGTTTCTTGAACAAGTAGCAGAAACTGAGTGAATCTCAGCTTCTTAATTTTCAAGAAAGAAAAAAATGAGAAAGTTGTAAAGTGCTTGAAAGGCAGCAGAGAGAAGAGCAAAGAAATTTGACTGGCTTCCCTGCAAGACAACATTATCTGGTGCCATGTAAATATACCTCTATGAAAGCTGTTATAAGCTGAGAATAAAAGGGGAAGAAAATGAATCATTTCCATACCTACGGGCAGGAAAGAAGTTAAAGATAAGGAAAAGATAGTCTCTGAAGAAATGAAATAAGGTAAATTAAGATAAAAAACAGTGTTTTTTCCCCTTCTGCATAGAATACACTTTTGGTTTCCTTTATCCTTCTATAATGGGGCACAGATACTGAAGAATACTATGAGATAGGAGACAAGAATATGAAGAATGAACTGAATTTTTTCTCAGCTCTTCTAAAATTGGTCTTCAAGCAAAGTGAAAGGCAAGGTTTGATTGCTCCATCTGAGTATCTCTAAAATTCAAACCAAGATTTAACTTCCTCCTAACAAAGCTAAACTAAAAATAATAAAATCACACTTTTGCTCCTCCTTTCCTTTGGTGCATGGTCCAGGAATTGAACTGGGTCTTCTGCATGGAAGGCGAGCATTCTACCACTGAGCCACCTCTTTCTTTTAAACAGTATTTTAACCTAGTTAATTGAGAGTTGAGGAATTCTAGGTTAACCGTTAGTTGTCAAAAATAGCAAATATGAGAAATATTTTTAAATTTCCTGGAATTTTACCCCCCACCCTCACCCCACATTGGATAGAATCTAAGAGTAAGAATAACTACAGGATTTGCTTTGGCGACTTTGGTGTGGTTGCTATGACAATGAAACTTTAAGGTATTGTTGCCTACACGGAATAACCAAATGACAGATGGCCCTTGACAGAATCATACATATTTGGAGATGAAAAGAAAACACGTGACTATGAACATTTATTCTGCTGTTGCCAAAAGAGTTGGGACATGAGAACTGAGTAGGATGAGAAGAAGCAACCAGAAAGGGAAGGTTAAAATAAAACTCTATCCATCTTAAAAGCATGTCACCTGATTTGAATACGCTTTAGAGATTACTGCCACTCCCCACCCACATAGAGATTTTTTATCCCATCGGGTATTTCACTGGCACAGTTTTGTGCCAATCTGAAACTTTGTCCATGACTACAGATAAAAGGCCAAAGCAAAACTGGCTAAAGACAAGAGGATGACACCAATATGCAAGTGACAAATGGGAAGGCTTCATTTGTATACTCATTCTTGAGTGGTTTTGACAGTATATAAGTAAATGATTGGAACTATCAGAAAGGCTGATATGTTTCCCTATAGGTCTGTCCAAGAAGATATTAGCAGATTGGAATTAATAGGTCAAACATAAGAAGATCAAACTTAAAACACATAATACAAAGTTCTGAGCTAGGTCCTCAAAACCGTCATTGCTGGATTCGAGTAATAAATTAAGAATTAACACCTTTGAAAGACTGTGGTAATTTTGGACAACTGGTGAGCTCAGGATGGGTAAACATTGTGATGTAACAACAGCCAAGTGATGCTGTTTATTACTAAAAGCATGATATACAGACAAGGAAAGAGATAGTCTTTTATGACTGTGATCATTTCTTGGGATGACTGCAGAAGAGTATCTATTATTCTATGTATTATCTATCCACTTATATTGATCCTCTCTACCTATCTATCTATCTATCCATCCCTCCATCCTTCCTACCTCCCCATCTTTGCTACCTTTTTATAAATAATGAAACACCCTACTATGAGAGGACCTCAGGTCATATGATATACTGTGTGTTTCTAGAACCAGAGAAATTTTACCTGTCTTCAAGTGTCTGAGGCACCTTGCTGCAGAAGGCAGAATGGGACTCTCTTTGGTCCCAAGGGAAAGTATGGGTGAAGACTTCAAGAAGAAATGTTTTAGTTCAATATTTTTTAAAACCTTTCTAAAAGTCAAGCTTTCTCAAAACAGCATACTGCCTTAGCAGGTAGTGAATTCTCTTTCGTGAGAAGTAACCAAGCATCAGCTGGTTGGCCTCAAGGCAGATACATTGTCAGGAGGATTTAATTATCAGATGGGAGCCTTGGCTAAATGGCCACAAGTCCTCTCCTAACTTTGAGATCCATTATTCTCCGGTTTCTGAGCTGGACCAAAGGTGCTCATCAAACTCTTGAACCATGAAACTCCTGCATTCCTCAGGCTCAAACCCTTCTAAGGCAGGGCTCACAAATCATTTGCAAAATTGGATAGTGGGATTGAGAATGAATGAACATTAAGGACAAGGTTGGGGTGATTAGATTTATTCTTTATGATGGCTACTTGATATATTTTTAACCTTGGCCTCTAAGGATGTAAAGTCAATACATTAACCTTGATGACACTAACTCTTTTGCAAAGATTCCCATTCAATTAATGGAAATGTGAAGCTTGTCAAAATGAGGAAATAAGGCCATTTCTCCTTTCTAAAGAACCCTTGCAGTATATCAAAACAAAATACGTTGAAGAAAGCTTTCTCACATTTTAGCAGCACAGCATTTATCAAGAAATATTTTTGTTGGTTAGACTTTTTCTTGAGTGCCATAAAATATTATTAAAAATCTCTACCTTTGGAGAGATCAGTATATGGTATTGCTAAGATATATATAATATATATATATACACACACATATACTATATGCATATATCAATGTGCAAGCACTATTCATTTTTCACATGTTGGCATGCTGTAAAATTCTGTTTTCTTTTCATTCATAGATGTTGTAAATAAGTGGGATCTGTACAGTAGGTTTTTTGTCTGACTTCCAGAAAGACAATTTTATTTTATAGCACATCCCAGAGTGACAGCCAGAAACTCTTGTGTAGCGCCTCAGTACAAACAAAATTAGCTTTTCACAATATTTTTGCAGATGTTAAAGGTCATTAATAGAATGAAACCAGATGACTAAAGCAATACATTTGGAATGATTGGGTTTTATTTTTCTCCCTTAGCTTAAAGACACAGAGTCCCCTTTTCTCTACTACTTGGCTGCATTTCAGAATTTCCAGTTATTTAATGGTTTCCAAAAATCATAAAAGTACAAGTGGTGGGATATGTATTTCTTGGCTTATGCCACCTTCCTCATTTAACAGAGTTGGAATTTTACTAGGATGAAAATAATATGAGCTGTTAAAAAAATGCACTGACAATTGCCCAGGCTTTCTGTCTCTACCGAGGTCAAGCTTTTGTTTTGCATCAAGTGAAATCCTCTTTCTGACTGAAAGGAGAAGAAGAAGAAGAGAGAGTTAACTGGAAGAAATGCTACTAGATTTCTCTTTCAGAACGGAGTGGAGGGAAGTGACTCTGGTTGAATGGAGGATGGACTGTACTTTGTTAGGACAGAGTGGGCATGCTGGCTGTCCATACCTGCCCTGTTTAATTTGTAGTATCTCACCCATGGGTAAGGAAGCTCCTGTTGATATCTACAAGTGGATATGCTTATGTTAGTAATGCTTATAAATCAATTTGAAGTTAGTAGACATTTTCTAATTATCCTGCCTTTATTAGTCAGTAGGTGGTTACTTAGAAAATAATCTTCATCATGTAGGTTTCAAAAAATTATGATTTACTCCATTTCCTAGTGAAAATGAAGTAGCAATGTAAATCTGGTCCTCATTTCCCAGATATACCTGTGGCTGGATAGGTGGAGAATATTGAAGAAGTTATTTGTTTTGCTTTCCCACCAGGACCAAACAGCTTCCCCTTATGGCCAACCATAAAGTGGTTGCAGAAATGGGGTAAGAAAGAGGTGTGAAGAATAGTAATAATAATGATAATGATAATGATAATGATAATAAAGCTCTTATGAGTAAGGGCTGATCACTATTACATGGGACTTTGAAGGAGAGAGAAGGGATTGAAGTACAAGGAAGTGAGTGGCTAAAATGTGGGAGTTTGGGGGATGTTCTTTCCTTTTATTTTGGGTTTCCAGACCCAGTGGGACTGATTGTGTAAGCCTGAGGGAGCATGCTGTACATTTATTATTGAAAATATATCTTGAGACTCTACTGTGTGCCAGGCGTTGTTTGGCCTGCTGAGAATCTGGGGTGAATACATCAGACTAGGCATTGCTCTCAAGAAGCTTATTTTTTTAGTGATAAACATGTAAACAACAACAACAAAATAGCCATTCCAAGCAGAGGGAGTACAAAGGCCCCACTATAGGGTAAAGAATAAGCTTGCTTGGTCAAGGAGCAGAAACAAGGTCTGCTTTTTGTAGTAGGTTAGGGACACAGTGATAGGAGGCAGAGTCAGAGGGTGGATGGGTCAGCCCACCTAGGATCTTGGAGGCTTTAATAATGAGGAATTTAGATTTCTTAGATTCTAAGAAAGGGGATGAAGAGACACAATTTAAATTTCCAAAGGACCACTTAGGCTTTTGTTTGGACCAGTTAGAAGACTTGAGCAGTGATCACACAGATGATTTATGGTGCCTTGGAAAGGGTGGTGGCTGTGAAGACGGAATTCTGAAAAGAATTTGCCAATAAGCTGAATGCCAGGACATCTGAGATCCGGACCAGGTTCCTTAAAGTCATAGGGCTGTGTTGATTTTCCTCTGTTAGCTCCTAAGACAAAGCCTTTTTTCTGATATTAAAAAAAAATTAGTTGTGATGCAGACAGTCAAGAAAATAATATTATGTACTTGTCTGAGCTGGTGTAAAAGAGTGGCGACATCCTCCCTCCCCCCACACCTTTATGTCTGCAAGGTAGTGGTTGAATTAAACTACTGAAAGACAAATAAGTATCCTGGGACAGAGCTGGGCAGTGCGTGTTCTGGCTATTTTTTCCATCTGAAGTGTGTCAGGCAAATGCTAACTTTTGGAGATCCTGTTGTTCTTGAAATTGATGAACATGTTAAAACACATTTTTGCTTCTCCTTTTTCTGATGTTGTTTAAAAAAAAAACTTTAAATAGAAAGCTAAATTCCCCTTTGATCACTATCCCTTTACCTTTACTTTCTGTGCCCCAACTCCTCAACCAGGGAAGCCATAATTACGAATTTGATTTTGTGCTTTTTTTTTTTCCACATGGGCAGGCACCAGGAATTAAACCCATGTCTCTGGCATGGCAGGCGAGAACTCTGCCACTGAGCCATCGTGGCCTGCCCTAATGTGTGCTCTTAATAGATGAGTTTGATGCATGTAGTATCTGTTTTTATATATTTATATGCAAATATTGAAAAACAGAAGGTAGTATTTTTTGTGTGTTTATTTAAAGAAATTTGCATAAATTTAATTTTGTAAATAATGTTCTGCAAAGAGGTGAATTAATCTAAAGAGTTATTTATCTATATCCATGAAAATATGTGAAGATATTCTCCTATATTTTCTTTTAAATTATTTGAATGTTTTAGTGTTTAATTTTTTCTTGAATTTTTTAACGTGTTTGGTGTGAAATATATAATTTTGTACTGTGCCACAGGCAAATCAATTGTCCCACTTATTGAGGAATGGCTCTCTACTTATTTTACGTTCATATATAATGAAAACTGCTTTTGATCTTTATATCCCATTCCCTTGGTCTTATTTATTTCTCAACTAGTACTCTCTGTTTTAATTACTATAGCTCTGTAATGTATTTTAATGCCTGGTATCTTTCTTGATACATGTCAGAATTATATTCTTGTGCCTGTTTCTTTCCTTATGAGTTTTACATTTAGTATATCAAGTTCCAGAAAAAGTCCTATTGATATTATGATTGGAAGTGCATTGAATTGATAAATTAACATGAGGAAATCCAACGTCAAGATAATGGCCATGTCTATCCATATATCTTTCTGTTTAGTCAGACCTTTCATAATCTTGGATAAAATGTTATTATTTTTTCCATATAGATTTTCTCTTTTTTCAGGTATGTTACAAATGCTGCCTCTCCTGCTGCAGCTTCTACTCCTACTCCTACCTTCATTATTCAGATTGAACCAGATATCACTTTAGGTAATTCATTTGCATCATTTCATTTCATCTTTACATCAACCCTCGGAGAAAAGTATCCGTCATTATTCCCATATTCCAGATGAGAAAACTGAAATCTGGAGAGATTGAGTCACTTTATCAATGTCATGAAACTAGTAATTGGGGGAACTCACTTGAAACCCAGTCAGTTTGACTCCATGGCTTCTTATTGTTATGAAAACAATTTCCAGCTTCGCAGTTATAGATTTTATTGCTATTTAAAATAAGATATTCTTATTACATTTTTAAATTTGAGCAAGCTAATATATATTAATGTTATTGATTTTGTACTTTGATTTGGGTCCAGCAGTCTCTCCGGATTCTTAAATTCATTTTCATAGTTAGCTGTTGATTCACTTGGGAATTCTCTACGAATATCAAATGCAAATAATGGCCATTTTGCCTTTTTCTTCCCAGTCTTTCTACCTCATTATCCTTTATCTTGTCTTATTGCAATGGCTCTGGTACAATGTTTAATAGTATGATTGCTTGTGGGCATCCTGGTCTTACTCCTGATTTTAATGTTTCTGCTTCTTAGATTTTACCATTGTTTCTTTAAATAACCTTTTTTTTTTTTTGCATGGGCAGGCACCGGGAATCAAACCTGGGTCTCTGGCATGGCAGACAAGAACTCTGCTTTCTGAACCACTGTGGCCCACCCCTTTTAATAACATTTTGATAAGAGTTTTATCATAAACAGATATTGAATTTTATTGAATGTCTTTTTCCTTGGCAGTTTTTTCCTTTAATGTTTAATGTGGCATTTAATGCATCAGTTTTCTGATGTTAAACTAGACTTGAATTCCTGAAATATTGCAACTTGGTTACAATATCTTATATTTTAATACATTGCTGGATGTGATTTATAAAAAAATTATTAATATTTTAAATGTAATTCTATTTTTATACATGAGAATGTATTATCTTTAAGCAGATTTATATTAAGGTTATGCTTTTTTCATGAAATGGTGTAAGAAACTTCTTTTTTCTATTCTATTTTCTACCATATTTTGTATAAATTAGGAATTTTCTGTGACTTGAAAATTTAGTGCAACATTTAAAAATAATCTAAACATGGTGGCTTATTTGGAGGGAGATTTTAGAAACTGCTTATTTGTCTATTTTGGTATTTTACTTTTTCTTGATTAAATTTTGGAATTTTTAAATTCCCAATCAATTGTCACTATCAGCTGCCTTCATATTTGTAGACATGATGCTATTCATTGTATTCCCTATAAATAAAAATGTTAAATCTCTCTTTAGTTATGCCCTTTCATTCCTCGTATTATTATTTTTTCATGATTATTCAAGTTATAAGTTATTCTCTTCTATGTTTTCAAATACCAAGCTTTCCAATCTGTTGCTCATATCCATTGATTTGTGTATGTGTGTATTTTTTATTTAATACATTTTCTTCTTTAATCTTTACATTTCCTTTCTTCTTTTTTTGAAGTGACGTCATTGTTCATATACTAGCTTCTAGTTAAGTGATTAGCTCATTTATTTTCAATTATTAGTCTCTCATATGGGCTTTCAAAAGTATAAATTTTCTTCTACGTGTTTCTCTATCTGTTTTATACAAGTTTATGTGCCATTTTAGTGTGAAGTTCTAATTGTCTTAACTTTTATTATTTTGTAGCTAAATGAATTATTTAGAAGTGTGCTTTAAGTTTTCACACACAAGTTTTTTCTGGGGGAAGGAGGCTATATTTTAGAATTTTATATCCAATTTTATTGCATTATGGCTAGAGAAAATATACATGAAATTAGTTCTTAGGAATTTGTTGAGATTTACTTTGTGACCAAGTAGTTAGTTTTTGAAAAATTATTACATATTACCTTGTCAAATAGGCATTATCTATTTGTGATCTATTTGGTTGTTAATCTAATTATTCAGATTTTCTTGGTCATTTTTGTCTCCTTGATGTAACAGTTTGAGAGAGTGCTGAAAATCTCCCACTTACTGTAGCATCCATTTCTTCTAGTGGTTATTTATTTATTTGTTATTTTTAAGTATATATATTTTAAATTATAGAAAGTGTAGGCTTACAGAAAAAATCATGCAGAAAATACAAAGTTGTTATATACCCTCCTTTGCATTCTATTTACTTTGAGGTGAGTTGTAAATTATAACCAAGTCCATGATTGTTATATCTTTTTGGATTTTCATTTTCTCAATATAAATTTTCCTCATGATCCCTTTTATTACTTCTTTTTTAATATATATATTTACTGACAAAACACAACAACATACAAATATGAACATTCTTAACATGTGAACATTCCATACTTGGTGTATAATCAATAGCTCACAATATCGTCACATATTTGTATATTCATCACCATAATCATTTATTAGAACATTTGTATCACTCCAGAAAAAGAAATAAAAAGAAAAAAGAGAAAACTCATAATACTATACCCCTAACCCCTCCCTCTCATTGACCACTAGTATTACCATCTACCCAATATATTTTAACCTTTGTTCCCTCTACTTTTTTGTTCTATACCCCTTACCACTCCCTTTCATTAATCATTAGTATTTCAATCTACTCAATTTATTTTAGCATCTATTCCCCCTATTATTTATTTCTTTTTAATCCATAATTTTTACTCATCTGTCCATACCATAGATAAAAGGAGCATCAGACCCAAAGTTTTCCCAATCACACAGTCACATTTCAAAAGCTATATCATTAGACAGTCATCTTCAAGAAATATGGCTACTGGAACACAGTTCTACAGTTTCAGGCACTTCCTTTAGCCTCTCTAATACACCTTAAACTAAAAACGGGATATCTATATAATGTGTAAGAATAACCTCCAGGGTAACCGCTCGACTCTGTTTGAAATCTGTCACCCATTGACACTTTATTTAGTCTCATTTCTCTCTTTCTCCTTTCGATTTAGAATGTTTTCTCAATCCCTTGATGCTGAGTCCCAGCTCATTCTAGGATTTCTGTCCCATGTTGCCAGGGAGGTTTACACCCCTGGGAGTCATGTCCCATGTAGAGAGGGGGAGGGCGATGAGTTTGCGTGCCGTGTTGGCTGAGAGAGAGATAGGCCATATCTGAGCAAAAAAAGGTTCTCTAGGGGTGACTCTTAGACCTAATTTTAAGTAGTCTTAGCTATATATGGGGATACGTCTCATATGAACAAACCCCAAGATTGAGGGTTTGGCCTATTTATTTGGCTGTCCCCACTGCTTGCAAGAGTATCAGGAATTCTCCAGGAAGTTAAAATTTTCCCTTTTTTCGCCATTCCACCAAGGGGACTTTGCAAATACTTCTTTATTCACTGCTCAGATCACTCTGGGATTTATTGGGGCATCATGCTGAACAAACCTACAAAACCTTATGCCCTATTCAAGGTTCCACATAGTTATAGTACCCGATTAACCTGTCCATATAAGTTATATTAGGAAATGTACTAGTCAAAATATAAATTTTGTACCAAAAAAACATTTTTGCTTTAGTCTCACACAGAAGTTGAAGTTTTAAAATGTGAATGACCATCTATATTCAACACCCTGCAATATGGAAAAACATTTTTAATTTGAATATTTAGTCACAATCATTGTACACTCTAGGCATTCCTAGATTGTACCATCTCGGTCTTTATCATCTAACTTTCCTCTGGTTTCGTATGTGCCTCCTCTCTCTATCATTCTCAAATTCAGCTTCCTTTTTCAGTGTACTTACGTTATTGTGCTACAATCAGGTAGTATTGTCCTATCCATTTCTGAATTTTTACAATCAGCCCTGTTGCACAATCTGTATCCCTTCAACTCCAATTGCCCAATATCTGCTCTATTTCTATCTCCCAATGACCTCTATTTTTTTTTTTTTCTTTTTTACATGGGCAAGCACTGGGAATCAAACCCGGGTCCTCTGGCATGGCAGGTGAGCATTCTTGTCTGCTGAGCCACTGTGGCCTGCCCTCTATTCTTAACTGAAAATATCCAAGTTCATTCACTAATGCTCATTCATATCAGTGAGACCATACAGTGTTTGTCCTTTTCTTTCTGGCTAATCTCACCCAGCAAAATGTCCTCAAGGTCCATACACCTTGTTACACACTTCATGACTTTATTCTGTCTTACAACTGTGTAATATTCCATTGTATGTACATACCACAGCTTGTTTAACCACTTGTCTGTTGATGGACATTTGGACTGTTTCCATCTCTTAGTAATTGCAAATAATGTTGTATAAATGTTGGTGTGCAAATGTCCATTTGTGTCATTGCCCTCCTGTCCTCTGATTAGATACCTAGCAATGGTATTGCTGGATCATATGGCAATTCTATACTTGACTTCCTGAGGAATTGCCTTTTATTGCTTCTTGGTTAAATTCTATTCTGTCCTTTTGGACTTCCAATAGCTTATAATTTAGTTATTTGTTTTTAATATTTCAGTGGCATTTTATTTTTGTTGGGCTCTAAAAATATAGTCTGTATTTTGGTGTGAAAATTTAACACCTTTGTACTTATTTTTATTATTGATATATTTGAACTTATTTTTGCCATTTTAATTTGTAGTATCTTCTCACCATTCTTTTTTTGGGAGTCTTTTTACCCTTACTGTTCTTAAAGAATTGATTGAATTTTTTCCTTCCATTTTCTTAGCTTATTGTAAGTTATACATTATATAACTATTGTATTAGCATAGCAGTTTTCAAACATTTTAGACTTGGGAACACTTTACTTTCTTAATATTTATTCAGGACTCAAAAATATTTTGTTTGTATGGGTTATATATTTTGCCATTTATTGTATGAAAAAAATTTATTTCTAATTTTTTTTAAACAATAATGATAAACCTACCACATGGTACCATAAATAGCATATTGTTTCGAAAATAATGGCATTTTCCAAAGCAGAAGCAGCTAGGGTAGCATTGTTTCACATACTGGCCAATCTCTTTCGTGTCTGGCTAAGAGCAGACAAGTGGAGTTTTCTACCTGCTTCTGTGTTTGATCTGCTGCAATATTATGTTTTGATCAATTTATAACAGTAAAATCCATCCTCACACAGATAAGAAATTAGAAAAGTCAAGACCCTGTGGACCCCTGAGATACTCTCAGGAATCCCTGTAAGTTTCCACACTTTGAAAGGTGTGGTTATGGAGTTACTCCTACAAAAATTTACATTTCTCCATGAAGTTGGAAGTTAATCAGCATCTCCTTTTCAAGCAAAAATTTAGAACACATTGGCACTCTCCTTCCTTACTTCACCATGATTTCCATGTTAGAGTTGTCTTGAATTTATTACAGCTATGTTTTCATTGACAAAATATGTTCATGAACAACCAACCTTTTTTGCTCACCATTGCTTTTGAGTCTATTTTTCTTTATGTTCAAGAGTATCCTTAAGTAGTTCTTTCTCAGTATCTGCCAGTGGTAAAACACGGATTACTTGTATGTCTGAAAATATTTTGGTAGAGTATTATATTGGATTAGATTTAGATTCTAGGCTTGGGCCAACTGCTGTCTTAGAAAGAGTTTGATGTTACTTAGATTCTCTGAGCCTCAGGTTTCTCACAAGTGAGATTGCACCTAAGTTCCTGGCGGAGAGGACCCATGCTGTCATGGCCCATATATCTCTGTGCCAGTACAGTGCCAGATATAGTATGGGCCCTTCACAAAGATGGATTGAGTGGATGAATTCAATTGAACGGCTGCATACAATTATACATCTAAAAGGTAGAACATGGGTTATTAGGGATGAGTTTCCCAAAACACAGATCGGTTTTATTATTGCAGAATTGATAATTAAACATATTAAATATATTCCAGTTATACTTCTCTATCTCACTTATATAGAAAGCAATTTCCAACACAAGTTTAAATTTTTGGTCTCATTAAACACTGTTGATTTTGTATGAGTTGAATTTGCATTGAACTCTGTGCTTCAATATGCATGGATGAAACATAGTTTTAGAAAATGGTTGTGTTTGACTTCAGACATCAAATACCCTACTGAAGTGAATTTGGACTCCACCTTTAATAGCTAAGCATTATTAAAGTTGAATAGATAACCCCCTAGAAGTACAAATGTGCAATTCTTTATATAGGCATAATTTGGAGCTATATGAAGTTTGGCCTAAAACTGTGTTCCCCTTTATATTAAAATATTTAAAAATATTTATTTGGAATGTTTCAATGCATTAGTTAGTTTTGTATATTTCTTTTTATTAAAGAGGATATAGGCTTACAGGAAAATCACGCAGAAAACACAGAGTTCCCATATACTTCTCCTATTATTAACATTTTGTGTTATTGTGGTAACTTTGTTACAATTGATGTAAGAATATTGTTTAAATTGCACTAATTAACTATTGTCCATAGTTTACACTAGGCTTCACTCTTTGTGTTGTTTAATCTTATGGCTTTTTCAAAGCAAAAATTATTCTAGTAATATATATATAATCCACCATTTCTCCTTTTAACCAGATTCCTATGTTATTCAGTTTTGACATAATGTATCTGAATCCATATGCAATCTCACTGAGATTAAGTGACAAGTTATTTGCAGATAATCTTAAAATAATTCATTTTCCCCTCATATTCTAGTTGGAACTACTATTATTGTCTCATATTAGAGTTATGCATGTGGCTTCCATTCTCTGAAATATCACTGTTGCCAAGCATGATAAAATATCCAGATCTAACAGATCTTAAGTCTAGCAAAATATAAACCTGTTGGTAATGTAGCAAGCAGGACCCTTGCAGCAGGTGGGCCCCTCACCCCTCCTTGTACATTTAAACTACCTCTTCTTTAAAAATTCCCCAAATTCTTCTGAGCAGTCAGAACTACACATAAACAGAATGCTTGCCCCGAGAATGGGTAAAGCTGCTCGTAGGCAAGATAAGACAAATTCTTGTAAAGAAACCCCTCCCCTAACCACTCATCTGCTTCTGCAAACCCAGCTTCACGCCCTTCCCGATTTAAACCAGCCAATCGTTTACCTTGTCTTTAACGTGACATCCTGTCTATAAAACTGATGTTAACCCTTTGTTTGGGGCTCAGACTTTCAGAGGCTACTTGGCTGAGCCCTTTGGCCATGGATGAATAAAAACCTACTTCCTGAAACTTTGGAGCCTCGGCCCCAGTTTGTTCAGTTTCTGCGTAACATTCCTGGAGGCTTGCAGCACTGTCCCTGGTTTTACGTAACATTTCTAGGGGTTCCTCCGGGATGGAGAGACAGGTGATATTTTTACCTCCCTCGCCCATGGCCGTGGCATTGCCCGGACCAGAGACCCGAAGGAATCCAGTGCTGGCAATGGGGCTTTTCCCCATCATGTGGATTCTTGACCTCCCCAGGCAGGGCTACTGTCACCGCTGGCATGGCGATGGATCCGGGACAGTTTCTGGAACCAGATTTCTGGGAGCACTGTCCGTCTGACTGATAAGCACCTGGGTGCGTCAGTCTCAGCCCACTGGTAAAAGGCTTGGGGAGCCTGAGTGGAAGGGCAGCCTGCTCACCTCCCAGAGACTCTGTGAGTATTGGTCTCCAGCTGGAAGACCAGGGGAAACGGAAGTCTTCAGGTCCGGTTTTGGGAAGGGAGGTGCAGGAAGGGATGCTGGAGTGTGTGTGTGTGTGTGTGTGTGTGTGTGTGTGTGTGTGATTGTTGTGAGTGAAAGGCAGCCCTGGGACACAGAAGCTGAGCTGTGCACCAGGCCATCAGTGAGTTCGGATTCTGCGAGTTCGTGGAGACCCTCATACAGCTCAGGGTGGGCAACCTGAAAGGGGGGCCGGCAGGGGTTTATACCGGACCACCGAAGCCAAAAGGTGCCCAATGTCCCCGCTAGGGGAACGGACAGACCGGATGAAGCAACAGTTTGTTCAAAACCTTTTGCTGTTTGTCGGTAAGCCTCTCTCTAATTGTTGGCACCACTGATACCGGAGGGGACGTCAGTGAGACACGGTTGCGGTCCACGATGTTTAACGTTAGGAAAGCTTTTACTGATGACTGGGAGTCAAGCTGACTCCTGGCTGACTTAGGAAACTTTGTGAATCAAAGTGGACCACTTTGGGGGAGGATAAAAAGAAATTCTCTTGTATTACGGTTTATCATTACTCTGTCTTATAAATTAAAATGTTCACATTTCAAAGTAAGAGGAGAACATCTGTGTAGAGGTTTTAAAATGTATCTCATTAAGAGAGTCTATTTTTTACAACTGATGTTGCCATTGCGTGATCTTGGTAAGAAACAGTTAAAATGTGTGCTCTAGCTGGGAGGACTGGCTATCCTCCTGGAGGGAGGTGCACTTTAATAAAGATATCTAGGTCCCAGAAAGCTCTTCTTGGTCCCTAGCCAGTTCCCAGAGGACCAAACTGGGTCCAATCACATAAGCTAATTGGAATTTGGCCACTATTATGTGAAAATATCATAAAAAAAATTGCATGGAAGCAGTTAGAGAAAGAAAGGAGAAACTTAGAAGAAGAGAGAGAAGAACTTTATGAGAGAGGGAGAGCACCTCATCAGAATCTTCTGCTCTGCTATGGATCTTAACTAAGGAGATTCTAAATGCTGCCCCCAAGATTGCTGTGGATTTTTACTAATGAGAGTTGAAATGCTGCTTCTGAAACTCTCCAGCGCTTCTCTTCAGGTGTTGGTGCCATCTGATTTGGTGATGTAACTCTGCTTTGCTTGTGAAGACTCTTTTAATTGCTATCTTTTAATTGTTTTATTTCCTAACAAAATCTATTTTTATATCACTGAAGTCTGTGTTGTCCATGAATCCAAACCTATAAATCAAATGGCCACAAATATCACATTGCCTTTTGTGTGACAAAATTGGTGCTGAGTTGACAAGCAAACTCACTGCCCTCCCCCTCTCTACATGGAACATGACTCCCAGGGGTATGGACCTTCCTGGCAATGTAGGACAGAAATCCTAGAATGAGCTGGAGCTCAGCATCAAGGGATTGAGAAAATCTTCTCAACCAAAAGGGGGAAGAGAGAAATGAGACAAAATGGAATGTCAGTGGCTGAGAGATTCCAAACAGAGTTGAGAGGTTATCCTGGAGGTTATTCTTACACATTAAATAGATATCACCTTTCTAGTTAAGGTGTAATGGAGAGGCTGGAAGGAAGTGCCTGAAAATGTAGAGCTGTGTTCCAGTAGCCATGTTTCTTGAAGATGATTGTATAATGATAAAGCTTTCGCAATGTGACTGTGATTGTGAAGGTCTTGTGTCTGATGCTTCTTTTGTCTAGCTTATGGACAGATGAGTAAAACGTATGGATTAAAAATAAGTAAATAATAGGGGAAACAAATGTTAAAATAAATTTAATAGATTGAATTGCTAGTGATCAATGAAAAGAAAGGGTATGGGGTATGGTGTATATGAATTTTTTCTGTTTTCTTTTTGTTTCTTTTTCTGAATTGATGCAAATGTTCTAAGAAGTAATCATGATGATGAATATACAACTATGTGATGATATTGTGAATTACTGATTGTATATGTAAAATGGAATGATCATACAGTAAGAATGTTTGTGCTTGTATGTTAGTATGTTTAATAAATAAAATAAATTAAAAAAAATTGGCACCGTGAGCAGGATTTGCATTTCAACATGGCTTCATAATGGTGAAGGTCAGTAAGACAAGCTTTAGAAAATTTGTGCAGAAAATATGGACTGTGTTCTTCTGAATATTGTAATGCTTTACTAGGACCATTCTTGATAAATTTAAACTCACCAGTTTCTTATCATTTTCATATGTAAATGTTTTGGATTTAAACATTTTGTCTCCCTGGTTTGTACTTTCTAACACTATAAGACATTTGGAAATTTTTAAGTCAATAACCCCTCTTCAAGATTTACTTGAGATAGATTCATAGTGGGCCAGAAACTTTGGACATAGGTTAGGAGATAATGTCATTTTTGCAAAAGTCCTCTAAGCTCAAAGTAAAAAACCAAAAAATTCCAGGAGGGATGATTTACTTTACTCTTCACTTGCAAAGAAATGGGCAAAATGCACAAGACCCTATGAAGATTGGGGGAATAAAATTAAACAGGGAGAGCCTATTCAGGTTGCTCTGTGTCTAGAAAACATTCCATTAGAATAAGGGAAAGAAATGATTGGGGTGCATAGAAGAGGATGGGTTTTGTTAATGGAATACAGAAAAATGTATGAACAGAGAGATCGAACAACCTCTGAAAAAATGAGCTATGAAAAGGAATTGGCAGAATTACAGGAAAAACTTTCCATGCTGCAGAATCAAAACTTTTCTTTGGAAAATCAAATTTGTAATTACCAGTCAGTAGCTGAGAGGGCCGTAATCCCTGTGGCCCAATATAAATAGAAGAAGAGATGAGGTAAAGTGAACAAAGGGAAAATACATATGGTACTAGCCACTGCCACTGCTAATCGGGACCCTGATAAATGGGATGGTGATGTGTGGGATGAGGCAGATGATGGTAAAAATGAGAATATTTTAGATGAGAAAGTTTGTCAGAAAAAAAAGTAAATTATCCTCCAAAAAGAGGAGCTAGCCCAATATAAAGGCAAAAAGAAGAGAAACAGGGCAATCAGGTTACTTTCAAAACCACTATAAAAGAACAAAAAATAACTGACATTCTTAGGCGTTTACTCAGAAAACTGGTAAGACATTAATTACCTGGATGTTCAGAATTGCTGCTGCATTGGGCTAATGGAATGGTGCTAGACTATGCTGAGTGCATAAAACTTGTAAGAACTAGCACCAATCCCTTTATACAAACTGCTTTTCAGGAGTATAGTCAGCAGACTGGAAAAAGTTTTAATTTGCTGGCCTTGGCTGCACAAAGGTGTAATGAGCAATGCCCTGATAACACTATGTGGCCACAAAAAATTGACCCTGGTACACTTTGTGAGATACTATGTAGAAATTAAAAAAGGAAGTTATGAAGTCAGCAATTGCATTGGGAGAGGCTGACACATGCCACCTCTTCCCTGTCAATGTTTCACAGAGAAATGCTATCATTAAGGCAGCACCTCCAGCATATAAACACTTGATAATGACTTTATTATTAAGAAAAACAGGCAATCCACTTAATAGTGTCTTAAATAAAATGACGGAGTTGGGAGACACGGGAGACTGGAATACAGGGAAAGGAAAGGCCAAAAGTTATAATGGGAAATGTTTTCCCAATACCAGTAACAAGATTTCCTGCAGAGACATGTTCCAAGCCCTGTTGGAAGCTGGGGTCAACTGAGAAAGTATTAATGTTTTGTCAAATAATGAGATAAAAAGAATGTATAAAAGAAATGTAAACAAAGTTATAATCATAAAGTGAATAGTGCTCTTACTCCTGGCAAGGCAGAAGACCTATGTCCAGCTTCCTTGGCACCTCTGTACCCTCATTTAGTCCCTTTCTTCCAGACAAAGGGATTAAGCCAAACTCCATTATCTTTGACTCCAAATTTGTGGCTTCCCTCTGGTTTTATGTTTCATATTTTTCAATTGTAAAAGCTGTTTAATATTGAGAAATTTCTTGTTCACAAGTTTTATCCTTACAGTTTTTTGAAAAAAGTCCTGAGATGTGTCATTAAGTCTTACTTTAAAAATTGTATATTGATGTTTCAAATATGCATTAACTAAAGCATTTCAAGTATTTAACATTATTCTGACAAATTCGATTTTGATGGTAATTTATGTGGTGAAATGTTTGCTTGAAGTAATGACTTAAGTATGAAGGATATAAAGGATGTGTTTTTACTAAAAGGAAAAAAAAAAAGTAGCTTTGTCCTAAGACAAAAATAAATGGCTGCTGCAAAATGAAGAAAATGTAAGACAAAGCCGGAACAAATATAGAAAGTTGCTGAAGGTTTGTGAAAAAGGAATTTATAGTCAAAGTTAGAAAAAGTTTTAGATGAATTAAAAGGGAAAGTGTTGAAAGCAGTACCCCAACTCTTTAGCATCTATTGTCTCTTACATGAGGTTGAGCCAGGGAATGTGGTGTGGATAAAAAATTGGAGAAAAAAAATAAAGGCTCCCTCCAGCCTCAATGCAGAGGTCCTAACCGTGTGGTTTTAGTGGCGATCATCCTGTGGATTCACCACTCTCGGGTCCAGAGGCCACCGCAGACGGCCCCTGGTGCAGCCCTCATCCTGAACACCTGACGCGTGTCATCCTCCGGGAGCCACTGCGTCTTCTCCATCTCAGCAAGATCAGCTGACCAGCCTGTGACCGAAGCCTGAATGACCCTCATTGCCCGGCTCTAGCTCACTGGAAGCAGTTTGTCAACACATGGCCAAAGCCCGAGGAAACCTCCAAGCCCTGCCTCAGTCACCCCGGAAGCTGTCTGACCTACGCACGGCCAAAGATTGAGGAATCGACGCATGGGCATCCCGGCCTGCCAGGTCTGTGGGCTAATTGTCTTTTCTTGCTCTTTGCATTTGTCTTTCATTTAGTAGTTTTAGCCCTCCTGGAAATAGGTCACCTGGAGTTCTTTCCGAAAACCAACTTTACTCTAATTTGGTGGATCCCTCTTACCTAGGTAAATCCCCCCTTCCTAGCTGCTGCCCAGAGTGTGGGTCTCCATTCCTCCCCTGAGGCTAATTGTGCTTTCATGTGGTGGCTCTCCCTATAGCTAGCACCATGTGCCTCACTCCTCTGCTTCTGCTCGGCATGGCCATAGCCCTTCCAAGGGGAATGAAGCATGCCAGGCATGCCTCAAGACCACCTATGTTGGGAAAAAAGGTGAGAACTATAACCAGTATTAACGCCGGGGCACTTCTCAGACCTGCATTATTCTGTATGCACCCTAAAGGAAGGTCCCCCAGTATGCTGTAATCCCACCTCGCCAGGTTCAGTAGTGCTGTTTTTGCTACTCTAGGGTGACAAGACTATCACCATAACCCCTAGAAAAGGAAACAGTTCCCAAGTCCACCTGACCTTCAACACATGTACAGTTTCACCCCCCACCGAATATGACACCTTTCCCGGGGCAGTCCTCCTGGTAGTGCAATGCCTACGAGATCAGGGGGAGCTCTTGGCTGGGCTGAGGAGGAGGCCTCCTGGGAGCTGGTGCCATGCAGTTTGTCTCTTGCCCAAGTCTATGAGCTGAGCCCTCACTGAAGGAAGAAAAACCTGGGTTCCCCAAAACATGTGACCAGAGCCAGGGCCCTGCCAGCAGGTGAGAGAATCTCAAGGCAGTGTAGGGCATGGAGGCCAGGGGCATAGGCTGTGAGAAAACAGATCAGATGCTCTCGGGGGCATTGCCCTTCCCTCACTTGCATGTCTCACATCACCCTGCTTGGCCCTAGAGGATGGCTGGTTAGCCAAGGACAGGTAAGCTTCCTCAGGGAAGGAACAACCTAAGACAGGCACAGTTGCAAAGGGGCCATCAGGAGAAAACTTGGGGCCAGCAGAGGTGGAACACAGACCCTTACCCCCCTCAACTTTGCAGGAACCTAAACCCTGCCTGGCTACCTTGTTTGCCACACCCAGCTCAAATTGGGACATAGCAACACCTGCAACAAGAAAAGGACGAAATATAGGTGATGCTATAACCCCTTCTTCTAAGTCGGGGTAAATGGGGAAATGTAGCAAGCAGGCCCCTTGCAGCAAGCAGGCCCCTTGCAGCAAGGAAGGGTGAGGAGCAGGCCCCTTGCAGCCCCCTTGCAGCAAGGAAGGGTGAGGAGCTCCTCACCCTTCCTTGCACATTTAAAGTACTGCCTCTTTAAAAATTCCCCAAATTCCTCTGAGCGGTCAGAACTACACACAAACAGGATGCTTGCCCTGAGAATGGGTAAAATTACATGTAGGCAAGACAAGACAAACTCCTGTAAAGAAACCCCTCCCCTAACCACTCATCTGCTTCTATAAACCTAGTTTCATGCTGTTCCCGATTTAAACCAGCCAATTGTTTACCTTGTCTTTCTTTAACATGTCATTCTGTCTATAAAAACTGATGTTAACCTTTTGTTTGGGATTCAGACTTTCAGACACTACTCAGCTGAGCCCTATGGCCATAGATGAATAAAAACCTACTTCCTGAAACTTTGGAGCCTCAGCCCTGGTTTGTTCTGTTTCCTTGTAGCGTTCCTGGAGGCTTGCAGCCTTCTCCCTGGTTTCGCACAACAGTAATAGCTTTATCTTTCTGCCATCAGGCTACTCCCCCTCCCCAATTCTCCTAGCTCTTCTCTGAGGTCTGTGATTCTTCACGTTTCCCAGCTATCAGTAGGAGGTTCACATTTTACATTTCTTCTCTCTTCCTTCAGAATTAATGTTATATCTTCCTGAGCATCTCTTGGACACATCTTTTGCTTGGGCTCAGTGTCCCTTGTTTTCTACCTACACCTTGTCTTTTGTATCTGAAACCACGGTGGAAGTGGATGGTTACTGCCACAGGCTCTACATTTCCTCCTCATGACTCTCTGCTTCACAGACGAGGGTTTAGAGTCTAGAGAGGCTACAGAACAGTCCCATGGTCATGTATGGCTCACCTAAGATTGAAACCAGGACAGCCTGCCTCCAGAGCCAATACTCTTACCAAATGGCCTGTTTTCTCCCCTTCTCATTCATCTTGCATCCTCTTCCTCATGGAGTCACTTGGTGATCTGTTAGCTGCAATGTCTCCTGGTGATCATCACATTGCATTAAAGCTCTTCTGTAAGGTTTGCAAGGCCTACCTCCATCTGGGACCCACATAGTCAATTCTCATTTCCTAGATCTCCTCAACACACAGCCTCTGAGTCTACACTCCTGACGGTGGCCTTCCTGCCCCATTCCGCCACAACATGTGTCTCTGAGATCTGTGTCTCTGTCCTCCAAACACCCTCTGTTTATCATGTTATCTTCATCTAAGTGCTCCTCAACTGACACAGATTTGCTTACTTCTTTTTAGATGCTTTGATTTCATTCATCAGCTCGTTGGTCTGCTGAGTCTAAGATGTTTCATGGATTCCCACTGGAGATTATAGATTCAGAGACTACTAAATTCAAGTTTCTTGTTTTTATATATGAAGAAAACAAGTAACAGCTGCTGTTAACCAAGATGGGGCACATGGACCCAGTATAGCACTTTGAATGAAAGACACTGAACTTGCTTTGGGCATGTTGAGCTTGGCTTACCTAAATCGAGATGTCTAGTAGTTGTTGTCAGTGTAGATCTGCCACTCAGGAGGGAAGAGAAGACAAGAGATTCCATTTGGGGGTCCATCATTATAGAATTGGCCACAGAAGCCATGAGAGTGGTTGAGAAAGCCCAGAGAATATTCAGAATTAGGAAAAAGCCAAAGACTGGCACTAGGGGATCACTGATGATTTTTAGGGGGAAGAAAAGGGACCAGCAAAGGTGGCTGCAAAGGTCAATGGGCTGGTAGGGAGTTCAAAGCAAGAGAGAAGTGTTCAGAACATTGCTGTGGGTAACCCAGAGTTTTCTCACACAGAACTCTGGTAAGTCTATGACCTCAGGCTCCACATTTCACATGCCACCCCAGGGCTTTGGGCCCTTTATTTTCATGCAAATGCTCTTTAATGTGTATACTCACAGCCTGTTCTGCAGCCTTGATGACCAGGCACCTGTGGTTTTAATGAGACCAGACCATATTTTTCGGTTGCCTATAGGTGGAACCCTTGTAAATATCTTGTTCCATCTCTAAATGATAAATTGTGTAACGATATGAAATTCACTTTAAACATTACAAGTGAAAGGAGTATGTGATTTAAAATGTCATGCTTTGGAGGTGCTGTATGAGTAGAATTCCTATAATCAATCATCCAAAGCAAAGTATTATTTAGAAACTATTTAAAAATAGATAAGCTGAAAATATCTTATTTTAAGAACAAAGAAAACTGATGGTATATCAGAAATTGCTTTTTTTTATATCAACATCTTGGGTTTTGGGTTAAATTTAGTGTTATTTACTTAACAAGATAGAACTTCAAAGTATCTCTGGAAGGCAATAAATATCAGTGAGAACACACTTTACTTAAATTTCCCTCAAACTTAGTGCACTACAGTTTAAAGCCAAATATGAATATTTCTAATGTTCTGAAACTTTTGCTTTGTTGCTTTAGAATCTGTTATAAGAGGTAAGCTTTGATTGGGTCAAATTTTTCCATTCTATACCACACACACTCACATCCATGCACATATACAAATATACACAGAACATTACCGTGTTTATGCATGTTTACATAAAGTATCGTGGAAAAATATATTGGGAGCTTGAAATTCTCATATAATGCTGGATTACTTTGAAATATATCAATACGTGAGAGGTTTAAAAATTGGAAGTGGTGATCTGGAAGGTGCATTAAAGGTGCTTATCACACAAAATAGAGACAACTAAGGCCCATTATTGATCAGGCTGTAATCAATAATGATAACAGATTAATAAAATATAAAATAATAATGACACTAAAGACCAACAAACAGTGTCTCAGACTTCTTTAGTTTCACAAAATCATTTCAGAGAAGTGAACCATGTAGTAGTTTTATTTTTCTTGAAATGCAACAGCACATCATAGGAAGAAAGAATAATGACTTTGGAGTCACGCAGGTCTGGATTTGAATACTGGCTGTGCCACTTGCTAACAAAAGTACGGGCAAGTGTCTTAAGGTTGATGAACTTCAGTTTACGATAGGATTAAGTGGGAAAAAATGCGTAAGACTCTTTGTAAAATGAATGGACGAAGTGAGTTGAGTTGAACTGAAACATTAGGAGCTATGCAAGAAAGAGACCGAGGTAGAGGGACAGTGGTAGAGGAGTCTGGCAACCCAGGGTGATTTGTAACATTCTTAGATGTTCCCAGGAAGAGGAGTCCCAGCTTTTACAAATGCCGAATGTCTGGCATTGCAGCAGTCCCAGCTGTACCATCGAGTTTAATTTAGTCACAGATCAAATGCCATCATGCATTTGCCTCTTCCTAGCTGCTTTTACCGTGGGCTGGGAAAAGTTATAGCTGTTGTATACACAGATCTCCTGCTGACAAACTGTGAAGCGTGGGGTGGCTTTGTGAGTTAGTGTATCTAGGCTTAAGCTAATGAGGATGTTTAGCACAGTCCTTAGCAATTTGTCAACACGGTGGAATTCTAGAACCATTTCCCAGGGCACTGTGTAAACATTTAAATGTTAGAGACAAAACAGGCTTCTCGTTAAGAATAATGTTATATGTTCTCTGTGTGCTTTATCCTGCTATTTCAGAAGTGAACAAGACTTTCTTTTAAACTGGTGATTCAGTAGACAGTTGCAGGATAGTTTTAGAAAAGTTTAAAGGCTTTCCTGCTAGAGATTTTCAGTGGTCTTCCAGACATCGCTGGTTTGCAAAACGACCAACACAGATCTATAAATATATATTATTCAGAAAGAAATTGTTTCCAAGATGACAAAATATGAAAGAAAACTGAGGGAAAGTGAAATATCTTTATGACATTTCCTTTCTTTCTGACCCATTCTGGGTCAATGACATGAACACGTGGCCATAAACTTCAAAGATGGCTTTAGTGCTTTATGCTTCTTATTTGCTTAAAATATTTATTGAATGTTAACTTAGTTTTGACAGCTGTGCAGTAAGTACGGATTGCATTTTCATTAGGGGAATCTGGGTGAAAGGTATATGGGAATTCTCTGTGCTGTTTTTATGATTTTTCTGTAAATCTAAAATTATTCAAAACTAAAAATTTTTAAAAACATAAAAAATATCCATGGATATAGCAGTTAAAGTGAGTTATCTTGTTTTACTCTTTTCTGCTATAGTTTTGCATAATCTTCCCTATAATGTGTCAAAGTAGGAAAAAGTATTTATTGAACATGTATTATGTGCTGTTCTAGACATTTGGGATATGTCAATAAGCAAACAGACAAAACTCCCTGACCTGATGGTACTTATAAAAGTATAGTAGGAGAGACCAACAGTAAAGAATAAGCACAAAAATTAGTGAATGGATGGATGAAAGAATGAATGAATGAATGGATTTAGACTGCGGTAAGTCCCATAGGGACAAAAAAACAGAGCTAATTCAGAGCAATCAGGGATGAGGGGCAGGGGAGGTTTAGGGTACAGGTTACAAGTCTCATAAGGCGGGTCTCATTGAGTGGGTGACATTTCAAATTCCCAAGGCCAGGAAGAAGTGACAGAGTTGGCTCTGGGGAAATCTGGGGGTGTCACATTCCTTCAAAAGGCCCCAAGGAGGGGCTTGCCTGCTATGGGAAGGGAGAACAAGGAGACCTGGACAGGCGGAAGAGGAGGGAAGGAGACCAGGTTCTCAGTCTGTAAGTAATTACCTTCTGGTTCCTTCAGTTTACCTCACAGTAAATACATTTGGCTCATGGGGGAAGAAAGAGAAAGAACATTTAGTAGACACCTATGCTCCAAAATTTTATGAGCATTGTTTTACTTACTCATTGTAAGAAACTCAGAAAGCGGAAATAACATCCAAGTTACAGGTGAAGAAGTTGAGGTTCAGAGAGATTAAGTAGCTTACCTAAGGCCACACAGCTAATAATCGGTGGAGCAAAGGTTCTGACGTTAATGTCAGAACATAGAGCTCATGACCTGTCAATACTTTCCACTCTGCTGTGCTGTTGCCCTACTAGTCTTGCACATCAAGCATAGCTGTGTCCCCACCCCCTTTTTTTGTTTTGTTTTTTTCCTTATGGCAAAGCACCAGGAATCAAACCCAGGTCTCTGGCATGGCAGGCAAGAACTCTGCTGAGCCACCGTGGCCCACCCCCACCCCCCCATTTTTTTTTTTTTAGTCTCTTATCCATTGCTTCTGAGTGTGGAATAGTGAGAAATAGCACCATGTGGTTCTGTAAATTATTTTCTTCTTATTTTCAAACACATACTAAATTTTATGTCTACATGGGTAAAAGCAACATTTCCTTCTGAATCATGAACTCATTCTAGAAAAAGGAATCCATTTTATTGACAAATATGTTGAAATTGCCATCCTATAACGTATAGTATTTAAGGTACACTACAACATAAGACGGTATCAGGAGTAACTGATATTTCTCAATTTAAGGATCTTTAGTTTTAAAAAGGAATGAGTTTGAGGTTGTCATCTGAAGGAAAATCACTGCCCAAGCCACAGTAAGTGATCTGAAGATGAGAACAATTTTTTAGGTTATATTTCACAGGAGAACACTTTTTGCTTCCATGGGAGATTTAGTCTTATATGGAGGGAATCCACAGAACCTAATGTCACACTTATTTAATACAATTGAGCATTTAGTTGTTGAATAAAAAAAATAGCTGACGTTTTGTCATTAATTGTGTGGGGAAAAACTAAAGTCTGACAATTTAAAGAGAAAGTAACAGTGCTGACAGTAAAATCAATATACAAAAATGGCCTCATTTAATCATTGATAAAATTAGGGGAATTATAAGACAACAGTACTGTCCTTTATAAGGTCAGAAAGAAAAGCTCACAGAGAATACTAGACAAGGTCCAAACTAAATTAACAATGTGTAAATCTCAGAGGGGTCAGAGTTGGGTTTACAAAAGATTAAAAACTTATTTAAAAAAATCAAGAATCTGCAGATGGTTTAAAATGTTTATATAAGCAGGTTTTCTTGTAAAGTTGTGTCTATATTCACAAGAGATTACTGTTGGAAATACCCACAATAAATGGTATTTGCTCAGCACTTTTTATGACACAGTTTCAGATCTGTGGTTTGATAAGTAGAAGAATCTGTTGCTTCTATCTTGCAGGTATTATCAGTAGTTGCAAATGGAGACCTCATTCTATAAACTGATAGCATATAGAGTGGAATTCACTTTGTCAACTGGAGAAAGAGAAAATATCTTTCTTTTTCCTATTCCCCCAATTTTCACTTCTCTTTTGCTTATTTGGACATTGTATTATTGTCTTGCTTAGTCAGTTGGTGCAACCATAGATTTGGTCTGCTGAGTTCCAATCCTTTTTTTGTCTATTTGTGATCAGCTCTTGCCATCCCATCTCTCAGTATATGATGGATAATGATTAGGGAAAAAAAAACCCTGTTCTCATCTTCTATTAGAACACTATTGCACGGAGTGGTAGAATGAGCTGTCTGTCACAGATAATACTTTTTACAAGAGGGTCAAAAGTTTTAGAGATAGGCTGGTGATTCTGTGACTCTTTCTCTTCTTTAGTTCTCCTGAAAACATATGACAGCAATCTAGCTAAGACAAAGTGAAAAAAAAAATAAAATTCTAAGCTAGAAAATAATTGTACAAAGTATAGACAGTCATTCCAGCATCTCATTCCACCCTTCTGGGTCTCTGGGAGACCAGAAAGGGCCGGAGCTCTGTGATACGAACACTGTGTCCCTGAGCTTCTCCAGCAGCACCTAAGAGCTGCCTCTCTGCCTTCCTAGTTTGGGCAAGAGCCATAGGTCTGATGAAGCAGCATTACATGACAGCTGACCCAAAGGTTAGACTGTTTTAGCATCTCTAAACAGGATTTATCAAACCTGATGAGTCAGTTGTTCCTCAGCTGGGCCATTGCTGGTGCAGCGTGATTTTAAAATATTTTTAGTCATTTGTCATCTGTTTGTGATAACACAAGCTTAGGTGGCTTCCCGAAAATCACATGGGAACGTGGATCCTGCTCCGGACTGAGACTTCTGAACATCTGCAGAGAAATGCAGTACAACGGCAGATTCTCAGCAGGGTCAACATTTTTTCCAAAGCTCACTTCAGAGTGGATATTATTAAGAAAATCTCTATTTAACATTTTATTTTCTGTTGGTGAAAGCAATGTCGTCAAGGGATATAGATTTATGATATTGGGCTCAAATTCTACTTGAGTTACCTTTCTTGTTATTTAAGCGCTTCTGAAATTCTAGGTATAATTAACCTAGTTTCTGTACCCGGTTCAGCATCTCATGAAGCAGATATTGTTGAGCAGTTTTTATAAAATGTTATGTTAGCCAAATAATCTGTACTATGGTATTTAATATAGGTAATTACCATGTTAACTAATGAGAGTGACTTTCTCCTATTTCTTCTTTGAAAGAAAGTTAAAGACTTTGAATTCAAAAGCCTATATTTTGAAAAAGGAAAATAGGTTAGCTATGTTCATAATTGGAGAGTTATGTGTTTTATTTTGGTTAAACAAAAGTTCCTTAGATGCTTAGCACTAACATAACTACTTCCTTCTTTTTCACACATAGCAACAGGTGTTTATAGCCTGGCTTAGAGAACTTTTTCAACAGTAGTCTGCCATTTTCCCTTCTTTTGTGAAAAATAAATCATGTAGTTTCAAATTTACAGAGGAAATTCTTTTTTAGATTTATAGCATGGGCAGTTGAAGATTGGAAGACAATCATTCATCCTCCATTTTACTTGTGGAACCACTTTTTATGCAATAACAAATTCCCAGTTTCTTCAGGGAAAAGGGACTTTAAGACCATGGGGGAGACCGCATATTTTTGTGAAAGCATTTAGGCTTAGCCCCAAGATCTGGGTTTGACTTCTTGTTCTGCCATTTGTCAACAGTTTTGCAAACATTATTTTACCTCTTCAAGCTTCTATTTCCTCCTGTGTAAAACCATGATGATAATATCTATGTATGTAAAGCACCTAGTAATGCGCTTCGTTGATGACAGACATTCACAAATGGTAACGGATTAGGGAGAAAGGATGGTATAAATTGAATTCCAATTTAGCCATCTAATCATAGACAAACTAGTAAATGTTATAGAATCTTATTTCGCTTCCATCAGTCCCACGCTATTCTCCTCTCAAACTCTCTGCCTTTTGAAAGCAGATGGTTTTCAGTGCAACATTAGGTACTAAAGGTATCTGCCCTAGGAAGCAGGAACCACTGAAGTTTTTTTTCATGTCCTGACTTGTTTCTTTTATCCATCTTGTGGTTTTTCTAATGGATTTTCATACTCTTCTCATAGCTGTCAAAGCCCCACCACTTCCTAAATTTTAAGAACTTTAATCAAAAGTTTAAATTGAAGGAACTATTTATAGACACTAAACACCCAATGAAAACCCAACCATTGACAAATCCTTGAGCGTCTTTGCAGCTCCCCCATCTCCTGTCTTTTTTCTTAATGTGCAGCCCCTGCTGCTGATCTCAAAGTTTCTGGCTTTCCTTCCCCCCCTCACCACTTTGCAGACCTCTGCAGTGGTTTGGTGAGAGACATTATTGTTGCACCTGCCCCACCCTCCCCTCTCCCATAACACAAGTACGTTTTGAGTTATTATTGCAATAAAAGTGCTTTATGCTGCTTTTTTCAAACCAAAGAAACAACAACAACAACAAAAACAAAAACAATGAATAAGCAATATGAGAACCTTAGAAAAATGTAGAAATTTTAAAAGGAAACCAAACAGAACTACTGCAGATGAAGAGCACAATCACCAAAATGAAAAATGCCCAGGAGGGTTTCAAGATCAGATTGGAGCTGGCAGAAGAAAAAATCAGTGAACTTGAAGATGAAAGCAATTGAAATGAGTTAGACTGAGGAACATAAAGAAATATTTAAAAGTGAAAATAGTCTAAGACATCTCTGGGACACCATCAGGTGTACCAATATATGCACTATGGGAGAACCAGAAGGGAGAAAAGAAAGAGAAAGGGGCAGAAGGAATGGTCAAAGAAATAATGACATCAAACTTCCCAAATAATTTTGTGATAATATCAATTTGTCTGGATCGTTGCCTCTCTAGTGCCTAGAATACAATTAGCATATGCTAATATGACAATTTGTACCATAATTATTGCTGCCATTAGCCTGTCCTGATGCTCTTCTGGTCTCTGCATCTGACCCAGACTCACCTCTGAAGTGCGTAGTCTGGTCCCCTGTGGTTTAGTGTTTCTGCCTCCGGTGTGATTTTGGTTTCCAGGCAGGTCCTTTGGGTAGAGCTCCAGTTTCCCTATCCAGGAAGCCTCTCTGTTTCCTGAAGTGTGGGGAAGAATTTTCACTCTGCAAGGTTTGGCAGCATCCTTATGTAATTTTGCATTCCATTGCTTAAACAGGGATTGCTTTGTTGATATACATTAGCCATATGGGGCTGTTTCTCATCGTACTGTTGACAGTTATGCTTATATTGCTGTTTGTTTCTTTTTTTTTCTCTTTCCTAGTTTTAAAACAACTGAGGGATGGGAGATTCTATCCATACTGTAATAAGCATCACTTTCTTCCTTTTTTTCCCCTTTCGTCCTCTACAAACATAACTTGCTCCTTCTTTGTAAGTGTAGGCAAATCACTGACTTGCATAGCAGAATTGATGATGATGAGTGTCTTTCAGAATCTTCTATCTTAAGGGAAACATATTATTAAGTTTCCACCAATATAACTAAATGACATAAAAAAAAACAAGTGAGAAAAATAGACGGATAAGATGAGGTAAAGGGGGAAATTGTTTCAAAGTTTAATTAAAGGATTATTACAAATATAAAGATAGGGAAATGGTCTGAGTTTTAATGAGCTTTTGGAATACATCAGACTTAAAAAGCTATTAAATTATAATAGAAAGCAGAGCACTCTTGCATATTTTGATGTAGTGCAAATTCTTACTATAAATATCTCCTCTGGTTGAGGAATGGAAAGTTTGATAGAATTTTAGAAAGGAAGGGAGAGAAAAAGTCTATTGATGATTTGCAACCTATAAATAACTATTCACCAAATTTGGCGAATGGTGCTCTCCAAATTAGGCATTTGCAGCAAACGGACTAGATTCTTGGGAATCTAAAATAAAAAATTATGAAATATTTCTATGTATCATGAAAAGTCCTTAATCTGACCACAAAGGTGGGATGGAATGCGAGATTTATTTTTATGTGGAAAAACAAGAATGAATTTAAAGTGTGCTTCCATTAATATGAAGAATTAAAACAGACAAAACAAACCCATAATGATTAAAATCAGATCTATGGTTACTTGGGTAGGGGACAAATTAACAGCAAAGGGGCATGAGGAAATTTTTCATAGCAATGAAAATCTATATATTGATTGGGATGGTGGTTGCATGGATATGTACATTTGTCAAAATCCATTGAGGGTGGTACAATGGTGGCTCAGTGGCAGAATTCTCACCTGCCATGCCAGAGACCCAGATTTGTTTTCCAGAGCCTGCCCATGCCAAACAAGCAAGCAAACAAAAAAACATTGAGCTGTACCCTTAAAATATGTTCATTTTATTATATGTTAATTACAACTTAATGTTGACTAAAATATTGAGTTTGTACCAAAGAGCAGACACACTAATTAGGAAAACTATTGAGAGACGATTATCTCTGTTTTGGTTCCCTAGGGCTGCCACCACAGATTACCACAAACTGGGGGCCTTAAAACAACCGAAATGTTATGTCTCGCAGTTCTGGAAGCTAGACGTCCCAAATCAAGGTATCAATAGGGCTATGCTTCTTCTGAAATCTATAGGGAAGAATCTGTTCCTTGCCTCTCTACTGGTTTCTGACAGTAGCTGGTCAACAATCCATTGTGTTCTCTCCTCAGCCCTCACTGGTGTTCTCCAGGCCTGTCTGTCTATGACCAAATTTCCTCTTGTAAGGACACCAATCGTGTTGGATTAAGGGTCAACCCTACTTTAGTATGACCTCATTTTAACTAACTTAGTTTCATCTATAATGACCCTATTTCCAAATAAAGCCACAGTCTGAGGTAATAGGGATTAGGATTTCAACATGTCTTCTGAACAACAATTCAGTTCATAAAAATCACTGATATAAAATATGAGTTCAAATTGATAATAAACTCCCAGAAAACTGGTACACATGAGCCCATGAAAATATAATCTTCAATCAGTTATTGATTAAAACTAGCCAGCTTTAAACCAGTAATTTAAGGCTTATTTCCTGCAGCTATCATTCATTTAATAGACAATTGGATCTGAGTCAAAAGTTTCAGCTTCCTAAGGATTCTCTATAGACTTTGACCACATGAAGACATAATATTTGGGTAAAGGGAAAACTTAATCCAGCTGTACATTTAGATATATGTGAACATTTAAAAACTCTCAGCCTAATATATTAATTTACCCAATAAAATATGCATCTTGATACAAAAATATAAAAGGGTGAATGTAACAATCTTTTTCTGGCAGTCCTGTGCAGCCTGATTTCTCTCCTTAATTAGAAATGCACAAAAGTGGGTTGAGGTGCACAAAACTCAGTGATCAGAGGGCATATTTGTGTGTTGGAAGTGCTGTCTCCTTTGACATAGGTGCTTATCAATGAGCTATATGACTCCCAAAGAGATGCTGACATCTAGGCCAAAGAGGGGTCATAGGCAGACCCCAGCTTTTGTGTTCAGCCGAAGTTCATTGGGAGTAAGCTATGTGCCTAACAGAGGGTCTTTCACATAGTAGGTGCTCAAACATATTTACAGATTGAACTATATTCACTGCCTCCAACAGCCAACTTTTTGTTTCCCACTGAAATACTGTAGGGACATGGCACATAGTTATGCCGTTTGTCTTCCTAATGCTTTGAATTTCTTTATGAGTTAGAATTTTATTAGATGCCTTATTAGCATGTACAGTGCTAATTTATTATCCCTACATAACTGACAATAGAGTGGGAGCTTCCTCTGCAAGCATTTCTTAACATGATGGATTGTTTAGTTATCGAAAGGTTGCAGTGTATTCCCCTGCAATCATAGAATTCTACCTAGGATACAAATGAAAATTTATCCAGGTTAGAGAAAATCTCTCCACATCAATTTAACCCAGTCATAATATTCAATATAATTTGGGCATCTCATTTGGCTTCATTTGTTCTGCTTCAGGTAGTATCTACTTAATGATCTATTTATGTAATTGTGTAACAATAATAAAAAAATGCCTATTTCAAGACTCATCATTGTATGACAATAATAAAAATGTCTAACAATTTTAAGACATTCCAAAATGTTTTTCAGGGAAATCTAATAAACTGTGGAGTGGTCCGAGAGGGGGGCAAAAAAAGGATTTTATGTCAAAGAAGTTGGGAATCACTTTATAGTTTTGCAGTTTCATTGTGCCTTTCTAGCAAATGAATGCCTCAGGGAGATATCACAGTGAAGAACTGTGTAGAATTTCATTTAACCCAGCATTTCACAAATTTCAATTTTGTTTTGCAATGCTTTCTGGCATCTTAAGAAATACTGGTCTTTTAAAAAAGCTAATCCCTCTGACCAACTTAGTGAAGGACTCAGAGAACCAAAATTATGTCTCAAATGAAATAAGCAAGTGATGGAAGAAGGATCAAATTCAGTTTTACTCCAATGCCTGCCATCCATCCATCCATCTGTAGGAGCCAAGGGTTAGAACAAGACCTGCAGAATTTGTGGAAGCAGTTGGCCTCAGGATGGTGGCAGTAAGCCATGGAGATTGTTATGTAGAGCAGTCTGGGAGGAAGAAAATGTTTACCCCAAATGGTTATGTTAAGTATGAAGAACACTGAAAGATAAGAACTTTGCTCCCTCAGGAAATGCATGCATGCCTATTGACATCCTGTGGTATATAACCAGGATCTGGTTAAGAATAAAATTGTCTGAAGTCTGTCTGAAGTAAACTTAAGCTTCAAATCCCCTGAGCCCATCTGTGTCTTTCTTTCTTTCTTCCTTTCTTTTTTTCTCATCATTCCTTAATAACCTTAGAGCTCCGTTTCAATAGGAAGCAACATCCATCCATCCATCCGTCCATCCATCAATCCATCCATCCACCCATCCATCCATCATCTTTCTTCCTACAAAATATAAGCTTGCTTCTGCTGTAGGCTTATTGATTGCAGTTTTTATCTTCACAGAGTCTGTATTTTATTGGCAGGAAAAGACATCTGATAAATAAGATGTTTTTATGCAGTGATCTCTGTAATGATAGAAGCAAACAAGTGGATATGACAGGAGAGATGGTATGGAACTGGACTGGACTGTTTTAGATGGGGTCCTGTCAATGGATGTGAAACCTGCTTTGAGACCTGAAGGGTGGAGAAGAAGTTCTTCCCACAATTTTTAGTTAAGCTGGAGGTCCCCAAGATGACACAGAATCATGATTTAGAGCCTGCGTTTTAGAGTCCTGTTGCCTTGACTTAAATCCCAGTTCTTAGGATGAGCAATCTTGGACAAGGAATGCATCAACTGTGTGTCTCAGTCTCCTGATCTGTAGAAGGTGAATGTTAATCCTACCTATTCTGCAAGGGGTTGGTAGGAAGTTTAGAAGAGTTACTATGTGCTGAGAACTTAAGGTAGGTTCCACCTGATTCATAAGCACTCAATAAAGGCTGGTTGCCGACATTATCATTTCCTCATGATTTCCAGCATTTGCTCCTACTGGAGACCTGGTGTGAATGTGGCTAGTGAGCTGACTGTTGGGGCTGCAGGGGATTGCAAGGCCTACAGAGTCTCAGTTAAATCAGGCACATTTTCTGATTTTTAACTGATTTTCATGATCTTGAAAAACCCTTTGATGTGATAACTTATGAGCCCCTTATGACTTTGTAGAAAGTTGGACTTGTCCAATATGGACATTGGTGTGCTCTGTAGTCTGATGAAGTTGATGCCCAGGTGGCAGACCTGTTCCTTGGCTGTGCTTAAGGGGTTAGGGCAGCTGCGCTGCTGATTGTCCTTCACTCAGGTGGTCAAGAGTACCATCAGGGCCAAAGAAAGCCAGTCCAGCAGTCCTCAGCTTTGTCCAGCCTCCAAGGGTTTTAGGCATACCTGTAACCCCTTGATGACACCCATGTTGGAAAACTCTGGTCTGTGGCTCCTTAGAGCTAATTAGCATCCTGGGATGTTATGGGGAGGCAAAATGATTTGGCAGGAGAGATCTTTAAGCCAGGAAGGGTCGTGAAACCGGAGCTTGAGTCCAGCACATGCACCAGTCTCCTCAATTGCATTCCTCCTGGATCACAGAACTCTGGAATGATTCTTTAGGAAGGAAGCCGGGACCAAACTCAGCTCAAATGTGCCACAGAAGTAGCGTTCCTTTCTCCCTGCCAACTTTCACTATTCACCTTCTTCATTCCTGCTGCTTCTATTTTAAACTGTTTCTATCAATAGTCCTCATTTTACACTTACAAGTGATTAAAAGCCCACAATCCAACTTGATGGTTTATGAGGAAAAAGTTGACGGCTAGGAAGAGACGCCCTATGCTTTATCAATGTAAACCCTTTTCCCCCCTTAACATGCTTCTTTAATAAGAAGATCTTGTTCCCAAGCCAAGGAACAAGATCTATTGCTTTCCTTGAATAGGGACTTGCAAAATATATAAAATTCAATACATCTTTAGATTTCCCAAAACATTTATTCTTAGGAGTATACATATTTTCAATTTTTGTGAAAATAAAGATATCACTATTCTGGGAAATCTACTATTTATAGATGTTCATAAGTGAATTTTCCATATGTGTTTGGACTAACCTCTCCCCCCAAAATATGCATCAGTTTAGACTTGTAAATGATCATTTCTGCCTATTTAAAATTTTTCATTCATTCATTTATTCATTCAACAAAAATCTGAGAACCTATTATGTCTCCAGGATTGTGATAGAGGGTGGATGATACAAGGGATGAGGAAACTATGGTTCTCTCATTTTGAAGAACTGCTATTTTGGTGAGACAATAGGTAAATGATCAGTTAGATCACATTGTGAACAATCACAAAGATGAAGGGAATAGAGATGATAAGTGATCAAGTTTTCCTGTGAAAGTTGAGAAGTTGTTATTTGAATTGGCCACAAAGAATAAAGTGCATTCCAGGGTCCCCACACAGAGATGGAGGGGACTGGAACTCAGAAAAGGGCCTGCTATAAAAAATGAGCAGGAGGTACAGTAATATCGTACTGGGGTGGTGGTGGCAGTGATACATTTAGTGTGTCTGCAGGGAGGACATGTGGAATGGAGGGTGGGAGATGAGGTTGGGTGTGAAGAACAGGGCAAGACAGGGATGGGGGTTGTAGTTTGCTAGCTGCTGGAATGCAATACACCAGAGATGTATTGGCTTTCAATAAAAGGGGATTTATTTAGTTAACATATAGTTCTTCAGAGGAAAGGCAGCTAACTTTCAACTGAGGTTCTTTCTTAAGTGGGAAGGCACAGGGTGATCTCTGCTGGCCTTCTCTCCAGGCCTCTGGGTTCCAACAACTTTCCCCAGGGTGATTTCTTTCTGCATCTCCAATGACCTGGACTGAGCTGTGAGGGCTGAGGTGAGGTATGCTGACCTGCTTGGGCTGTGCTATGTTGCGCTCTCTCATTTAAGCACCAGCCAATTAAATCAAACATCATTCATTGCAGCAGGCACGCCTCCTAACTGACTGCAGATATAATGAGCAACAGATGAGGTTCACATGCCATTGGCTCATATCCACAGCAATATAACTAGGCATCTTCACCTGGCCAAATTGACACCTGAATCCAACTACCACAATGGGCTTTTGTATCAGGTAAGAAAATTTGCCTCCTGCTAGCTGGCAAGGGAAAGCAACATAATCCAGCCTTTTATCTCCTTGGACTTGATTTGCGAGGAAGTTTGGCAGTGAGACCCAAAAGGTGACTCTTTCAAGATTCCTAGTGTAATGATGATGAGCTCCATGAAGGATTGAAAAGAAGGGGAGAGAATGGGTTTGAAAGACATTTAGGAAGTAGAAGATGCAGAAATTGGGAAATATAAGAAAGAAAAGAGTTAAAGACACTATCAACATTTCTGGTTTGAACGTTTATTTATTAAGAAAATTGCCATTGAGAATTCACCCTATTCCAAGCTTAATGCTAGATATAAGGGCACAATGGAGTGTCCAGTCCTGGGACCATGTTTTTATTTGCAAAAAAAGACAATTCAGGGTGACATTTGCTACCTCAGGGGTTAATGCAGAGTGCCAGGAGAACACGTTTGGGGAACACTGCTCAGTTCCTACTGTTGTTTGACAAACCACCCCAAAGGTAGTGGTATGAAACAACAGTTTTATTGTGCTCATGAATTTGATGGGTAAGGCATTCAGAAAGATGTCTGGGGCCTCAGCTGGGAAGACATGCAGGCTGGGAGGAGTTACTGGCTGTGAGCTGGAATTATATAAAGGCTTATTCACTCTCCTTCTGGCACCTGGGCTGGAGAACTCAGACTGCGCATGGAAGCCTCTACATGTGGCTTGGCTTCCTCCTTGCAGGGCAACTCAGGGGAGTTGGATGGAAGAGAACCTGGACCGTGTTCAAAAGGTGGATGGAATTCTTGATGGTTTTAAGGCAGTTGTGGTATATGTGACATTTTTCTATTTGTGATTTAGATAAATCATGCCTTCTGCTGAGTCTCAAGTGATGAGCCAGTTTTGGGGGGACAATGGAAAGAACAGGATGGACAGTCTTAAAAAACAGAGGTCCTAAGGCAATGGTAAGAGGTGGGCTGCAGAATGCAAATGAATTGGAACCTAGACGCTTAAAGGCAGGGTCAGGAGGAACAAGTGTTCGTGGTAATTTAGCCAAGATAGAATTGTCACCTAAACTAGGAAAATGGCAGGAAGATTTGGAAAGAAATAGAGAGATGTGAGAAATAGGCAGAAGGTACAACTGACTGGACTGGATGACTGCTTATATGTGCAGGGGGGAAAAAGAGAAACAATATATAGTGACAACTAATTATGATAATGAAGAATATAGGAGGGGGAGCAGGTTGTGGAGGTGGGGAGAATGAATGGGCTTTTTTTCATTATTGCATTTTAAATCACTAATTAAACACTTAACCTGTACTGTATGAATTTCACACCGAGACATGGTGGTGTTTATTCTTGGCAGTACCATTGTATGGGTGAGAAAATCACCTCCTGAAAGAAAATACACATTTTCACATGAAATACATAGCATATATTCATAGTCATTTACTTTTGATTTGTTGAGTCTTTGCCCACAAATGCAAGAAGCAACTACCAAAATGACCTTATAGATTCTGAAAAGCAATATTTGGTCCCCCAAGTATGTTTCAGTTGGGCCCGAACCACCAGGGGAAAATTTTGCTGAAAAATCTATTGCAATGGATGGACAGCTGGAGGTCACCACTGAAGCTTTGGCCTGTGGTTTTGAAAATCAGAAATTTCATCTGTATCCTTGGAAGGTTCTAGAAGCTTCGAATTGTTCTCTCTATGAACTCAAATCAGCTACAACCTCATTCATTTGCACATGCACTTCCGAAAGCAAATACTGTTCTTGGTTATGAAAATACAATTTCTCCCCTAATGGGCTGCCCTTTCTTTGTGAGCATGCTTGCCTTTATTATTCAGAAAGGACAAATACCGTCTTCTGTGGGATGAGAGCTGCACATTGATTTCAGCAGAGTAAAGAGAGTCTTGTTTCCTCATTATCTTGAGCTTACAGGCAATACACCCACTTCCAAGCAAAATAAAATTTCTACAAGACATATTAAATGAGAACTTGTAAATTTGCTCTGAATGGAAAGCTTGTATATAAAAGCCATTTCTATAATTTTTACATGGTTATGTATTGCTATATATACACACACATAAAGACACAGACACATCAATTTAATTCAATAAATATTTTTAAAACCTCTACAAGGTGCAAAATAACGTTCTAGGTGCTGGGGATATAGCAAATGAACACAGAAAATCTAAATCCCTGCTCACATGAAGTTCATATCCCAGTGGAGGGAAAATGACAGTTCTGGCCCCAGATAAGTTTGAATGAAGACTTTGTAGGAATATTCAAAAAAAAAAATGAACTTCTCTAAATAATTGACATCTTGAATGATCTCCTTTCTAAACCTTTATATCAGTTGTTGAAAGTGTGCCCCAGAAGCATCCAAGTAGTTGTTGAAATAGGGGCCCAGAAATATGAATTTTAAATATGTATGGACTAGAATGCAAATAGATCATGAGCCATGCTTTGAGAAACACTGCTACATGATAAAATTTCCATTTGCCGTCTCTTGTGCCTGTTCTTTTTTTCCTCATCATTGTTAATATCCTAGAGACCCCAGAGAGAGCTGCGTGCCTTCATCGGCCTTCTTGAACCAAGGTATCTTTCCCTGGATGCCTTAAATTGGACATTTCTATGGACTTGTTTAATTGGGACATTTTCCTAGCCTTAGAACTGTAAACTTGCAACTTATTAAATTCCCCTTTCTAAATACCATTCTGTTTCTGGTATATTGCCTTCTGGCAGCTAGCAAACTAGAACAGACGGTCAAAACTGTCTTACCCCAGGCAGCTTCAGTGGCCCCAGCTTGCATTCATGGGACTGTCTGTGCATCAGGGTACTGTGATATTGGTTCTTCCCCAGCCTGCCACCTGCTCATCTAGGTCTAGTGTCATGGCTGTTGGGAACACCAAGTTATTGCCCCTCGCCCCTGCTCCAGTGTTCATTGCCTCCAGCCACAACTGTACCCATCAGGTAGAATTCTCATAAAGGAGGAACTATGCTTGCAACCATATTAGTTAGGGTTCTCCAGAGAAACAGAATCAACAGGGAACACTCACAAATATAAAATTTATGAAAGTGTCTCATGTGACATGGGAACACAGAGTCCAAAATCTGCAGGGCAGACTGTGAAGCTGACAATTCCGATGGAGGGTCTGGATGAACTCCACAGGAGAGGCTCACGGGCCGAAGCAGGAAGAGAGCCTGTCTCTTCTGAATCCTCCTTAAAAGGCTTCCTGTGATTAGATTAAGCATCACTCATTACAGAAGACAGCTCCGCTTGGCTGATTACAAATGGAATCAGCTGTTGATGTAGCTGATGTGATCATGATTTAATTTTGAAATGTCCTCATTGTAACAGACCAGCACTTGCCCAACCAGACAAATGGAATCAGCTGTTGAAGTAGCTGATGTGATCATGATTTAATTTAATGAAATGTCCTCATCGCAACAGACAGACCAGCACTTGCCCAACCAGACAAACAGGTACCACCATTTGGCCAAGTTGACAATGAACCTGACCATGACAATGCCCAAGGCTTTGAGTGAATGCAAGCATATGGTGTCCTTCTTAGAAACAATATGACTTTATTCATTTATGGAAATGAAAATTTTGAATCAGAAGTTTCCCAATTACAGGTTGTTGTTCCTCAATCATGTGATCAACCTATTTTGTGTATATTCCTTCATAGCTTATATGTATATTTAGTTTTGATCATTTCCCTTTGTTAAAAATATCCTTGTCTATATTTGCAAACCTACATCATGCATGCTCAAGGGAAGACTTGCATATTGCTAATAAAAGTAAACAGCAAACCTAAAAACACCTAATGATTTATGTGCTCCTTTTACATGGGGTCTGCAAGTGCAGATTTCAAAATGCCTGAGTTTTACATGAAATCCCACCTTTACCTCTGTCATAATTAACTAAGAATTGGGCAAATAATCAAACTATCTGACCTTTAAGATGTGAATGATACTTAATGAAACCCATGGTGCAAAATAATTTTTTCTTATTGGACTCTTTTCCTTCACAGGTCCTCCTGCAAATTGCTGCCCAATTTTTCTATTTCCAAATACACACTTATGACACACCCTACTTAAAAATATGTTTTTCCCAGTTGTCCATAAGATTTTCACCAAATTCCCTTCTTCTGTCCCACCACTACACACTCTGTCTTAGGCCAGGGTGAACATTTTGCCCAGTTCTTTTATGCCACTAGGTTTGAGCATAGATGTTTCCTTTTGTTTAAAATATACTTTCTTGTTTGGAGCTCTGTATCCTAAAAAGCATGTTCTTAAAATTAATCCAATTCCTATGGGTGTGAACCATTGTGAGTAGGACAATTTGATAAGGTTAATTCAGTTAATGTATGGCCCAAGTCAATCAGGATGGGTTTTAATCCTATTACAGGAGTCTTTTATGAGCAGAATGAAATCCAGACACAGAGATAGAAAGCCATGGGAAGCAAGGAGCTGATGTTCAACAGAATCCAAAAGAGAAAGGAGATGCTGGGAGAGGCCATCATGGGTATTGCCATTGACAGAGGATCTCAGGACCAAGGATCTCTGGCAGCCGAGTCCAGAATGCCAGTCTTTGGGAAGAAAGCATTGCCTTGATGAAGCCTTGGTTTAGACTTGATTTGGACTTCTTCAGTCTCAAAACTGTGAGCTAGGATGCACAGGTAGTTCAGTGGTAGAATGCTTGCCTTTCATGCAGGAGACACAGGTTCGATTCCTGGACCATGCACCCCCCCAAAAAAACAAAAAAGCTGTTACTTAATAAATTCCCATTGTTTAAGCCAACCCATTGTATGGTATTGCTTGGTGAGCAAGGAAACCAAGACATACGGAGATATATATATATATATATATATATATATATATATGTATATATCCATTTTGGTGGTTTCCATTTTTTGGCTATAATGAATAATGCTGCTATGAACATTCCCATATCTCTTGTCTTTTTTTATCTGGTTATATCCTAGTCATCTTTGAAGACCTGACCCAAATGACATCTCCTCTGTGAAATCTTTGATCTTCACGAGGTTACACCTCCCTTCCCCTTCTATAATGCTCACTTAAAACCATGTCACTACCTATGATATTCCCTTGTATTGTGGTTTTCAATGTGTCTATGTCCCTCTCTCAACTGTGAGCTTCTCAAAGCAGGGATAGTATCTCACCATTTTTCGTATCTTCTCTGGTCAGTAGTTAGTGTTTGATAAATGTCATCTGTTAGAAAGAAAAAAACAAATTAAGGAAACAAGAAAGGAAAGGAAGAAGTAGTTTAAAAATAATAACTGTTAGTTTTTAACTGAATCACAGTGCTTATTTTCTGTGATTCTTGATGTCAGTAGACAAATTAACTGTTGGAGGAGTGAGAAAAAGGGCTTTTGGGGATAAGAATAAGCTCATTATATGTTAATACAAAATCAAGAGGCTTGAACAATTTTATCGTAGTTACAATTTTTACCAGAACAGAAATAAAATGCAAAACCAAATGACAGCAGTGAGTCAGAAAATTAAATATGCACACACTGTAAATAAGTTTAGTGTGTGTATATTAGTTATAATAACACCATTTAATTTGTTTTTAATCAAGACGCCTTTTTCAGATAAGAATTTTCTTGGATAGTTCTTTATTTTATAAAGAACTACTGACCAGAGAAGATACGAAAAATGGTGAGATACTATCCCTGCTTTGAGAAGCTCACAGTTGAGAGAGGGACATAGACACATTGAAAACCACAATACAAGGGAATATCATAGGTAGTGACATGGTTTTAAGTGAGCATTATAGAAGGGGAAGGGAGGTGTAACCTCATGAAGATCAAAGATTTCACAGAGGAGATGTCATTTGGGTCAGGTTCTTTATTTTATAGCATTGATTATATAGTTGGGAAATTGTTTATTTTATATACACACATACATATAAAACTTGATATGTCAGAGAGAACCTCTAAGAGGGAAAGGTCTTTCTTAAGTAAAAGTACAGAAAAGACTTCACAAATGTGTGTCTTTCATCTTTCAAAACCAATGCAATGACCACCCATTTCGATAAACCTGGAACACAGAGAACAGTGAATCTGAG